>NC_080859.1:5728027-6031974 GCF_030435755.1 Ochotona princeps
GTCTCAATTGGTAGCATCCCTCCCAAATTAGTAACAGCATTCCACTTCACTCTCAGAATTACCCTAGTCTTAATATTATATGTCACTGTCAATGCAGTTTTGTCTTTAAAATGCAGAGTACATTCTTCTTTTGTAGACATCAAAAAGACTTGATTCTGTATGAAAATCTGTTCATGAAGGGTGACAGTCACTTTACTTATAATTGCCAAAGTTTAAGTTACCAGGTAGAAGTAAATGGATAAACAAACTGTAATGCATGCAAGCAGTGGAATATTATTCAGCACCACAAAGAAACAAGATAAGCCATGAAAACACTTGGGGGGATTTTCTATTTGAGGAGCAAACTTGAGTGCATATAAGAAGAGGCTGGTCTGAGAAAGGCTTTTCATATTATGATTCCAATTATAGGATATTCTGAAAAAAAAATTTGAAGCAGTAAAACAGTCAGTGGGTTCCAGGATTTGGGAGGAGAGAAGGATCTACAGGCAAAGCGCAGAGGAATTTTAGGATGCAGAGACTTCTCTCTATAATGTTGTAATGGTGAAATCTTGTCCTTATATGTTTGTCTAGGCTCATAGTGGCATGAAAAGTGACTCCTCGCATTAACTGTGCACTTCTGGTGGCAGTGATGTGCCAACACAGGTGATTGACTTCACAGAGATGCCATTTGGGCACTGATGGCAGTCCTAAGAGGAAGTTGTACATCTGTGATGGCAGGCTGTCTATGGGAAATCTGCATGTTGTGTTCAATTTTCCTGTCAAACTACAAGTATCCTATAGATGAAATCTATTTAAAACGAAAGACTTAGGGGTATCACTGTGAATGTCATGGGTTAAGCCACCGCTTGTGGTGATGGCATTTCATTTTGGAGTCCCATTTCCGGTCTTAGCTGCTTTGTTCCCAAGGCAGCTTCCTGCTAATGTGCCTTGAAAGGCAGCACCAGATAGGCCCAGTACTGGAGACCCCGCCAACGGCGTGCAAGCCCTGAGTCAACTTTATTGTTCCATTCTGCCTGACATAGTCCTGGCTTTTGTGAACATTTGTGGAGTGAGTTACTGGATGGAAGACCTCTCTCTCTCTCTCTCTCTCTCTCTCTCTCTGCCTTTTAAATAAATAAATGCATCTTTTAATTTTTGAAAGCATTAATAACAATCTCTTTGGATAGAATGTTATGAAAGCCGAGAAGTTACAAAATGCAATTAATGAATAATGGTTTCTCTAGAAGAAACCGGAGCAGTACCAAATTTTATTCATCCACATACTTTTAATCCTTGGGAAATGATTTTTGAAAAAGAGCCAATTGTGTACTCATAGTACAGCTAAAATAATAATTTGACTGCCCTATTTAAGTAAAACAGAGACATGATTTAATTAATATAACCCAACTGTATTTTGAATCATTGTTTTAACTTTCTGAACAAAGGCAAATAGCAATTACGATTTTCATGAGCGCTGCTACCAGTTACCTTCAGCCAGTGAATAAAAATCAAAGGAGACTATGACAGCAATTCCAACTCATCATTTAGTTTTGCCAACTTACTAGACTAATTTTAGATTCTGTTCTCTGGATTTGCTGCAACTGGATCATAAACAGAGAATCTCTTAGCTTGAAATATATGAGGTAAACTATACCTAATTATCTCACTTACCTCATTTCTGAGAAATAAATAATAAAGCTTTCAGTGTAATTGTGAACAAACCAAGATTGGTAGCTAAAGCCATTCTCAAATCAAGTTTTCTGTCCGTGACTGACATTTTTGGAACTAGGACTTGGGTCTACCTTACTCCAAAGTTCTTACAGTTTTTACTAGTGTTTAATATTTCTTAGGCAAATTCTGTATTAAAACAGTGGAAATCAAAGTAAACATTTTCTATAGCTGCAATAGCTAATCAAATGTGTTTTCTTTTGTCTAAATGGTCAGTTCATGTACATGTTCATTTTTAATATAAACAATATATGAATTATATTATTTCATACTTAAATGATTCAGTAGTCACTTTAAATCCTATCATATGGATTTTATTTTTGTCTTCCTTATCTAGTTTATTTTATTTAATTCAAAGATACATGTGCCTGTTGATTTTCTTCACTTAACCCATTATGTACCATCATCCTCTGTGTGTTTGTGTGTGATATATGAGGACATACTGAGCAGTAAGTATATACCTTATGATAACTTTGAAAAAAAATATTATGATATGGCCTGTGTTGTAGGGAAATGGGTTAAGCCACCAGCTATGACACTGGCATTTTGCATGGGGCTGGTTGATGCCCTGGCTGCTCTACTTCTGTTCCAGCTCCCTGCTAATGTGCCTTAGAAATATGCTTGGGAAAGCTGTAGAAAATTGCCCAAGAACTTGGGCCCCTGATGCCACATAGGACCCAAATGAAATTTTGGCTACTGGCTTTGGCCAGCACTAAATCAGCAGATGGAAGATCTCTCTCTATCACTCTCTCGCTTTTGCTCTCACTCTTTCCTCCCATTGTCTCTCTGTAACTCTGTCTTTTAAATAAATAAATAAATAGAAAATATATTTTGCTCAAATAGTATCCACATGGAAAGCTTGGAGCTCAGTGGGTTAATAGCACATCATACTTCATCTTGCCACTTTGGTAAACACATTTCTAATTTATGTGTGCATTCATACTTTATATAATGTGACTTTATCAGGAATTATTACCTAACAATGAATTGATGAGTCTAATTATATGTGAATTTTATATTTTAATATATATGCTGCCACTTTTCTTACTCCAAATCCATAAAAGTTCACATTCTCCCACACATAGTATGAAATTTACACTGAAGTTATTTTTCTATGGTAAGTATAGTAATGAGTAGCCAACAGGAACAATTGAGGCAGCAGCCTGAGACATCCCCATAATCTACCGGATCTGACAACCCTGCTACCAAGGAAAGTGGCTTGGGTGTAACCTTCTTATAGATTCCCTCTGCTCAACACCTGTGGACTCACGAGAGCGCTGCGACCTCATCACACCCTGAAGCACAGGGAACACACTGTGCATTCTGTCCTCACGTCTGCCTGAAGATATGACTGTAACTTGGGAACTGGAATAATTAGGCAGAAAAGTCTTGGCCAGCACCAGTAAAAAGCAGACTTCTGTGGCCAAGTCCTAAAATAGTATCTAATTCATGCAAATTTCTCCCTCTTCTGTTCCACCAAAAAAAAAAAAAAAAAAAAGCAGTCCTATTTTTTTAAAATTCAGGATTCTAGAATCCATTAAAGAAATACAATTCATACTTAGTCCACCTTTCATGCCCTCTTTCCCTCTCCTTTTCCTCCCATCTCACTCTGCAGAACCCCACATTTTACAGATTCTGTCACCAGAGGCCTTACCAAGTGCCCCTTTCTGCTTGTCTGTCCGCAGTCCCCACTCCCTCTTCACCCTGCTCTCCACATGCAGTTTGCAGATCACGTTCTTGTCTTTGCTTAGACTTCGGCTTGACTCAGCTTGGCAGTAATTGCAGTCTCGACCTCTGGGAGATCTTGACAGTCTTCTCTGACCTGGTGGAGCAGACAGAATGACCAGCAGTCGGAAGGTCTGATTTTATACACCTGGGCTGTCTCCTACCAGTGCCAGCATGTCCAGGTACATGGCACTTGACCCTGGTCCACCTTTGTTTACAAGGAATTTTTCTCCTGCCTCATGCCCCTGAAGTCTTACTGCTGTGCAGTGTCCCAAGACATCTTCTGTCCATATTACCTATACTCCACATAATTAATTAGACTACCTCTATCTTCTGTGTCTTTGGCAGCTAGTTCTCAATTACTGAATATTTCATATTTTCCAAAACACCTATAATCATCACTGACCTTTACTTTATGCTTAATAAATATCAGGCCCCCGTCTCTATACTTCACTATATTAGCCTATTTCATTTTCAAAGTACCAGTGATATAAACACCATTCTATTTTCTAGGTTGAAGTCATTGAAAGGGTAAGCTACCCACACACATGAGTGACAGATTCGTTCCTCTAACCTTGGCTCCCCCAGAGTCCAGGCTTTTAATAAATATTCTCCCTGAGCCTAGTCCTTTTTCCCAAATATCCATCTCAAAGGTGATAGGAATGTGTTTGATTAAAGCAGAGTGCCCCTGTCAAGAGCTGGTGTATGGAAAATAGACAATACAGGATTCCCTTTAGTTATTCTGCTAAGGGAGGGAGTTAGTAAACATGTTGTCGTAATCACACAGAACCTAAGCGACCATGGAGAAGATTGTCTTCGGCTTCCCAGTGGTGGAATAGCTCACATGTCTTCCAGTTTGGTTGGCTGTATTTCCAGTCGCAGCCTTCAAATTCATTATATTTGACCTCCACATTGCAAGTTGTTATGAAGTTTAAAGTGGATAATGTTTCGTGGTTTTGACCCTCAAAGAAATTCAGAAACATGGGTCTTCAGGATTAATACAATTGAAACAATTAAAGAGCAATCAAACTCATTATATCACCTCTTGCTAAGTCTTGAATGACTCTGCAGTAGAAATCATGAGGTTCCTTTTCTTCCAGAGTTCTTGTATCTTACAATGAAGCGGTCCCATTAACTCAGATTTATAACATTTATATGATTACTTCAGTGTGAATTACTGTGAAATCCAATTCTCCTCTAACTTATTTTTCAGCTAGAGCAAAGTTTTAAGTTGTCTAAGATGTTACAGACATGTCTAGAAAACACACTTCAGAAAGGCAGTACATTTTTATACTGACAATTCTGTAGCTATAATCTGTTAAGAATGCAGTTCAAAGAAAACAGGTGACAATCTGATTACTAATTATTAGCTTTATTCATTTTCTTATATGTCAGTGTCCTACATTTATTTAATGGTTGTTTAGCCTTGCAGTTGCCGTATGATTTAATATATTTGGGAGATTGTAGGTTCAGAATTTCTGCAGTCATTGATTTACAATCCAGTGGCCATATGTTTCGCATGGAAGTAAACACAGGGAGAAATTGGGTGCAGTGTGACATCTGAGGCTGTGGACCAGTCTGCATAATTGTACTGTGCAGGCATCAGGCCAACCAATGACTTTCTTTAGTTTAAGCCAGTTTTGACTGTGTCTTCTCAAGCCTATAACTGAAGGTTGTTTTCTCTCTTCCTTCTTTTCTTCCTCCTCCTACCCCCTTCCCTTCCCCTATTCCTTCTCCTCTTCTTCTGCTTCCCTCTGCCTCCCTCTGTCTCCCTCCGTCTCCCTCCTCTCTCTCTGTTTTTCTCTACCCCTCCCTCCTTTCTCTCTCTCCCTCCCTCTCTCTCCACCTCTCCTGCTCTTTCTCCCAGACTACATGAGGCAATTGTACCAAACCTTTCCCTTTGAGAACAAGTAACCCAAATCCTTTACTGAGATGATCTATAAGAATGTAAGTTTAAAAATAGAAAGAATATCTCATCTGACATTTTACCAAATAGAAATCTCTACATATTATTGATATTTTCACACCAATATTCCATGCATTAATTGGCTAAGTTATCAAAATTAAAAACTAGAATAGAAGACATCAACTTTTGTAGGTTATTTCTTGTCATGCCTTCAGTAGGAAGAAAAAAGGTGAGATTTCTACTTTCAGAAAAATATGCAAAAAATATGACACATGTGGATAGTGAATATGTCACTAGTTTTATTAGGATGTTTATATTATAAAAACAAAAATCAGCAAAATAAGCTTTCCATGGTATCTGATGTTGACTCCTGATATACCTTTAAACCTCTACGTATGAAAAGTTTAATGATATTTTATAAATCAGTAGGTTTCACAGTGCTTTACTGAGAGTGGTGTTAGACACTCATATGCACTGCTGCTGTTCTTCTTTCGATCATTAGATTATTTCTCTTGGAATCCTAACAATAAATGTTGAGACTAGGTCACAGCTAGGGCTGGTTGAGAAGACAGGCATAAAAGACTCTGAGGGAGGCAGAAGGAGGGATGAGGTGAGTCAAGGACAGGGAAAGAAGAGAGTGTTAGTTGATTTTAGTAGTGTTAAACTCCCAAGGGCAAAATTCGGGCTGGAGGGAAATAAAATCAGGAGCCTGAGATCTCCAGTTCCCTGGAACAGACTGCTTCCTGCAGTGTGTGTTCAGCACTTTGGATAGTTCCCAAGCCACTCAGACACTTGATCTACATCCAGGGCTTTTTCCCCTAAGCCCCTTTACCCTGCAACCCTGATCCCTCGGGTGATGTTATCAGTTTTGATAAACTCAGTTTCTATAGTCTGGGAACATATCTCAAAGACCATCTTGACACTGGATCCAAAAGTCATGAATTGTGCCTTAGTGCTCTTTCTGTGTAACATCTTTGTGAATTGTCTCAGGGCTATTATTTCATTATCTTGAGAAATAAGATTGTACAGGATAGTCATTGGAAGATTGAGTCTTTGATGTTCATTTATGGGGGAATAATACATTATGGTATTTTTTATAGATAAAGTAAAACTATAAGGAATGAAATTTAACACACACGCATTCAGGGTGATTTCCAAGATATCCTAGTAAGACAGCTTTTCAAGATGAAAGACAGAGAGAGAGAGAGAGAGAGAGAGAGAGAGAGAGAGAAGGTGTAAAATGAGGCAAATACCATATTTCCTTATTTAGGAAAAAGAGATTAAGTGTGCTTGTTTATACATATAGTATTACCCAAAGGATACACATGCAGAAAATTACTTATAGAGTCAAGGAAAAAGTTTAGAACTTTTAAAATATTTTTGCCATGTGAATTTAATAATTTTTCAAAAAAACCTACTACTTTATAAGTACATGTTCAAAAATAAAATTTAAAGGAGTAGTTCATACCCCTAACTATTCTTTATATAGGTTTGAGCTACCCACAGTCAGTCTATGAGTCTGAGGTACTGGGCCAGAGCTTTGCTGTACCTTGGGCACCAATTCCACTCTCTAAAGTTTGTGAAACAAATCAGGCTGACATGCAAACAGCAAATGTTCCTTTCCTGAGAAGTCTAACTCTGTACCCTTGTAACTCTTTGGCACGCTCTAAAGAACACTCTCCATTTTCTGCTGTGAGTACTTTGAGAAGCAATGATGGAGGAAGAAAACTAACAGATATTTGTTCTGGAACAGACGAATCTGTGCTTAACGTGATTAAGAACTTACTCTCCTGGAATCAGATGTCAGCATTTCTTAGAATTGCATTTCCCTCCAGAATCTCTAATTGCAGCATGAACCACTGGTTGAACTCCTAAAAAGTTCTGACATCAAATACTCCTTCATTCCTGAAATGTTGTGGAAAGCAGAGGAGGTCATGTATTTTTTTAAGATTTATTTATTTTATTTTTATTGGAAGGTCAAATTTACAGAAAGAAGGAAAGACAGAGAAAAATATCTTCCATTTGCTGGTTCACTCTCCAAATGACCACTAAGGCTAGAGCTGAGCAGAGCCAAAGCCAGGAGCCAGGAACAACTTCTGGGTCTCCCATATGGGTGAAGGGTCCCAAGGCTTTGGGCTGTCCTTGACTGCCTTCCCAGGCCACAAGCAGGAAGCTGGATGGGAAGTGGAGCAGCCAAGATATGAACCTATGCCCATATGGGATCTCAGGACATGCAAGGACCTCTGGGCTACCACACTGATCCCGAGGTCATATATTTTAACCTCCAGATAATTATTTCATGTTTTAACACTGTTTACAATAAAGAAAAGAAATTCTCACGAGGATTGTCTTAACCACAGAAAGAGACACATATGAAGTGTTCCTCAAATTTTACGTTTGAAAACAACTGGTGAGTGGCAAGGTCTCTTCTTTAATAAAATTTAAATTTAAAAGGGAAGGATTTGCTCATTCACTATAAAAAGCAAGCATTCTTCATTCACATATAGGAACATGGTCATTTACTTATTAGAAAGCTACCAAGATGGATTTCCAGCTAATGAACTTAGGGGAAAGATATTTTAATAGAAAAACCTGACCAAAAATATGTAGTAACTTTTTATATTTTCCAGTGTTCCTACCATAGTTGTATATTACTTTCAGAGAATTAACTATCTATGGTCAAGGCACATAACAATCCAAAATGCTATTTTATTTTGAAATGAAATAACACATGACTATAAAATGCACTACAGTGTAGAGGAAATACATGGAGATTATATGACTTTTTTGTCAATATGACTTCAATAACAATTCTATTGAGTAAAATTGGTATGTCATCTGTCTTGTAGATTTATTAAAAGATGTATCTACTGGAATATGCTTTGAGTTTTGTTTCCATTGGTTGTAAAATACATTTTTAAATTCAATATTCAAACGTGTGAATAACCTACTACCAAGATCACATGAAAATTGTTATCTCAATATTCCCAGGTGGGAACATAGCAACAGTTGGTGAGTTGGAATCGCCTGACTCTTCTATAATTTAGTCCATAGTTTTGCTATTCACCCTGTCTGTTTGTAGTGATCCTTATTCTGTTGCCTCTTTGCTTCTGTCCTTCTAGGCTCAAAGGGAAAAGTATCCAAACGCTCTCAGAGCCACAGTCCTCTCTCTGGACTTTCTGTTCCAACTTCTTTCAAGAACATCTTCTGTTTGAGTTTCAAACAAGTGTAAGTCTTCCCTTGGAAAACAAAAAAGGTTCACCTTGCTACTCAGCATGCTAACTTGTGGAATTAATTCAAACACTTTCTGGCCTAAGTGTTTTTTTTTACCCTTGGCCATCCATTTTGCCATCCTTCACTCCTCTCCCTTTTATCTGCCAAGTCACTGTACACAGATATGTAGGCTACAGGTTATAAAATGGGTCCCTAGAAGTGCAGAATACATGGCCTGTACAAACATTTTGGTGAGGGCTAGAAAGGACCAATCCCATGTGGGTGATGGGAGCCAAATTACTTGAACCATCTCTATTGTTCCTGGAGTCTGTGTTAGCAGACAGTTGGAATCAAAAACCAGAGCTAGGACTTGGAACAAAGCCTTTTGATTTGGAATACAAGTGTCAACTGCTAGATCTAAAGACTCACTCTTTAGTTCACTTTTTAAGCAGATTTATTTGGGATAAGCTTTTAACACATCATTTAGCACCTGCCAGAATGTCTACATTCAGGTCCAGCTCCCATCCCAGTTCCAGCTTCCTGCTGAAGGATGCCTGAAGGAGACGACAGGTGATAATTCAAATGATTGGATCTCTGCCATCCACAGGGGAAAACTAAATTGAACTGCCCATTCCTGGCTGCAGCCTGGTCCAGCTCCCAATATAGTAGTGTGAGGAGTGACCCTGTGATTGGAGAGATTCCATACATGGGTTTATTCTCCCCAAGTGATCATAACACCTAGGGCTGGATCATTCTAAATCCAGGAGCCAGGAACTCCATCCTGGTCTCCCAAACGAATCGTAGGAACTTTAGTATTTTGACCATCATCCACTGTCTTTCCAGGTACATTAGCAGGGAACTGGGTCAGAAGCAGAGAACTGCTCAAACCATCATTCAGAAATGGGATGCTGGTGTCTTAAGGACTAGCCTAAGTCACTGTATCACAGGAGCCTCAATATACCACTTTTCAATAGTAAGACAGAAATATGTATAATTACTTGCTGTGAAAGGAAATTCTTTATGCACTGCCAGCTTTTGAATTTTGCTTTCAGATGAAAACTGATTTTTAAATACCATTATAATCCTGTTGGAAAAATCAGGTAAAAGAATATTCTGTGGGCTTCTGCACAATTGCTTAAGAAATGTGTTCTTAATGACTCCCATAACAACCTAGGACCTCAAATTATTACTTGAATTTAGTGTACAAATACCACATTGCTGCTTTAAACAAAAACAAAAAACACAGTAACAGAAAAACAGAGAATAACATCCTTTAAGCTAGATACAACCTATTAAAGATTTATGTGT
Organism: Ochotona princeps; assembly: GCF_030435755.1. Classification (NCBI taxonomy): domain Eukaryota; kingdom Metazoa; phylum Chordata; class Mammalia; order Lagomorpha; family Ochotonidae; genus Ochotona; species Ochotona princeps. The sequence goes on from NC_080859.1 coordinate 5,737,887, forward strand.
CAGAATCAATATGTGCTTTCTCCATCACAGGATGGAGTGGAAGGATTTGAGGTTTTCCTAAAGCACTTTTAGGTCAACTGTATGATGACAGGAATATAAAATGGGCTTTGGCTTCAATTTTTTGTAATTTTAAGTTATCTAGAACAAGAAGCCACATTTTTGTTGACTATATAAAAATGATTTAGTAGAACAATTACAGATTTTCTAGTTATACTTATTCAGAATGTTTTGCTACCAACCAAATCTGTGAGCTTGCTCAAGATATTAGCATGCCTGAGTCCCAGTTATCTCAGTTAAAAAATGGAAATAATACTCTCCTTGCACCTGCAGGGCTAGGGAAGAATGTTACTTTTTCTCCTTGCTTTATTCTTTCAATTTTTTCTTCCTTCTTCCCTTCTTTCCTTTCTGTGTCTGAAAGATGTGCCCTGACACTGCTAGTCTTCAGGAGTCACCAGGAAAGAACATGAGCCAATCTTTTTGCTGTACCTAAATCATTAAGTACTTTTAGTTCAATCTTATTATTGAAACTGAAATTTCAAAAGATTGTCAGCTATGTTACATCAGTTAACACGGTGATATTTGTTTAATTACATCACTGTCTCTTCTATGTAGCAAAGAAAGATTTACATGAATGTTAAAATAGACTTCAAAAGAATAAAAAAACAGGCAGTACCATAGGCAAATAGGACAAGTCCATGTATCAGATAAGGTGACACAAAGATGAAAGTATTTGATTTCAAGCTTCATTAGTGTATCGTCTCTAATAGTTCAACTTTCAGAGTCAATGAATGCTCTGAATATTCGTTGTGTACTAGCCTTTATTGTAGGAATTATTGTCTCACAATCAGTTGTGACAACTCCTTGGCCAGAGCTCTTTCCAGGATGGTCAAGTCCTCAGTCTAACCCATTGGAATCACACTGTAAAGTGGAGTTAAACATGAGTTTCCATCCAACAACATGAGGAGGAGTTTTATTAGCAAGGAGGCAGTAGAAGGGTTAGGTGGAATACCAGCAACACACTGTCAGTCCTCCCCCCAGCACATGTGGACCCCACCTCTTTTATTGAAGAATGCTGTGCCCATGAAAGAGGATCTCAGAACACCTCATGCTGTTGCCTTCTCTCGGAATGCAGCTGGCATGAAGGCATGAAAGCTGAGAACATGAAAGATCTAGAGAATCCTCTTGCCAAAGAACAGTTTTAAGCAAGTGGATTGGATTGGTTATTCTTTTTTGACTGGCCTATAGTGGGCTTCTTCCTAATACAGGATTCCTGTGAGTTTCCTTTGACCACAACTGTGGGTAAACATTGACTGTTGGGACATAGCATGATCCCACTGGGCTCTCAGGAGCATCCTCTTTAAAGTAAAAATTCAGTGTTAGCTTTGCAAACTGGAGGTGCTTTCTCCCACTTCAGAAATAACAAACAATAAATTTAAAACATAAGACACATATAGTTCTTTCCTCAGTATTTAGTGAAGCTATTTTACTCTCCCTGCATTTTTTTCTGTTGTATTAGTCTCTCTTCCAGTCTATTTATATTATTACTGTAAGAAGGCATTGGGAAAATAGTAATGTGGTATATTTATAATGTTTCTTGTGATGGGATAATCCAACTTCTCTATAAACTTGAAATATCTTGTTTGTCTTCCAAATATAGGCTCTTATTATTAAGTGTGAATGTGTGAGCCATACATCTTTAAAAAAAACACTTAATTTTACTAAATTCTGTATTTGCAAGTCAAAGAAACAGAAGGATAAACAGATCTCCCATCTGCTGGTTCATTCCCCAAATGACAGCAATGACTGGACCAACCAAGCCAAAGAGAGGGGGCAAGAATTAAACCCAGATCTTCCATATCAGTGCTGAAATCCACGCTACTTACATCATGATACATGTTAGCAGAAAACTGGAATTGGGCAAGAGTGGAGCGGATTCTGAAGCCCAGGCACTCCAATATTGGATATGAGTATCTTTACTGCTCTACCAAACATCTGCCCTTGTTGGCCGTGCGTTTTATATATATATATAAAAACAGTGCGTTTTATATATATATATATAAACAGTGCTAGTGTTTATTGGTCTTAAGAACAAATATGAGCTCAGAAGTAGCCCAGTCCAGGGCTGAGCAGGGGTCGGCAAACAATGCTGCAGGGAGGACCAAGCAACCAGAAGACACCCCTAGCCTAAGGACCCCATTAGCTTTTCAAAGTCAGAATGGAAATCCAGGAAGCCGATCAGTCTTGCCTTCCTGAAAGGGTTCCTGGTGGGACCGAGTTGGGACCTGGGCCACCAGAGGGAAGGACTTTCCCCTGGGAGTGCATGGAGGATGCAGCCAGGCCTTTGGACGCTGTCTCTCAGTGTGTGGCCATAATATTTTAAAAAGGGCAGGCAGTCGGTATAATGGTTAAGATACTAGCTGTAGTACCCATGCTCCATATCAGAACGCCTCAGTAGCAGTCCGGGCTCTGCTTCTGATTCCAAATGGTTGTGCATATGCATCCTAAGAGATAGCAGGTCAATAGCTCAACTACGTGGGTTCCTGTTTCTTGGTCTGGCCTGGTCCAGCACTGGCCATTATAGACATTTGTAGAGGAGTGACAAGTGAGTGGGGAATTCTCTCACTTCCTTTCAAATAATGATTTAAAAAGTATAAGCCTAAGTTACAGCTCTCTGAATGGTATCTCTTACTTTTTGAAATTATCTCCATATATGATGTATGCTATCTTGCAAGTTATAATTTAAAGCCATAGTTAAGGGTAGATTAAGTACACCAGTATAGGAATATGGGTGTCGTCTTGTTTTGCAACTCCTTAGAAATACATCGGTCGTATCTGTTTTAAATTCAGAGATCCATCTGGATATTATCTTGAGATATGCTATGGAAAAGTCTGCTGTTATCAATTAAAGTGATGCTACCTATTCACAGCAATTCCTGATTTTTCTCCTGTCGCTGACTTTTTCTATCTTTTATATACAACAAGATTTTTTTTTCTTTTTAAATTATTATTATCTTTTTATGCTACAGTTCCATAGGCCCTGGGATTTTCCTTATCCCATTCTCAACCCCCTACCGCCTCACTAAGTTCACCTATATTATTACTATAGTATAGTTCTTCATAAACAGTCATATGTCCATCATTGCAGGCATAGACATTGGTATAGAGTCCAGCATCCTATTGTCAAGATATAGTAAACAGTTTCATTGGGACTCCATCCTTGGTCTGGAAGTAGAGATGCATACTGCCTTGTATCTTCACATCTGGATATGACAGTCTCCATTACATAGTTACTATACATACCCTTAAATGAAAAGCCACAAAAAAACAGTAATAAGAATAAAAAACAAATTAGCAATGCCATGAAATTAAATAGCATGCTACTGAATGACTAACGTGTCACTGAAGAAATGAAAAAGAAAATCAAGACCTTCTTGAAGAAAATGATGCTACTGTATGATTTATGTGTCAGTGAAGAATTTAATGAGAAAGAAAGTGTTTTGAAGAAATGAGACTATGGCAAATGAATGATGTCAAAGGCAAGACTGAAAATTCGAAAAGCAACCTCTTATTTCCGGACTGCGTGCTCTAAAGGGTTCTCTACTTCAAATCCTGGATGGCTAAGTGATAGTATTCATGTCCAAACTTGGAAGGGACTGGTCTGTTCCATTTTGACAGGAGTTTAGTGGGGTGGTGAGAAAAACAAACTTGAGAATGCTTGACAAAATATGAGAACAAACGAAGATGAATTCTCTTCTCCAAGTGTAACGGTGTCCAAATCATGATGAGTCCTCCCGCATCTCATCTGCTCGTCTGCTTCACTGTAACATACGCTGGCAGATGTGAAAAGATGCTTAAGAAAAGATGTGGGTATGATTAGATGTGAATGTTCCCCAAAAGGCGCTTAATGCAAACTCATCATTACAAATGAAGTTGTTTTGAAAAAAACTACCATAAAGAAACTCACTAGACCAAGTTCTTTTTAAAAGAAAAGCTTGATTTCTAGACTTTGCTAGGCAAAGGGCCAGAAACATTAGCAGAAATGCATTGTTTTTCTGAATCCAACCCAAAAATCTATTTATTAGTCATTTCACTGTTGCTTTGCAGAGGCACATGGTTTTATTGATAATAATTGCAGAGTATCATCTGGAAATCATCACCTTGCTTAGAACAGTTGTTTAAGGCAAGAGTTCTTAGCGTGACTTGCGTTCTCTGAGTTTCTTGTCTGGGTCCTCAGTAGTTCTGCCCAGATGGCAGCACAGGGCATACTTGCCTCTCAGCCTCTGGGCTTAGAAGTCCTCATCAGAATGGGAAAAAGAAGTGTGTATATTGGGAGGCGGGGGTGCTGTGACTCCCAGGATCTCCTTAATATTACAGAAGTGACTTGGATGAATTCCCAAAGCCTCTAGATGATGATCACAGCCATAGGCACACGTTGGCCTCACAGATCTGCAGGTGAGTGACCCCGGGCACGTGTCCTTTCCTGGTACCTCCCACTAGGCACAGAACTTCAGGAAGATTCCACCAGGGATTTTTCCACACCCAGGTTTTTAAGTCAAGAAATGACTCTGAATTCTTGTTGCTGACTCTCCTTGGTTTAGCAGCCTGTAGCCGTCTGCTGAGTCAGATAACATTGTGAAGGATTCAACTCGAGAAAATTGCTGTCCTTCCCACTTGGAAGCCTCAAAAATTCAGTGGGCCACAAAGAATGAAATCTTTCATTTAAGCATTATCTTGGAAATTCATTCCAATTACCATGGCTGAAGAAATACTTTGAGAAGTAAAAAATCAACCTGTGTCAAGAAAATGCCTCCTTATTTCTCCAGAGATTTCCAAATGACAGACAGTAAAGTTAAGGAAAACATGATTCACTGCTCTTACTAAAAGTGGTAAAAAAAACTTCTTCTTCAAGAGACCACTTTTGGAGGTAGACATGGAGCCATACTAGGAGGAAGGGACTTCAAAAAGTTCATGGAAAATGAAATGCACAGATGCAATTGTTTTTTTACAAACAAGCTTTGAAAGGCATGCGTTGTTTTTCCATTTTGTGCAATTTCATGACATTTTTGAAGACTATGCAAGGAGATTTTGTAACCAAATTCAGCTCTGATCAAGAGGAAAAGTGCAGTCTTTTTTTTCTTAAAAATTTATTTATTTTTGTTCAAAAGTCAGATATACAGAGGAGGAGAGACAGAGAGGAAGATGTTCTGTCCACTGATTCACTCCCCAAGTGGCCACAATGGCTGGACATGTGCTGATCCAAAGCCAGGAGCCAGGAGCTTCTTTCGGATCTCCCACACAAGTGCAGGGACCCAAGACTCTGGGCCATCCTCAACTGCTTTCCCAGACCACAGTCAGGGAGCTGGATGCGAAGCGGGACCTCCGGGTTAGAACCGTTGCCCAAATGGGATCCTGGTGTATGTAAGGCGAGGACTTTAACCACAGTGCAGTCTTAAAGTCAAGGAACAGGCCACATTGATCAGAAATAGCCTGGAGAGTGGGGCGCAATGAGGAACCCTAACAGATGAGAGGTTGGAAGCTGGGGAAATTCTGACTGACTTAGCAGGATTCTTGCTAAAATTGAATGCAAAGTCTGTAAGTCTGGACCTAGTTGGGAAGAGCTTCAATAGCGGCTGAAAACAGTTTGATCCCAAAAGAAATCTTTATTACTAAGTTTGAAATAATAATACTAATGTTGTCAGTGTAGATTATCTTTCTGATAGAAGGAATTGTCACTTTTCATGATTTTGAGAATGTCAAAATCTCCTCGTATCATTCTTTAAAAGATTTATTTATTTTTTCTGGAAAGTCAAATTTACAGATAGGAGAGACAGAGAGAAAGATCTTCCATATCTGATGTTTCACTCCCCAAATAGCTGCAACAACTGGAGCTCAGCCAATCCTAAAGCCAGGAGCCAGCAGCCAACAGCTTCTTCTGGGTCTCCCATGAGAGTGCAGGGTCCCAAGGCTTTGGGCCGTCCTTGACTGCTTTCCCAGGCCACAAGCAGAGAGCTGGATGCGAAGTGGGGGCAGCCGGAATACGGACAAGAGTCCATATGGGATCCTGGCATGTACAAGTCAAGGACTTTAGCCACTAGGCTACTGCACAGGGCTCAATATCTCCTCATAGCTTAATTCTACTAAAGACCTCTAAAATAGTATCAGTGGTAGATTTTGTATGTGTGTGTGCATAACTGTGAGACTTTGTGAGATGTGATGTTTTTCAGAATTACAGAGAGAGAGAGAGAGGTCTTCCATTGTTGGTTCACTCTCCAGCAGGCCACAGTGACCAGTGCTGGCCCAGGCTGAATGCAGGAGCCAGGAGCATTTTCCAAGTCTGCTACTTAAAACAGGAGCCCAAGAGATTGGGCCTTCCTGTGCTACTTTGCCATGCATATTAGCAGGGAGCTGGACCACGAGTAGAGCAACCGATTCTCAAACCGCTGCCTGTGTGGGTGGGATGGTAGCTTTGCAGGCAGCGGTTTGAATTGCTATGTCACAGCGCTGGTGTTGAATCCAATGTTTTTGGATTCAAGTTATTTCTTTATCACACAGTAAAAATAATCTTTAGTTTTAGAGACTAGGTCTTGAGAAGACACCTATGTAAATGAAACAAGCGAGGAAAGGCCAGTAACAAAATATTGAATTTTCTCTCCTTACTGCATTCATTAACCAGATAGCAAACAAATCAGACTTTGTGGGATTTAGTCAGCTTCTGTGTCACCTGCTGAAGGGGAAAAAAAAAGATGGTTCAATGGCAAATCCGCATAATCCTTCTTTCTAGGTAGGATGTGTTAAGAAGTATTAAGAGCTAGCTTTCCTTTAGTTGCTCAACTCATCCCAAATCTCTGGGTGACAGGTGAAGGTCCCAGGACTGAGAAGGTCACAGCATTCTGTAGGAAACAGCGGAAAAGACCATGAGGACTTTGGTCTCTGCGGTCCCTGTTGCTCTAGTGCTATGTTCATCATCATGCGTCACAGCCTGCATAGAAGCTGCTATGTGCAAATGAACTGATTAGTAAGAGGGAAGATTCTGTTTAAAATAACCTCAGAGACCAAAAAAAAATGCAGTTGTCAAATACATAAATACCCATGGCGTGGGTGCATCTTTGGTGGTTGATCAAGACTTGCCCCATTATGACAGCCATCTTTCAGGGCCTTCATTTAAGCAATCTTTTCATTTTTCATTAAAATGTCCCTCTGAAATACAGATAACCTTGTCCCAGTGCATCCCAAATAAGCCACAAAGATGGCCATGTTTGTGGTTGTGACATTATGAGCAAGACTTCCCAAAAGACAGTTGACACTATGTAAATTATTCTTCAATTCTGTCATGAGTTACACGCTAACATGACTCCCCTGGGAAGCCCTGAAGTAAGTCATTGCTGCAAGCTCACTCACTTGTCATAATTGGGGAGCCAAGAGTGCCCACTCCTGTTGTTAATGGCTTTAATAAGCAGAAGTAGTGCAAGCAGCTTACGACAGCACAAGTTCATGACCATGATCATTACTCAGTATCTATTTAGCATCTAAAGGACACTTGGCACCAAAATAAGCACTAGGAAGATTCTAGAGAAGACAGATAGAAGGTGATTATTTGCTTTATCTGAAAAGAGCTGGGTCAAGTATTTACTATCCAGTTATAAAATGTAGTGAGTCCTTGATTCAGTCAACAGAATAATGGCAAGTGACATAACCATTAAAAGTGGGATGGGGCCTTACAAATGACCTAGTTTAACTGCCCTCACTTTACCAATAAATCAACTGAGGTTCAGAAGGTTAATAATCTGCTTTCTTCAAGGTCAGCTGGATGTTCAAGTTAATATTTAGGTTCTTGTCAAACTAAGAAAAGAATTATGTTAAGAAGCAAAGAGACAGTGCCCATCCTTTGGTTCATTCCTCACCCCAAGTGACCTTGACGTCCTGGGCCAGGCTAGGGCAATAGCCATGAAACAGGGCTCCCATCTGGGTAGTAAGAACCCAGCTTCTTGAATCATCACCAGGATGAGCATAACAGGTAGCTGGTGTCAAGAGCACAGACGGGGATGCAACTTAGGTGCTCCAATTTGGGTCATAGCATTGTAACCAGCATCTTCAATCAAGGCCATGTGTCAGCTCCAGGTCCTTGTCATCTAAGGAAAGCCCAGGCACCAGTGAGGACTCCTGTGGTTGGTTTCCTTCATCAAAGCTCATTCCTGAGGATGGATGGTCCTGTGATTTTACTCGTATATACACACCCAACATACGATGCACAACTGGAGACAGACTTTCCATTCTCCAGTGATGATTCTTGGTTCCCTTTGGGCTCTCACTTTTTTCCTCTGAATCACAAGACATAATGCTGTGGTAGCCGGGAATCTTTTCTAGTTTCCCATCCACAGGAAGCCTGGGTACTTGTAAAAGACACTTATATTATCAATGTGAGCATTAGTACTAATAACATCTAGCTCTTAAAGAAAATAAATGTCATAAAATGGAAATATGTCAGATAGCACATTTAGTGGCTGTTCAGAGCAGTTACATTTTACCTTTTCTATGTAAATGGAGTATAAACGTCCAGTGATTAGTACTGCCATCGCTTTTACTTGGAATGTCACCCCAAAATGAATTAACTTCAAAGGAAAAAATAATATTTTAAAAAACAGTAACTTCTTTTTCAATTGAATTGAAATTATGTGTGGAAAATGCTTCACTTTTTATTTTAATCATGAGCATACATCATTAATGGCAATAAATGTTTAATGTATAAATAATATGTCACCCTTAACTTAAAGTGCAATAAATTCTTCTACTTTCTAAAAATTTTTCACAATAATCAAACTAGGGCTTAGTAAAAAAAAAAAAAAGAGAGAGAGAACTAAAGCAATATATGGTTACTATCAATGGCTCTCCTGGAGGGACTAAGCTGCTGACATAGAGCATAAAATACTTTGGAAATCAGGGGTACATTGCATAGGTGAAATATGGGGAAAAGATAACAAATAATGCCCTTTTCTCTGAGGTCTTTGGCCTTTTCAGTTGCTCTGGAGACTGGGAGACCAAGAGGAATTAAAGTGTCTGGGACAAGACAAATGCTTTTTTAAAATTTCTTCTTCCCTTTATATTCATAACCTAACAACTTTTGTAATTAGTCTGTGAATGCCTTGCTTACTAATAAATCTTAAGCTTATGTGCAATGAGTCATTTGGGTGGTATATCATCTTTATTTTTAAGGTTCAATTTATTAGTATAAGCTAATTAAACTCACAGTTGTCATGTCTCCTCTGCTTCTTGAAATTCAAATTAAGAATTTCATATCACATCTTTAGTAACTAATGAACATTCTGTGACACTAGTTCTAATTAGTCTACTAAAAATTGTTTAAGAATTTCGTGTTGATTTGGACCCAGCGTGAGAACCTAGTGGTTAAAATCCTCCCCTGGCATATGCTGGGATCCCATATGGGTGCTGGTTCATGTCCTGACTGTCCCACTTCCCATCCAGCTCCCTGCTTGTGGCCCAGGAAGGCAGTCGAGGACGGCCCAAAGCCTTAGGACCCTGCACCCGTGTGGGAGACTCAGAAGAAGCTCCTGGCTCCTGGCTGCTGGCTCCTGGCTTTGGATCGGTTCAGCTCTGGCCATTACGTGGCCACTTGGGGAGTGAATCATTGGACAGAAGATCTTTCCGTATCTCCTCTCTGTATATCTGCCTTCCCAATAAAGATAAAATAAATCTTTGAAAAAAATTTCCTTTTGATTTAAGATTTCTGTGTAATCTGACAACATGAACTTTGACCATTTTTCAACTAACCAATGTTTTGGTAGGAAAAGAAGTCAAACAAAAGAATTATCAGCATAGACCATTCAGTTCTTGCTACCTTAAATTTTTCATCAATTTAGTCAAGTTTAAGAGCCCACCACAGTTGTTAGAGAAACAGAGACATCTGCTATATGTATCTTATACATATTTCCATATTTATTTATATAAGATATAACAAATATACTTGATATATCAAATTCCTCTGTATAGTTTAATAATCAGTAGTAATCATATTGTGTCAACATAACTTAATGTAAGAAATGTGCATTTTTAGATGACTTTGACCTAGGTCTAAAGAAGTCTTTATGCTTTAATTCCACTAAAGATGTCTAGAATAGGCTTAGTGCTAAAATTATTAGTGTATGTGTGTGAGAGAGAGAGAGCACACATTATTTCAAATCATATAAGACACACATATAAGTATGTGAAAGAACCAATAGGATAGCAAATAGAAAGCGGTTCATTTTAAGAAATTGGCTTGTGAAAGATAACAGGTCTCAAAAGCTATGAGACCAAGCAAGAGACTCAGGATGGCTGGTCATCTAAATTCCAGTCAATGTCCAGAGGATTAAAAAGCCTCCAAGCCAATGCTGTGTGTCCCAGGCCACGTCTAAGACCAAACACAAGAGCTGACAGCGCGGCTCCAACGCATTCTCCTTTACTGGGGCTTTTTGTAGTGGTCAGGCCATTGATGCCATCAACATTAAGGAAGGTGACCTGCTTGCCTCTTCCTGGTTTAAAATGTTGATCTCGAAACATTCGTACAGGCACTCTCAAGATGATGTTTAGCCTGAGCACCCACGGTCCAGTCAGTTCACCCCATTCCGTGAACCCTACCTGGAATGACATTCCCAAGCCCACAGTATTTGCAAGTGGAGTCTAGCATGCAAAAAGGTGGTGATTATGAGGAAGGAGAACCCCAGCACCAGTCTTTGGTTTTTAACTGGTGCGTAGGAATTAACACGTTTCCCATCTCTGGTAAGAAGCAAACATGATAGATCTTCTATGAAACTTTTGCTTTGCAACTTCATTGCTTTTATGAACCTGGCTGTAAAGGTCAAATTGAACACAGCTTTGTTGTTTTTCTGTGTTGAAGCAAATCAGGGCGGAAACAAAACTGCACGAAAATGAAAACCTTTCTAACTTTAACAACAGCACATTTCTTTGTTTATTCCAAAAACCCTGTGGATCTGGGGACCACCTATGTAGGAGAAATTAGAAACTAAATGAAAATATTCCACAGCCCTTGGCTGGCAATTTACTTTTAAATCTTTATGACTACCGCCAACCCCCACAATATTCAGGTATTGGTGTACATTTTAGCTTAGAATGAGTTTTCTAACAAAGATTCCAGTACATTTCAATCTTACCTTTATAGTCTCAGTTTGTTTTCAGGTTTGTGTGAAGTCTCTATGTGAGTTGATTAACATTTCTTTCTTCTGAGTTCCTGCCATTCTTCTTAGAACTGATATTTGCTGTGGGCTGTACTTCTGGAACCCAAGAAATAAATCCACTTTCCTAAAGTATAATTCCTCACTCAGGTATATTATGCATTCATGGTTGTTGATGTTTTTCACGCATTTATAGTTTTTGTTGCTTTAGCTGGGCACTGCAGGCTAAACATGCTATTCCTTTCCGTTCCTACCATCAAGGTGTTCTCCCTCATTATATAGGCTAAACACACTACATAACCTGCCCCTGCGGAGCCAGTACTTATAGTTTCAGAGCTAGGACCGGGATGCATCATTCAGAAAATAAAGTGTTTTGCTAATGGCACAGAGCTTGCCTTCTCTGCAGATGCAAGTATGCTTTTTATAAGCTGGAAGTATGAATGTATACATTATACTTGATTCTTTTTGTTCTTGCAATGCAGAGTTTAACCTCTGATCTCTGAGCCCTTCCTAGGCCTCAATGAATCCTAAACTGGGTACTTCTATAACACATACTCAATCAACAATTGCCATGTGTTAGGCACTGGGCTTCATTTAGAAATTGGAGATGAAACAGTGAACAAGTATACTAATCTCTGTGGTGCCAAAAGAAAGAGTTTAGCCAAATATATCCACCTGGTTTGGCTCTAGGGGGCAGACTGGGCTGTGAAATCCACCCTGTTCCCGCACCACCCATCTGGGACCTGCTGCTCTGTCTCTGTTCCTGGTTAAATCAAACAGACCAGCAGGATGTGCAGTTCTTTGGGTTCACCTCCTGAGCTCCCAGCGAATGCCCCTTCCCACCTCGTTGGTGGTGGAGTTCTGGCTGCTGCTGCAATTCAGATCACCACTCACTGAATGCCGCTGTGGTATTGGTCACTGCAAAACCACACCATTGTATCTGCTGCTTTCCTGTGTCTGTCAGTCTCCAGGTACCCCTCTGCTATTGTTCTGTCCTCTTCTATTTCCTGGAATGTGTCCTCGCTGCTTCACACTGGCTAAAGTTTATCTGCCACCTTGATTCTCTCAAAAATAAATAAATCTTTAAAAAAGAAATGTAACAGCCAGGACTTGTACCAGTGGCCTATGGAATACCAGAGATTCAGACAGGGGCTTAATGTGCTATGCCATAACGCTAGTCCCTTCCCTGAACTTTCCGAAGAGTGCTCACAGAAGGCCGTACCCTTCATCAGCTTCTATGGGGATCTTCCTTTCTGCAAGTTCCTCCACTTTGAATATTCTGCACCTACTTCCCTTTCTACTAACCTCAGTGAAACCCCTAATGCTCTTTCCCCAAGATCTCTAGATTAAATTGGTCCTTCCTTTTCCTATCATAACATCAGCATTTGCATGAATCTGTTAGGATGCAATTAACTATCTACAGTATTACTTGTCTGGATTTCAACCTGCAGCAAGAAGGCTGGAAAAAAGTAGATGATGAATACATACTATGGAAGATCATTGAAACAGAATGCTTCTAACAAGGGTGCATGACTTTTTTTCTACCAAGGACCATTGGTTATTTATTTATATTATCATTTGCAGACTGTATGAGATTCTTGACTTAACAATCAGCCTGTTTTAGATTTGTTGAATTTCAGATCTAACCTGCAGGTGCTGTGGTGGGGCCAGATGGTATAATTTCTCTCTGCTAGGAAAGTGAATGTTTTGCTGTACAGGTTGCTTTGAAAGAATATGAATATATGAATATGCTTTCTTTTTCTTTGGCTGAGTGGTGAGGGTAAGTGGAAAGGTCATAGTTGGTGATAAGGATGCAAATTAGAAGTTCAAATTAAAACTTGCTGTTTATTGATGATGCATCAAATAAAACACGGTATTATTACTAAGATTTGGAATTGTCCCTTCAAATGTTAATATAGTTTGTGTATGATTAATAGACAAGAAAGCATTATACAAGCCGGCATTGGGGTCCAGGGGGTTAGGTCATCATTTAAAAGGCCAGTATCCCATATCAGAAAACGAGTGTGAGTCTCAGCTTCTGCGCTTCTGCTCCACTTTCACACCAATCCTCCTGGGAAGGCAGCAGGATATCACCCTGAAGCTGCCCTGTCATTCGTGTCTGAGATCTGGAAGAAGCTGTTGACTCCCAGTTCAGCCTGCCCAGCCCTGGCTGTCGTAGCCATTTAGGGAATGAACCAGTGGATGGGAAAATCTCTTTTACCAACTGTTTCTCTTTTTATCACACTTTCAAATAAATAATTAATCTTATTTTAAAAATCATAACGGCTTTTGGTACCAACAACTTCAACTCTGTCACTTTCTGTTCTACAATTCCTGTCATTCCGTATTAGGATGAAAGTACTTGCTTGTCAGAAACGTGTGTCTTTCTGACCTGATTCTTCCCATGTTGCTTCAATTTCCTGGTCCAGAATGCCAGTGAACAGTGCATGGAGCCGCTCTAGGGAAAGGAACAGAGAAGCAGGACACGAAGATTCTATTGGGCATTATTTGCACGTGCAGATGCCTCCAGATCTCTGATGACACGTCCATTCACACTCCATAGCCTAGCCCCAAGGCTAAAGGGAGGCTAGGAAATGTAATTTTTATTTTTGAATATTGTTATCAGTTCAAAATACAGTTGTTGTGAGGGAAGGAAGAGTGGCTATGTCCCAATAGCCATTTGTTTTTGCCTCTTTGTCTATCAGGGCTTGTCCAAGAAGGAAGCTAATATACCATCACTCATGAAATGTTTGCTGCTATGATCCACTTTCACATCATTTACCATTTCCCGACTTCCAGGCAGATGGGTTGCATCTACCCAGATGACTCTAGCTGAACGTTAGGATATTGAATGTTATAGCCTTGACCACTCCCAGAACGCCACCTGAGCAGTACCCCGAGCTGATCAAATAATAGTGCCCGAATGACTAGCAGTCTACTGATGGGCTCAGAGTTGCCTACCATAACCACAGTCCTGAGGTCCTGGCAAATTGATAAAGCATTGTTTGGTGCTGTTGTTTTCTTTTCCAGTCATGACGTCTTCAACCTCAAAGCTTCCTGGTGCCACCTGGGTCTCAGAGAAGCCTCTTGCATTGCACACGCCCTTCTCCATGATGGCACCAAAACCAAGGTGAGTGAGTTCCTGTTTTTCTCATGGGGTTTAAAGGATTATCGTATTCTGTGGATTTGATAACACTCGTGTTTTTTTTTTATTTCCTGTCTGAGGCACTCAAATTTATAGAGTAAGCTCTGGGCAGGTGGATCATTTAGGAGAGCTATAGAGCATTTCACTTATCCGATAGGGACAAGGGCAGCCAGCAGATGATAGGACTTGCCTGGTTAGTGGTCTGCCAGAAATCATCCCGGACAGTCTCGCACTCGTTACTGACAACATGGTGTGCAAGTCCCGGGGAGCTGCCGCCTTTGGTTCTCTGTAACCTTAACTGGAGTGATCAAAGCAGTAAATGTTACAAACTCATTCTGAAGTTTTATTAATGAACCCATCAGCCAAATTACAGTGATCATTAAAACTGCCAGTTAGTGTCAAAATGTTTTCATTATCAAATTTTGGGAGATGAATCATTCTGTTAAATATGCTCTGCTAGCAACTCAATCTTCTGTTCCGGTGCAAGATGTCATTTAAAGACCAGTTACCATTTCTTCCCTTTTGTAATTAAAGGAAGGACAAGTGGGTAGAACCTGGCTTTGGGGGAAATGTTTTTTAATGAGTTGATGATGCATTGCTCAGGCATTAGAAACTGAAGGTGAGTCACTAACACGAGAGATGGTTATCCCAGGTGTGCGCCACGAACATCCAGGGAGCAGTGCAGAGCTGAGGCAAACATCTCAGAGGGACGCATACAGATGAGAGGGTCAGATCTACTCACACAGATCATCAAGGACATCTTGCTCCCAAGAAAAGGAATTTTCAAAAGCTGATAAAGTGATAAAAGTCAGCTGTCCAATAAGTTGATAGAGTAAGAAAATATTGACTGAGTAGAGGTTTCATTGTAAAAACTGACACGGACCTTGACATATGTTTGGCAGTGATTGAAGTGGGTTACATTCTGCTACCTTGCTGATTCTTCTGGTCAAAATAAGTTGTAATCAATTGCATCATCTCGGGTTGCCCTGTCCTCCCAACCTTGCTATAAAATTGACGAGGCTTGCCTCAGTGTTTTGAAGTATGGCTTTGTGTATAAAGTGGCTAGCCTAGAACTGTGGAAGCTTTGTTTCTTTAAAGGAAAACAAAATCCTCTGTAGCTTTTGAGCTGCAGAATCTGTCCCCCAGTTAGAGCTGACTCCTGTAAAGCCAGGACTGTGGCGCGCCACAGCTTTGACCTTTCCGATGCCGAAATCCTTCACCGATCTTAATTGCCGTCATGTTCTCCAGTAGCTTCCTTCTGCCCGCCTCCAATGAGAAAATTGAAATATTTAAATGAAAATCATCTCGTAAGCCATCTGTGTTTAGGATTTTAAATAAATTGTAATGAATATCCACAAAGATGTATTTAGAATCTGAATTTATTAGAGTGGCTCATCTACTCTGATTTCAGAAATCAGAAGATTAAAGACAGAAACAGCTGGAAGTCTTTGCAGCATTGTTGTAGGATAGGAACACCAGCGTGGAGTTCTGATTCTGCACTTAGCGTCTCTCTCTCTCATAGACCCCAGTCACTGCAGGTTGTCTTCCCAAGCTCTCCCTCGAGCTCTGGAACGTTCTGTTTTGTGTCAGCTATTGCAAGAGTGATGTGCAGCACTTCCCTCCACCAGCTCCTTGCTTGCTCCCTGTTGTTTGCCTTGGACTGTCTCTTCTCAAGGCAAGCAGGCAGCAAGCGTGAGGGGTGTTAGACATCCCACTGTCCTTCAGGTCCGAGCAACGAGAAAACAATCGGCGTTTACTGAACACCTGCTGTGATCCCTGGGAGAGGACTCAGTATTTATGAAATGGAACTCATACAGTAGCACCATTATGTCTGTGATATAGATGAGGAAATCTGGGTTGAAGAGGTTGAGTCATTTTCTTAAGGTTATAGAATTTAAAAAAGAATGCAGACGTTGAACTGCCCAGAACTTTGCACTACATGGAACTAACTGGGCCCATCTTGCCTAATCTAAGAGTTCTGTATGGTTTAAATTGGAGGAGTAAAGTCCTAATAGTGATGCCAAAATATGTGACTCCATCAACCTACCATCTTGCTGACAACCAGATATGCAGGCAAAATATGCTTTCTGCAGTGCAAAGTCAGTCAAATATTTATTAGGAGAACTCAGATCTATGCTTTGTTTCAAGGCAGTTACTTGAGTAGTAATTCTGTGATAGTGGGCAGCTTACATTATAAGCTAGCTCCAAATCTTGTCAGCCATTGTAAACTTTATATTCCATTTTCAATATATTTGATATGTTGTTTAAAGGCATTTGCATGATATTACTCTTCTTTAAAATATTCTGACCAACATTCAAGCTAATTTTATAATTTTATAGGCCTCATATATTTATGGAAACATTTCACATGGCCCTCACCCTGTTCAACTCCCTCTCAAATATTCTTACTTAAGCCATTTCTTTGACTGGAACTTGTGGCATACAAGTTAACCACACCTAACAGAATTGTAAGTCAATAGATTAGTATCTTCTCAGTCCCTATAAACCACTATTCAGGTTTAACTTCACTAGTTTCTCACTGCAATAGAAATAGAGTAACTAAAAAAAATATGTATTAACCGCTGTACAACTGAAAGTTATTTTTATTTATTTATGAAAATTATTTCATAATTCACTGATTATTATTGCATTAGTCATTTATTAACTCATTTCGATTCTATACCCATTCTGTGTAGGAGTTTGCACATTTTGCAAGGTATTTTTTATCATTTATATATTTCATTTTTTTTAAGATTTATTTATTTTCATTGCAAAGTCAGATATACAGAGAGGAGAAGAGAAAGAGAGGAAGATCTTCCATCCACTGGTTCACACCCCAAGTGGCCACAATGGCTGGAGTGGAGCCAATGTGAAACCAGGAACCAGGAGCTTCTTCTGGGTCTCCCACGTGGGTGCAGGGTCCCAAGGCCTTGGGCCATCCTTGACTGCTCTCCCAGGCCAGAAGCAGGGATCTGTATGGGAAGCAGGCCTCCAGGATTAGAACTGATGCCCATATTGGATCCTGGTGTGTGCAAAGCAAGGACTTTAGCCACTAGGCTACTGAGCCAAGGCCTTATATATCTTTTACAACTAGAAATTGCTCATTTTATTTCAGGTTTCTTTGTTTTCCATTTTTGAGTTGAATTCATGGTTAAAAAAAAAAAGTAAGTGACTTTTGCTTTCCTTGTATGTTCTGTGGTATTGGAGGAGGGAATCTGGGAGAAGACTTCCAGAAAGATTTAATGATGGGTGGGGAGCTATTAAGAAAAATATTTAAGAACGTGGTATCAGGGACACACAGAGCTGAGCTGACTCCTGAGCCCAAGTGACCATGAATTTGAGCCAGTGTTGGGGAAGGAGGACACAGCAACAGGAGCTGAGGAGGATGAAGTCAGTCTAGCAAGAGTGGGGAACAACCAACCTATTGGACGTATAAAACATGTGAAATCATTTAGTCTGGCCCTTCCAGACCAACCACAGGTGGCACTTGAAATTCGTTATTTTATGATACAACTCCATAGGCTCTGGGGTTTCCACTTCCTTCCCAAATACACACCCCACCAACTTCCTTTCTATTTTTGTAGTCCTTCATGAACATTAATAAGTCCATCATTCTGCCATTTAAATGTATCCCAACATTGTAGATATGCACAGTGGCAGAGTCCAGCATCCCATTGTCAAGATATATTGAACGATTTCATTGGGAATCCATCTTTGATTTGGAAGTAGAGATGCATACTGCATTGTATCCTCACATCGGGATATGGTAGTCTCTATTACACAGTTACTATACATCCCTTTAAATAAAAAGTCATAGAAACAAAGTTCACAGCAGAATGAAACACAGAAAATTTACAACAAGAAATTAAATAACATGCTACAAAATGACCCGTGAAAAAGAAGATCAAAAACCTTCTTGAAGCAACCAGTGTACAGTAGGCTAGCTTTTAAGTGGATGACTCCATATGACCCGTGAATGATGTTATAAATATAAGTAACATAAATAACATGAACATTATTCTGCCTTTGGCTGAAAAAAAAAAAAGCTTCCCTGTCCCTGGAAGGCTGTGGTGCTCTTGAGGCTGGAAGTCACCAGAAACTTTCCCATAAGATAACCCTAGATCCAGAGTGGAAGCTTGCTCTGTGGGACTGCAACAGTTCCTGACACACGGCAGACTCTGCCGAACAGGGGTACACGGATTTGCCAATGACTTAGCATAAGAATTTTGGTTGCTTTTAGATAAGAAAGTGAAGCTTTTTGGAAGATAATTCTATTTCCTACTCATCTTCAGTAAATAAATTGAAACCTATCTTTCTGCTGTACAAATCGTAGCCATTTCTTCATTCTCTCTTTATGGCCAGATTTCCATCCTGTTATTATTATTGACTCTCTGTTGACTTCTCTCTCTCTCTCAGTTCTTATTTTATCAATTAAACTCACTCTGGCTTGGAGCACAGCTGATACATGGGGGCGAGGGGGTTCTGATCATCTGTGTTCTATTTGCTACACACCTCTCATTTTCTCACATTGCTGATTACTCGATTTCTAGTACCCACATACTTTCTAGGTGTAGCTGCCTGCACACTCTTCCATACATATTTATCAACTATGCTACATCCTTCTAATAGAATTAGTCTTCATCCTTCAGTTTCCACTGTGCCCTATTTATATTCTTCTTTTTCAACTGACCATTGCGTTCTGAGTGTCTCATTAGACTCTCATACCACTCATGAACCTGCTGACAAAAGCGCACTTAGTGAGCATGATGTTTTTAGCCATAAAAATCACTCTTGTCAATATCAAATAATGTCTTAATTAGCTTGCATAGATCACTTTTTATTGGATGCTGCTCTTGTCCTACCAGTGGCCTAGCTGCCAATAATGGTCAACAGCCTATTCCTAGTTGGACAGCACTATAATAAATTTGAAGAGGTATTAACATTTTTAAGGTATTTGACTTTTATGAGGCTGGGTTGAGTTCTGCTCTTATGAAGGGGTCACACACCCTACTGTCTCCTTTCACTGGGCCAATACCATAGCATGCTCTCCATTAGAGCTAAATATGCTAAACCATAACTGGTGTCATTTACAAAGGTTAAGGGACTGCATTGAAAGGTGGATTTGGATGAGAGTTGTGCTTAACAAATAAAAATGCAGAAGGTCTTAATCAATTTTGGATTTTATATAAATGAATTTTAAGATTAATGTGTGATATTTAGGATGTACACATACTAAACAAAGTGTTGTTTTGTACATTTAAGTTTGGATATTTTTATGCATGTTCTAAGTGGTTCCTGGATATACTTATATTAAATGTATTGGCTACTTATTTGAAATTAAAATTATAAAGCTCTGAAAAAAATCTTTGGGAACAAAAATAAAACCCCTATTGGTTTGGATTGCTAGATGAAATTTCAAGAAAAGTAGAAGACTGGCGTTTTCAAAACTTGCTTTCACTCCATTTATGTAACACGCTCTTTGAGTCTTTTTTAGCGCTCTGAACAGTTTGTTATGTACAATTTTTCATGGTCTTCTCTAAATATCGACAGTTTCATTTTTCTCTTTCTAGGAGAAAAATATTTAGGTTGTTTAGGTAGCTTCTAGAGTCGAAAGGATGCTGTGCTCCGTCTTTCCTGAGCCTGGTTGTTTGATGTTCCACGACACACTGACGTTTTGGGGTCAGGCAGAAAAATCTGTATTTGTTCCATGAAATATTTCACTGCATCCACAACTCCAAAAGAAACACATCATTCAGAACTGCAACTTAGCTGCCTATAAAATGAGAGAGAAAGATAGATATATGAAGAGAGAGAGAGAGAGAGAAAGAGAGAGAGAGATGGAATTGAGCCCCAAATTGGATGATCGTATCAGCTTTATCTCCTCAAACTTTTCTGCACCAGAATTAACTTTCTGCACTAATTTGTACCAGAAATGTAAGAGCCTGAGCCACCAATTACTGGTCACAGTATCTGCTCCCTGATTAGATTCAGATGAGATGTTCTAAAATATGCTTATTATAGAAAATCTGATGCACTTCCATGAGGACTGTGTGCAAAGGAGTTATTTAAAGGACAGGGCAATTCACTTTTTTCAAGTTAATGCAGTTGTACATCTGGGAGCCTGCTAACGAGATTGGCTATGGGTTAGATTGGATTGTGGCTATGGCTATGCCACAAATCCTACTTTAATAACACTAACAGTAAGAACTTTGACTCATAAACATCGTCTGTAGCTCACAGGGTCAGGACTGGGTAACAGGCAAATGAGTTCCCTTCACCAGTGCAGCACCTTTGGCGGTGCTTAGCTTAGTTAAACTAAGACCAATAATGGAATGTATGAGCAGGGGCAGATCGGCAGACAGTGCACAGGAAACCACACCTCCAGAATTCTGAATCTCACGAGTGGACGGAGAGAGGTGCACACTCACTCGGAGGGGATATGTACATTTAGGTGTAATTGGCTGGTATTCACTGCGTTCAAAGTCATGACTCTTAGAATGTGCCATTATGCTGAACCTACTCAAAGTAATCGCATAATTTATTTCCCAGAAGGTGATATTTTTGTGTAGTACAAGTGCTAAAACAGAATGCCTGGGCCAAAGGATTAGATTGGGGCTGTCAGAGACAAATCTTAAGCATGCATGCTAAAATCTATACATGTGATAAAAAAATAGAAAAGATGATCTTAATCCCACATAATTTGGATTTTCCTAGGCAACATATGTTTATGGTGTCACCATGCTCACTTAATCATGGCATCAGCCTGTTGGATTCAGGGGCTATTACTGTTTTTATTTTACGGATAGGTAATCTATAACCCATGGAGGCTGTGGAAAGTTACAAAGCCACATAATGCCAAACGGGGATTTGAATCCACAGAATTTCAATACATAGCATACATTCTAAATGACAGCATATGCTAACCTAGAACTGATTAATCACACTTTATGAAAAATTAAGATTTGAATGACAAAATTTGAATGCATAGCTTACACTCTAAATGACAGCGTATGCTAATATAGAGTTAGCTATGTATAAAAACTGATTAACCACACTTTATAAGAAATTAAATACGTATTTTACATTTAAGTACAGGCTCACTTACAAAGACCTTGGGGGATGTTTATCCTCATGGTTAAGACTTCCTCATCCTTCTTCAGAATGCTTCAAGTCCTGGGTCCATTCCCCATTCCACTCTCCTGGAACTCTGGGCTCTCGAAGCCTGCAGGTGCTACATCAAGTGCCTGGGTTCCTGTCATTCATGTGGGAGATCCAAGTGAAGTTTCCGGCTCCTGGCTTTCATCTGGTGTAGCTCTGGTTCTTATGGGCATTTGGGGAGTGACTTGACATGTAGAAAAGATATCTCTTTCTCTACTCCCTTCCCACATTTCGAGTAAATAGTTTTTAAATGATATAATTAATGATTATGTTATAGAGACCTTACAGATGTGGTAATCTGACACTAAGAATAAGAATCCATTTCTAATTCACCTACATGCACTTGGCTCAGTTAGATGTAAAACATAAAACTTAAATTCTTCAGCTTTATCCCACATTGACAAGGGTTCCACTCTATTCTTTTTTAAATTAATTTAATTTATGATGGGATTTTTCTTTCCCACCCTCAAATTTCCTCTACCCTCCAGCTAATTTTCCCTATATATATTATTACAGTAGTATAGTCCTTCATCAGCAGTCTTAAGTCCATCATTCTGCTGAGTTTATTTTGACACCGTAGGTATGGACAATGGCAGAGTGTAGCATCCTATTGTCAAGGTATATTGAACAGTTCCATTGAAAGTCCATCTTTGATTTGGAAGTAGAGATGCACACTGCATTATATCTTGACATCTGGATATGACAGTCTCTACTACAGTTACTATATATCTCCCTAAATGAGAAGTCATAAAAATTCCACTCTATTCTAACATTGGCGTTTGAGAATATTACCTAAGACAATGGCCTTGGATTTGTGCTGTTGCTTGTTTTGCTTTTATATTTATAATTTGCTAACATTAAATTTATGCTGAGGACAAATATGGACTTTGATGATCTCTAAGTATTCAAAAACCACCTGAAGGAACAAGAAAGATGATGAGATATATCTTTATATTCTTAGAACTTGGGTTTAAAACAAAAAGCTGAAATATATCTGACCTCTGTTAGTACTAAATACCATTGATGGGATTTTTTTACTTGGAAATATTGAATACATGATTCCTTGGGATTAATTTGAGATAATAACAAAGAAGCATACTAAAATCTATTGGTTTCATTCTTTTAAACAATATCTGGTCACCACTTACAAGATGCTATTCAATTCACTAGTGACACAAAGAGGATAAAATAAGTAATTGGCAAGGTAATTACTTTCTTGGCCTTTTAAGACTTGATTGTTTTTGAAAAGCATAAAGGAGAGTAAACAAATCTTCTATTCACTGGTTCACTCCTGTGATCTGGGGCCAGGCCAGAACAAAGAGCCTAGAACTCAGGTCTCCCACAAGGATGGCAAGGACCCAAGTCCCTGACCATCACTGCCATCTTCCAGGGTATACATTAGCGTCAGGAACAGAGATGGCACTCAAACCCAGGCACTCTGATATGGCAGGTGGCATGCCAGGCAGCAGCTAAAACACTATGCCAAATGCCCCTGGCTTGACCACTGACTTATCATCAAACATGTGGATATGTGGGAAAATAGAGCGCCAGCAGAAAGAAATGGTGGCCTCCAGCTAAGGACTAGCCCAAGTATATCCTATGTGGCCTCCACGCCATCGTCCCAGACTGCCACCACGAGGAAACTTGCAAGTCATAGAAGAGTATGTCTCACAGCCCCAAGGCTGGGAAGTCCAAGATGAAGCAATTGCTTGGTTGTGTGTCTGATGGGGAATTCTCTCTGCTTCCATAACCACACCAGCAAAAACAAGACACGTGTGTTCCTCGAAGGCCTTTTCTGACAGCTGTCATCCCACCTGGGAGTCTTCATGACCATTTCCGCTCCTAGAAACGCCGTCTCTTCATGCCATCACCTCAGGGGCAGCACGGGGCAGTGGAGGGACACACACTTTCCAGCACAGCAACGTCTGAGGTCAGGTGAGATCCTGCATGTTCTGGGATCTCAATGGGAGAAGTCAGGAGCCTCGTGCGGAGTTTGGCTGGAATGTAAAGTGGTGTGGACTCTGGGGAACAGAGTCAAAGTTCCTCAAAAGAGTTTAAAATGAAACCACCATAGGACCCAGTAATCAGCGTTCTGGGTATTAACCCACAGACACTGGAATCACAACCTTAAAGAGATATCTGCACCCCCATATTCCTGATCACCAAAATACAGTAACAATGCAGGTCTCCATCACCAGGTGCCTAAAGAAAATGTCACACATTCATACATGGAATTATGTTCCTCCTAGGTGTTGTTAAGCTTAGCAGAACGTGGCTTGTTTGCAGGAATGAGAGGGTCCGGGGTGAGTTGTTCATTGTATGAAGATAAAGTTGCAGTTGCACAAAGTGAATGAGGCTTAGAGACCCGCCACAAAACATGGGGCTGTCAGTAGCAATATTGTGCTCTGTGCTCCAGCATTCAAGAGGCTGGAGCTCATGCTAACTGTTGCAGCAACAAAGAGGTGCAAAGTAACTTTTGGACGCAATGGGTCTCTGTCACCAGGTGTTGTCATTTGGTATGCTTTGGCTCCAAAGATTCCTGTCCTGAAAGCATGGTCCCTGACATGATCATTTGGAGATGGTTCGGTTCCTGCCGTGATCCATGGCTGGGCTCCTGCCTGTGCTCTGTGGCTGGGCTCTGTGGCCTGACACCTGTGGTGCTCCGCGGCTGGGTTCCGGGGCTGGGCCCCTGCTGTGCTCCGTGGCTGGGCTCTGTGGTTGGGCTCCCGCTATGACCCATGGCTGGGCCCCTGCTATGCTCCGTGGCTGGGCTCTGTGGCCTGGCACCTGCTGTGCACATGGGAGACCGGATGGAGTGTCTAGTCCCAGCCACTGCAGGTGGTGGACCAGCAGATGGGAGCACTGTCCTGCCTCCCAGATGACATATAGAAGATCCAAAATTTCTAAAATACTTCACCCAAACTACAGCAAACTTAAATTATTTTCATTTTCCTTAGTTTGACTTTTTTTTTTTTTTTTGCCTCCAACACCTTAAACAAATTATTGTCTTGGCCTCTCTCTATTAGACATTTCCTAAAGGTTTTGAAAATCCCAACTGACCTTATAAAATTTTTTATTGAGATGAGCAACCTTTCGGAGGCCTTCCCTTTGCAGCCCATTTCCAAATATAAATCCCTTTTAAAGGGCCACTCTCATGAAGGATGTCATGGCTCTCATTTGTAAGCTGTGGCTTAGGGGGAAAATTTGTGTGAATATCTGCATTTTCCACATGCAGCACTTTGTTTTGCGAATGGCTCAACATGACTGGACGTACCAGGAGCCACCAAAGTGAGACTGTATTTTCCTGCAGTTTTCGGAATCAACCCCGTGCCAGTCTGAAATGTTCCCAGGCGGCTCCGTTCAAAACCATTCTTTGTCCAGCACATGGTAGTGCCGCACTCGCCCGCTGGGAAAACTGGTAAATGTGAGCTCTAGCAAATAGAAGGGCCTCTGTTCTCACGCCCCAGGCTCTGCCTTCCCCCTACCCACCGGCATCCCAGCAGAGCCAAGGCAGGATGTCCACTGTTGAAGTGTCTTCAGGCCCTGCCCTTGATCCAGTTCTGGAAGCCTGCACAAGCAATTCCTTACACATGTTTCTGAAATTCAAGTGTTCTGAGGAAGTGAGGTAGAAGGAGCTGTTAATAATCGGTCCCTCTAAATTCGAGTGTTTATTTCCTGCGAGTTAACAGTTTCAGCCTGCCTTTCCAAAGAATTAGCAAGCTAACAGCAACCCCAAGTTCAGAGACCTCTGCCTGCTATTTCTTGTCCAACAGCGCCACCTCCTGGCTCCTCTGTCCTTCGTGATCACAAGACTGATAACGCGATTGCCCATGCTCAGGTGTTTTACCTTGTAGCCATAACACAAATGGGAATATATCCAGGCAGTTTACATGTGACTGTTTTCTACGGAAGCTGTTCACGTTTCCCAAAGATCTCACTGTTTGCTTCTTCGGGCTTACTCAGTCCTCCTTTGAATTCCTCCCACAGCCCTCCCTGCAGCAGAAGTGGTCTAGGGGCATGCGCTGAACAGACCGCCTACCTAGTTCGCTGTTGTAATGACAAGGCCTGTGATAACGGTAGACTTTCACTTCGTTTTCTTCTTAACCTATCTCAGAATTCAATATCAGTTATGGAAATACATGTGCCGGAATGTTGAATCACGTCTTAAGCTGTACTAGGAGAAAACAGAGTTTCTCGTCTTCCAAGAACCTGTAAGTGCTTCTGCGCTAAAGTCCCGGGCTAGAATCTTTTTGCTTAGTTTTTCCGGGTTAGAATCTTAAGCTCGCTCTGATCCCTACCTCCGGGCCTTTTCCTCTTTCACATGGAGGCCTGCCTTTGTCTTGCCACAGCCCGGCCTTCCGCTTCCCTCCGAGAAAGCCTTGGCCTAGCTTGGGTTCTGGCCACCTCTCTGTGATTCGATTCCTGCCCATTTGTTTCTAAACATACACAGCTTTGACCTTGAATGCCAAATTAAAATGCTTGCTTACGATAACAAGTGCTTTTGAAACTGTTAACATCAGCAGCCTTGCCTGCCTAAGCTCCCATACAGAAATAAAGATTTAGGTAAAGGATGTCCAACATTACTTTATAACAGTGTAAGACTGAAAACAAAGTGTCTGGCGACAGGAAGAGCAATGCCTCCACTCACAGAAACAGCTAAATTAGTGTCTATTCTGACAACAGAAGCCTAAACAACTACTAGGAATATTGCTTTTTAAACAGAAGTTAATATTAAATCAGCAGAACAGAATATAAAAATTAATAGCCAATACAGTTCTTTCAATCAAACACACTTGCGAAGAGCGGGAAATTGTTTTATTGTTTAATTTTATTTTTGATGAGGCATTTTTGGGTGCCTGAAGATAGAACCAGCATGATGACACCCACTCCTAACTCTGAGGTTGTCATCTAACAGTTCGAAATGTAACCCTCAACGCTGCCGTTCTTGTCTCAGAAGAACTTAGCACGTTCAAAAGTAGGAAGCTCTGTTATTTAAAATCTGCAATGAAATTATATTCACATCAGAATACATGTGTTTTTGTTTGTCAAGTTCATAATGAGGAGATTTCTAAGGCAAATTCACCCCAGAGCCATTCTGCTTTGTAAAAGGGAACATACTCAGTCATTTAAAAAAGATGAAATCCTGTCCCAACCAAGTGGACACAACTGGGCATCATCACGCTTAGTGAAGGAAGCCAGAAGACAGTTCCCAGCAAAACTTATTTTAAAAATAAGAAAGAAAGGAGGCAGGAAGAAGGGAGTGAGGGGCAGAGGTAGCGTGGGAAGTATTATATTCTCACAACTGTATGTAGGAGATATGTGAGATCTGTTCCCCTTATAGACATTTTAAAAACTATTTTAGAAAAGAAAGACAAGTCCCCTCGTGTTTGTAACTAGAAGCCATCCAGCTAAGTTGTGTGCTTGGGCCAGCGGGGAGTCAGAAGCATACTGCCACATCTGAGCAGCCATGCACCAACAGCCCTGGGTCAGAACCCAGAAGGCACCTCAGGCCTGGGAGGAAGGAACTCACCGACTCCACATCCGGCACCACACACAGCACCTTGCACCTGCCATGCAGAGTCCATGGTGACGACAGCATTAATAGCAGGGATGAGGAAATGGCAAGAGGGAAGAAAAGATGCTGTGAGAAAAAGACAAGCATGAGAGTGGATGCCGACAGTTGTGGGTGCACAGACCGGGCACTGGGTTCAGCTTTCCCCACACCTTGCCACAAGGACCTGGCCAGGTGCTGTTACCGTATGTTTACAGATGAGGAAACCAAGACTCACAAAAGGTTGAGTAAGACCCTGTTACTGGGCCCGGCGGCGTGGCCTAGCAGCTAAAGTCCTCGCCTTGAAAACCCCTGGGATCCCATATGGGCGCCGGTTCTAGTCCCGGCGGCTCCACTTCCCATCCAGCTCCCTGCTTGTGGCCTGGGAAAGCAGTCGAGGATGGCCCAATGCATTGGGACCCTGCACCTGTGTGGGAGACCCGGAGGAGGAGGTTCCTGGTTCCCGGCTTCGGATCGGCGCAGCACTGGCCCATTGCGGCTCACTTGGGGAGTGAAACATCGGATGGAAGATCTTCCTCTCTGTATATCCGGCTTTCCAATAATAATAAATCTTTAAAAAAAAAAAAAAAAAAGACCCTGTTACTGGTGGGGAGTCAGGCTCAAAGCCATGATCCTCACCAGGCGCTTCCAGTAATCAACCACAGACTGCAAATTCCAGGTCCTGCCTGGTAGAACCCTGATTGGGTCCCTGTATGAAAAGGTGACCTTCCCTTGTCCTCACAATCACAAATCGCCCAGCCCAGAGTGTCCTCTGGGAGAGGAAAGTAGCAGAGATGATTAACGTGTGCGTGGGACCAGCAGGCACAGGTGTCGAGGCATGTATCAGAGCTGGGCTCAGTCTCCAGAATCTAGCTGATTTCCTCTTCCGTTCCATACTCACTTCAATAGCGGTTTCTCCTTAGCATTATTAACAAGAATTACCATCCAAGATACCAAGAACTCTAAATCCCAAAACTTGAAGTTTTCAAAGTGAATGAGTCAATAGAGCATAATAACTTGATAGGGAATAACAACTTGAAATTTGAAAGGCTAGATCTTTATGTCAGAGAAGACAAGTGGATGGATGGTCTCCGCATCGGGCCAGGGATGAAAATAAGTATGATTTATGGTCACTTAATAATTTGTCCCATAGGCATTAGACTAATACTTCTCATGAGCCAGGTGCCTGTTCTGGAGGAGAGAGGGGGGTTTGGTTGGTTGGTTGGTTTCATAGCTGAAAGGTGTCCGGACAAAGTATACCAACGTGCAGTTCTGGAGTATGGGAAGGGTATCAGGAATAACTGCCCAGAAAAGCTCATTCTAGAACTGTCTTTGGAGACAAGTGCAAGTGTTCTAAAGTAAGTGAAAAACGAAGGCAGACAGAGCTTGCCATTGAGTCAAAAATGGCAAGCCATTCCACACTGGTCAGAATGAGGGTCTGTTTGGGAAATTCAGGAAAATGCCAACAGCCTGGAGAGCCAGAAAGAAGCAGATTCTAACACGCTCCCCTGGAGACTTGGGGACTTGATATTGAAAGCGGTGAAGAGCGTGTGGCTAACGTGGCAGTGAAGTTCATGATTGTGTAGTAACTTAGAGCTTTTACACCCAAATCACGTTTTGATGAGTGTAGGAGGCAACAAAGGGAACACTTTGGCACCACGTTGGGGAACATGACAAGGTAAAATTATGTGCATGTATGAATTATACATGTGATATTTCCAATACTGTCAAGAAGTCAAGACAGGAAGATTAAGCAAAATGGAAATAGGCCAAAAAGTCTTGATGACTGATTTTGGATGCTGGGATTATGATTGAACTAATCTAATAAACACATGTTGCATTTATTTAAATTTCATTTTTAAGAGTTAAAGTTTCATTGCTCTCTCTGTAAAAAGCCACCAAGCAGAGTGCTGCAGCTCTTTTATTCTCTTGTCAATGTGTTTCAGATTTTAATATCGCTACACTAATGTGTCAATTTAAAAAAAAATCGTCCTTATTCAGTACTCTAAATCCACAGTGGGTTTACTGTCCTGTTGGAAGCAGAAGGTTTTCCTTGTTGATGTTTTTCTTCAAAGAGTACACGAATTGAACTGCAATCATAATTTCTGGAGAGAGGGAATATGGCTTACAGAACTAGGAGATCCTGCTCAGGCTAACAGCTTTCTCGCCAGATGTCTGTTCTCTGAAAATTGCTTCATCTTCCAGGAAGAAGAGCACCACCCTGGTGGCCCTCACATGCATGGAGGTTGCAGTGGGCGTGGTGACATCAGCAGGATGGGAGAGCCACAGTTCAGCAGAGCAGGAACACTCTGAAATGGCTGCAGAGTGATCGTTCTGCCCACCCTCCGTGCTCCTCGCCTCAGCTGTGACGTAGGGCTTAAACGGGAAGCTTCCTAGCACATCAGAATTCAACTTCCCCAGTTTCTGTTCTTCCATTTTTAAGAGGTTTTTAAGATCTTCCAGTGCCTTTCACTATCCATTTCCTTGCCTGGAAAGAGTTTGGAAGTACCCGACCATGGGTAACCCATTCAGGATTATTTATGGATAGAAGGAGGTTGGGAATTCACATGGCCTCGTCATGATGATGGAGCCATTTGCTCCTTGCCCAGATGTTTCACACCAGAGCAGGTCTTGACAAATCTGAGCAGGATTCAGTGCCATGGTGTCCCATTTGCAAACATTGCATTTCAAAGTATGAAGCAAGAATGTCTGTTTGTGTGGATCTTTCTTATGCCCTCAGCTCACTCTTGATCCCACCTAGAGTTAAAGCGAAAGCCCAAGTAGTTGCGTGTTACCACAAGCCCCACGCCCTGGAGTCATCCCTTGCCGACTTCAGGCTGTGTGTTCCATGTTTTCTTCTTAGTGTAGCTCCAGCTACACAGGCCTTCTTGGTATTTCTTATACATGTCAGGACTTTGCACCTGCCATGTCCGCTTTTTGTTTCTCAGCGCACCAGCTCTCTGCTTGCCCCTCTCCCTCACTTCCTTTAAGATGCCAGTTAAATGTTGACTGATGAGTGAATTCTTCCTACTTATCTGGTCTCACACAGTAAGTGAGCTCACTAATACTTCTCAGTGGACCCTTAGTCTTCTCATGTTTTTCTTTTCCTACAGAACTTAAAGCCATCATGACATATTGCACATTTTACTCACTTCCGTATATAAACCCCGCAAGAGACAGAACTTCTATGGGTTATGTTCCAGCATCTAGAGTCATGCCATCATATGCTGTATGGTCAGTAAATATTTATGGCAAAATCCATTAGTTAAT
The DNA here is from genome assembly GCF_030435755.1 of Ochotona princeps. NCBI lineage: Eukaryota > Metazoa > Chordata > Mammalia > Lagomorpha > Ochotonidae > Ochotona > Ochotona princeps. The sequence goes on from NC_080859.1 coordinate 5,768,197, forward strand.
AACTTCAGTAAGGGAAGCGATTTCCAATGACAGTAGTTGTTAAGCCCAGAGTAAACTGGGTTCAATTGTAAAGCTACTGGATATATTGATAGTAAAACTTTATTATCCTATCTCAAAGAAAATTGGGCCGTTTCTCTGGAAAGATGAGGGTAATTCATAAAGAGAGGTCAGTGGCACTGGGAACCCACACACATGCTGCAATGCAACAAAGGCAGCAGCGGTTCCAGGAAGCAGAGGTTGTTGACAATAAAACTGGGCTCAGGATTTCATTATTCAGGAGTCCAGGAAGTAGAATCACGTGTTGTGGATCACAAACACCACTTTTCTCCTACGGTTAAGAGCAGATGAGTGCAAATTAAGATGTGTTCAACCTGCTCATTTTAAAAGCTATAATCTAGTTCTATGAATGAAATCAAAACAAAACATCAGATTTTTAAGGTTTAATATAAAAAATTATAGAATATGACATAATAATTTAATATGAATTACATGAAATAATTTTGATGGATTAACACATTAATAAAATTCACCTGTGTCTTTTTATGTTTTCTAATAAGGATACTAAAACATTCAGTAATTACTTCTGTAAGTCATTTATATCTATTGCAGAGTACCTATTTGGAAAAGCCACATAAAGGTAGGCATTGTGGTCCAGCAGGTTAAGCTGCCGGTTGGAAACACAGCAACCCATGTTGGAATGCCTGGGATCGAACCCCATATCTACCTTCAAATTTGTCTTCCTGTATGTTTGCTGGAAGGAAGCAGATTATGGCTTGAGTCCCTGCCCGAAGCAGGAGACCCAGAAGGATCTTCTGGCCCCTCGCTTGGCCCTGACCCAGCCCTGGATGTAGTCCAGCATCTCAGAACTAACTCACCTTCCTCCAACCCTGCTTCTGTCTTTCAAATGTATAAAGATGAGTAAATAGACATTATTTAAGGAAAAATAGAAATGTAAATGGTAGAATCTTGAAAGCAAAAAGAATGAAAAAAAATAGCAGTAACAGGGTAGATACACAACACAAATAGAGATTAAAAAAAACTTTTGAGGCACTTGTGGAAGAACATTTAGGGGACAGAAATCTTTTTCATTATAGTTTTTTGAAAGCGTGCAAATAGAATTTGATTCCCTAAACACAAAATGAAAAGAAAGAAGAATAGCACGTGTGTGAAGAAGAACAGAGAGTTCATATCTGAAACCTACTGGTGTTATGCTTAGTTTATTCTACATTAGAAAAATGATTAACCAACTTTTAATCAGCAAACTCACCAAATTAGTCTACATTGACATTTCCTGTAGAAAGCACACCAGCTGATGTCCAAAACATGTCAGTTGCTCTGGCAGCAAATGCCAGGCAAGTTCTTTGGCCACCCACACAAGACCTGTAGTGCAGATGGCCCAAAATGTACCACACTAAATTAAAGCAATAAGAATAGATGGAATACAGATGCTGGTGAGGAGAAGTCCAGGCTTCCTGGGTTTCTGTGCTGGGCCTGTATCTCTGGCTACAGCTAGCCCTACGTAATAACGACCAGAAGCAAACAAACAGGACCATGAGGTTTTGTAGAGAGCTGAATGAGGGCAAACTGATTTCAGTGTCTCTTTGGCAGTAAAATTCCCATGATTTTTTTTTAACTTCAAAGCAATTTCTGCAAGCTTCATTTCTTTCAAAGCACAAAGTAGGTTGTTATTTCCAAAAGGAATACACAATCCATTGACCCGAAGTACAATGTAGAAGCCAACGGCTGAATGCCATGGAAAGCCACACACAGCATTGTTTTCCAAGGGAGCAAACCCAGACTTTCAAGTGGGTTGACCAAGCAGTTTACTCCTAGGCTAGGCTGCTGCTTCCTTGGTGCTGTTTGCCTTCTGCATTTCCCTTTTCTGAATGAATATTTCCTCTTTTGCTGTTTCTACTCCACCATTGTGCAATGCACACGATGGAAAGAGGGTAACTGGTTTGTAGGCCACCAAGCATACTCAATCGCCCTTAATGTTGAAGAGGATGGAACATCACCTGGAGATCTCGGGTTTGACTGTTAGAGCAGAGTGGGTCATTGTTGATGTCTTCAGTAGGAATGAAGATATTTTATATGTAGCATGCGTCTATGTGCAGGCATATATAGCTATTTAAAGAAACACAGACATATGCTTAATAGTTCAGAAACAGGGACAAGTGTACAATGAAGCAAAGACCAGAAATTTTGAAAATTTATTAGACAAACAGTTTGTAGTTTATGGATTTTCAGGTAGTCATGATAATCCCTCGCATGTTACATTTTTTCTTTTTTAAAATATTTATTTATTTTTCCTGGAAAGACATATTTACAGAGAGAAAGATCTTCCAGCTACTGGTTCACCCCCAAATGGCTGCCAACAGCTGCAGCTGAGCTGTTCCAAAGTCAGGAAACCAGGAGCTTCTTCCAAATTTCCCACATGGATTGCAGGGCCCCAAGGACTTGAGTTATCCTCTGCTGCTTTCCCAGACCGTAAGCAGAGAGCTCATTTGGAAGTGGAACAGCCAGGACACAAACTAGTGTGCGTATGGAGCATTCATCTGTTAAGCCACTATGCAGGCCCCCTGCATTTATTCTTGAAGTGTGACTTGACTGATGCTCTCATTAAGTGGTTAAGCCCATTTGTCCTTGCCTTTATCCAGGCTGGTTCTGTGACTTGCTTTAGCTACTAGAATACAGTAGAAGTGTGACTTCTGGGTCTAGATCATTGTGGATGCTGAAAATTTCAATGTTAACTTCTTGAAGCTTGTCCTGGCCCCTTCAATCATAAGAGAGAAGGCTCTCTAATTGGTTGCAAGTATTCATTCAAATAAATGAGGTGATTAATTCTATATTTTCCAGTCCCAACCTATACCTTATTTCTCTCAGGAATGGTAACATGATTGTTTTCTTAGAGCACAAAATATGGCGTGATTTGCCCTATGACCTTCAGTAAGTGATGCCATCTTTCTGCTTTGTCAGACATAGATAGCCACATGAGCCGAAAGATCAACTTCAGTTTTAGATATTTCACAAACTTCAGAGTTGTTCAGTGAAATTATCCACTGCACTTACGCATTTCTGTCCACCTTTACCTCCATCTATGCTACAAGGCACCTCACACGTATGTGTGAGAATTCCCAGTGTCCTCATACAAGCCCCACAAGGATCTATCTGACCGGACATTCTAGGGTCCTGGGTAGCCAGGTGCGGATTCTGGCTGGCTGTCTCCTCTTTGCCCTGAGACACCTCAGAGCTCACATAGAATAGCATTACCTAGAGGAGAATGTGAGCAAAGCTCACTGAAGATCTGGACATGTCCAGGATGGCTGACTGTTCCTCAGCCATCTGCTCTCCCCTGCTCCAGTCCATTATGTTACAGTGGATTACGCACTGGTTGCACTGGTGTCCAGCCATAGGCCGTGTTTCCAAGGCTCCTTTGCAGCTAGATGTGACCATGTGGATATGTATGTTGAAATAATCTGTGCATATTACGGGTCATGCCATTAAAGCAAGGAACATATAATTTCGTTCCTCTCTCCCAATTTGTGGCTGGCAGGGGCATGAATAAAGAGGAATTAATGACAATAGACCACCAGAGTAGATAGTTTAACAGAAGCACCGTCTATAATGACTGCTGGCCCACTTCAACCGTACTTTTTTGTCATAGATAAAATGTCTTTCTTCACTAGGTCAATGTCATTTTAGTTTCAATCTATATCCTGTGGAACTATCTTGGTAATTACATAATTTAATTAAAGTTGGCATTAATTGAAGAAATATGAAAGTGAAAAAGGAAGTAATTGTAACATACAGATTAAATTGAATTCTTTGGAAACTCTGCAAAAAGTCAAGGACCAAGAGGAAAAAAAAGCCATTGAATTAGGTTGAGAGTCACATCATTTTGAAGGTGACAGAAGAGGTGAACATTGTCCTACTGGTTTGTCTTTACCTGGGGCGCCTGCCTCTCATGCCAAGGTGCCTGGGTATGTTCACAGCTCTACTGCTCATTCCTGCCTCCCCTGAATGCACATCCTGGGAGTCAGCAGGTGATAGCGCAAGTACCTGGGCCTTGCCATCCACATGGGGGCCCACAATTAATTCCTAATTCTTAGCTTCACACTGGCCCAGAATGGCAACCCAGATTTAATCCCCAGTACTTGGCTTCAGACTGGCTCAGTCAGGGTTTTTGGGAGCACTTGGAGAATAAGCCAGCAGATGAGAGAGCTCCAGTTGAATTACAAATTGTGAAAAACTTATTAAAAGATGGAAACTGTGGGAGTCACAAAAATATAGGATGATTCTGTACCCAGCCTCCCCAGGGTTATAAGTCATCTCTAAACACTAAACATCCCAAGATAAACCGGACGTTTTTAGAGGTGTATAATATATGTGGCTTTCTCAAGAAAGAGAAAACAGAACTGCAACCAGTGGATGTATTTTTTTCACGGGGAAGCTAGGAATTGGCTAGTAAACGCACATACATGTGGCTTTATATTCATTAAATATTTAGGGTACCCTGGGTTTAAGTAACTTTTAATTAACTAATGCTTTGGGGTTCAAACACATGGGCAGACTTTTACAATCGCACCCACAGACATGTCCCAATAAATGGTACGAATGTTCTTATTTCAAACTGAATTTAGTCACTCTAAAACAACAGGGTCTTCACACAATCCCAAGCAACTGTGAATGTGAAGTAATGTTTGGGAAACATACTACAACTCCAACCAACCCTGTCAAGGTGGTAGTGCTCTTTAAAAAGTTGGGGCAGGGGGAGCACTGTGACATACGAGGCTAAGCCTCAGACTACACAACCAGCATCCCATAAGGGCACCTGTTCAAGTCCTGGCTGCTCCACTTCCTATCAAGCTTCCTGCTACTGCACTGGGAAAGCAGCAGAGGATGGATCAAAACTTTAGGCCCCCCGCACACAAGTGGGAGAACCAGAGGAAGCTGTTGGCCTCTGGTTTCTGATCAGCTCAGATCTTGCCTTCATGGTCATTTGGGGAGTGAATCAGTGCATGGAAGATCTTTTTCTCTCTCTCTGTTTCTGTCTTTTCTTCTCTCTGCAGTTATGCCTTTCAAATTAAAACCCACCATGTGACAGATATATTTAGCTTGGTGGGCTTGAACATGTTTTGGTCTCCCTTAGGAAGATTCAGTGTTCCCTGCACCTGCTTCTGACTGGTGCTCCTAGACACAGTTGTGTCGGGTTTATTTCCTCCCTGCTGTGTTCTCAACCCACAAACAAGAATATGTCTTCCCAGATATCTAGAAAGCTAAGTCACATTCCCAAGGTAATTTCCAGTGGTGGAGCAGGGCAAGCCACAAGGAGTCACCAATAAAATAAGTGGGAAAAAAAGTTTTGATTATTAACAAATATTCTATAGCGTGTCTCTTTATACTTTTTATTATCCAATCTATCTTTATTTAATGTACATTTTAGCTATAAGAAGCAGCATAACATATTGATGAAACATACAAGTTCTGAAATTAGGCTCCCACTACAAAACCTCAGTCTGTCCCTTGTTGCCAGTGTGGGACAGAGTGAGCTACGTGATTGTTGTAGTCCTCAGTAAATGGCTTAATAGTCACCAACAGTTCACCTGATTTTTTTGAACAGGAAGATATTAGGCAACAATTAACGTAGCATCCAAAATGTGCTAAGGGCCCAGTGGATGCCTACTTGAGTCATTCATAGAGTAAATTGCTTATTTTGTTTCTTTACTAACAGCCTGCTATTTTCATAGATACTTTTGTCTTTTTTTAAATTTTAGCATATAAAAGTGTTCATATTGGTTGAGTGTACTCTGTGAAGTTTCATTGCATGTATACATTGTGCATGAGCTGGGAGTTGGATCAGAAGTGCAGCAATCAGGACCCGAACTTGTGTTCATGTTGTGTCAGCATAGCAGGCATGGGTTTTACCTGCTCCACCACAGCATCTGCCCCAAGGACACTCTTGTAAACTAGTTTTGTTTCGTTTCATTTTGTTTTTCTGTAACTCTTGTATTTGAGCACTCAAACTGTTTAAAAGGGGCGGGGGGAGGGGATACTTTTAAAAAGCCTCCATTCAAAACTCTAGCATTACCATGGTGAACCTTTCCCACTCATTAATTACAAACTTAAATAGTTTATACAATGTGCAGAAAGTCTCAAGAATACATTGAAAACACAGGTATTCTAGAGTATAGGCTGGCCAGAGAAAGGGAAACATCTGCCCAAATGGTTTGTTGCCCAAACGATAAATACTAGCCTTGGCTTGGATGGAACATCCAGTGTCTGCTGAGTTGAAAGCACCCAGTGTTTAGCTGAAATAAAAGAAAGGGATGGGCTATTACAGGATGAAGTGGTTGTGGGTGTACTTCACCTTAAATATCTATAGGTGGAGCCAATATGACATTCAAAATATCTTGGAAATAACCTAAAAGTCTAATAAACTTATTTAATGTTTTTGATCTTCATTAGCGTCAAAAACTCATGCTCCAATCAATGAAGAATTCTTTAGGCTCTCCACCCCAGAGTCACACTGAATCATTCTATTAAAATCTGGGACCTTCCACCACCTTTTGTGTTAAGGACAGAGCTTCAGATTTTTGCAGGCTTAGCAAAAGAATTCCAAACACCAGTAAATGCAAAGAAGACCTTAAGCATACCTTTGCTAATTTATTATAACTTCCCCCACACAGCAAAGTCAAAAATTCTTGTTTCTAATTATATCTTGTTCCAAGAGCAGATTCTAAATGCCAAGGAAACTTTGATGATTAAATCTTTTTTCCCAGTAAAAACACTGCATCCCAAAGTTATGATGTTCTCATCATCTCTCATCTGATTGACAGTAGAAACAGAATTAGAAATCACATTCCTTCGTGCCAGGCTACTGTCTTTGAAGCTCTCTCTTTCCATCTCCCTCCCAAACTCCCCTGTCCCTCTCTCCCTCCCTCCCTTACTCCCACTCTCCCTCCTACTCTAAGACTCTTGGAGACAATCTTCTGTCCTTAATTTTAAACATCAAAGTTGTAATTTCCTGCCTTAAATATCCCTAGTCCATACCTCAAGTGTTTTTCTTGATGTTTTCTAAAACATGAGAAGGGCAACTGCCCCAAGCGTTTTACACGCTGCTGTTCGTTAACCTTAGATGAAACAAATGCAGACAGTGACCATTGAGTAGCAAAAGCTACATTAGAATCTTGCTTTAAATGTAATTTTCCCAATAAATATACGGAATCATTCAAAGGTTAGTAAATTCTCTGTATTGAGTAATCTGAAGACATTTGGCCTCTATAATTAGAGTACATGTTAAAAAGAGAGAAATGGGGAGAATAATAATCATGTGTTATGCACACAAATTTCCTGTCTTTTATCTCTTTTGATAAACATAATTTGTCAAAAGACAAAGATCCGAGTATTGATTCTTGTAGCAATAAAGCTTGATGTCGTTTCTTGGTTCCACTGAGCACACCTAGGGATTGGTTTTCTTCTTACAATTTCAGTGGTTTTTAGCAATGGCCTGTTTCTTTGAGGACTTGATATTATGCTGTTTTGCTCATTAATGCTTTACTAGAGAATTTCATGCAGGTGATTTTCAAAACATGTCATAAGAGATGTACAGTTCTGTTCTGACTTGACTAACTTGACTGATTCCTCCTTGTTTTCAAGGATGGAAGGTTATGTTCCCAACATCCCGTAAGGAACCCCAACTGGTTATTACGGTGAATACACAGTCATCTTTGGAAAATGCACCTTGTACTTGCAAATTACTTTACCTTACCCACAAAATATCCCTGCAAAGTAAAACTTGGATTATTGGAAGGTCACTCATTTAGGCTGTGTTTGTAACTGGTATTAAAACAAAGTCACTAAAATTATTTCCATGGTAAACAAATTTTATCTGGGAGACTGGAGACCTTCACTTGAAACAAAAACATCTGTCTACTTAACTGTCTTCATTCCCATCTTGTCATTAGAGGAGATCATTTTTTTATAAACTTCCCTTAGCTTCCAAAGTTAAGAGGGCCAAAAACCTTAAATGAGAAAGATTATGGCTTGCTATCCACTCAAGAAATCAGGAAACAAACAAAAAAATTGTCATCTGTGTCGCAGACCCTTAAAGCTGTATGTACTGCGCCTTCTCTGCTGTGGTGCCAGTGCAATGATAATGGAATTTTGTCCTTATTTCCTTAGACACGAAGAATGAAACTGGAATTCTAGCCTTGTGTCTTTGAAAGAGATTAGTCGGTGTTTTTTTTTAATGAATGCGGTTTATATAGGCCATGTGTGGAGCTTTTGCTGCGTCCTACAAGGAGACCTTAAATAAAACATGAATTATCTATATGAAATTTAAATTACTGTGTTCTACTTGGACTCTGAATAAATAGCAAGTATATTTAATGAAAATGTAATTGATACGCAGACATCCTTTTTTTATCTGCTATAAATTGTTGGTGCACAGAAACGCTGAGGAAAGTCAGTTGCCATTTAGACAGCACAGAGAGTCATTTTCCTGCACTGTCTGTAGGACACTATTGCAAATGTGTTTTGGCCATTCTGCAGGTGTCTTTTAAAATTACATTAAATTTTCTGATGAGAGTTATAAACCTTTTTGGTGGGTTGATAGCTTGGTATTTGCTTTCTGAGAAGAGCCAGTCACAAATAAAATGTGTGGCTTATAAGCTGCTAAGAAATTCCTAGGGAACCATTTTACCAAATTCCTGGCAAACTCAGTTATATTTTTTAAACGTTAGCAACTTCATACAGAGTCTAATGAAATGAGGTGCTTTAAAATAGGGAGTGTTATAGGATAGGAGCAGGGCACGGCTTTCCTCTTTAGCTAGCAGGACGGACCTTCCTAGGCACAATGACAGCTATCCAAAGTAATTCAGTAGAGATTTGAACTCTGCTTAAACCCACTGGCTGAGCAGATGGTGACACTCAGGAACATCCAATATACATCTGTTACATCGAATTTGTTTCCCTCATACTATATGTATGCGATTAATCTGTGGTTTGGGTTAACGTATCTGCCACTTCATTTCCCATGTGCCAGCAGGGGCTGGGCTGGGTCAAGTCAAATTCAGCCCAGGCCTCTTACTTGGGGGTAAGGGATTCAACTACTTGAGCCACATCACTTGCTACAACAAGGACAGGAATCAGCACAAAACCAGAATCAGAAGCAGAGATGGGATTCAAATGTGGCCAGTCTGATTTGGTCCCAAGAAAGATCTCAAGTGCCAGGTTCAATGCCAGGCCAAGTGCCAGGCCAAATGCCAGCCCCAATGCCAGCCCCTATGATCCTATGATGTCTTTTGATGAAGAGAAATTCTTAATTTTTATTTAATCCAGTTTTGGATTTCTTAATACCATGCTCAGTATTTATGTCCTATCAAAATTTATTTAGCTATTCCAAGGGAACAAAGAATGTACACTTAAGTCTTGTGCTAAAATCGCCTGCTCATCTTTGCACATTTACCTCGGCAACCCACCTAGAATTGACTTTTGTGTAGAGAATGAGGGAAGAGTCAGGGTCATTTTTTAAACAACTAACTTAAATCAACACTATTTAATGAAAAGATAAAGCAGTGTTCTTTTTCATAAAGCAGTGGTCCATTTCTGCACTCGATTCTGCTGTCCCTTTTGTAGTTTATCCTCATGCCCCACCACACTTTCTAACGTATCCTAGGTAAGCGCACCAACAGGCATGCTCTGTCTGTGGTTACGATTCTGCTGTTTTTATTCCAGTTATTCTGTGCTGGATGTGAGCATGTGGGCGTTGGCATGCATAAGTGCTTGTGTCACAGTTACATGTTATGTCTTTTTGGACTTCTGATTTCATCACAGAGTAGTTCAGATGCCAGATAACCTAGTTTTAGCCTAACTTATGGAATATGTACTTCAGAAGGAGCAACAAATTTTGAGTGCTGGACTTGTGCTTGTAAGTGTAAGGCTGCACTGGGCTGCTTTTCCCAGCACAGTGCTAACCTCCCTGGCCAAGCTGACCCTTACCTGGTTAACTGAAGGAAATTCAAAGCTTTGTCGCTTTCAACAAATGCAGCTGCAACTCTGTAGAATGAGAGCAACCGGCCACCCGGCAATTGATTATACTCTAATCTTGATGGAAAAGATTTTAACTTGCTACAGTGTGTAAATGATTGCCATTCATTAGTGATCCCATGTTCTCCCTATTGCCTTGTCAATTCTAATAATAAAAGGTAAAATTCTTTGAGATTGTTCATTAGAAGACATTTGGTCTGAAAGAGCTCTTTCACAGGCTAAGATTTAATAAATTGAATCAATTTAATAAATCAAGAAAGGAATCTTGCTTAGGCGATAAAGAGAAGGATGGAGAGAACGGATATTCACTCTTTTGGTTGCTGACTGTAATTGCATTTACTAAATAATCAATTGCTTCTTTCAGGGTTTTGTTTTTGGCAAATCCAGTTTTAACAAATTTTGATTTTGATTTATTTTTGCCCTATAATTTGAAAAAATGTAATGAATCTGGCATGGTTAGGTCCTGCAGGAAACAGAATGAGTCAAACACCCAGGTACACAAGTTTTCCTGGAAGCAACCCGTCCACTGAATGGGGGAGGCAGGCTTAGGCAAAGCGGGCACTCTAGCTGTGATGGGGTGTTTCACCTTACCTAGAGAGGGCTCTGAAGTGGAGATGGTCCTGGATATAGCAAACAAAGAAGAACAAGTCTGCTAGAGGAGGTAGGGAAGAATGATGCTAAGAGAAGTCCAACGTAGACTGTAATCTGTGTCTTACACCTGCTTTATACCTGTGGCTGACACTGACATGAACGGTCAACATTGCTATCAATCAGAGAAGTCCAACTTGTGAGCCAGAAAATCAGCCGTATTTCTTACATTTTGCATACACGAGTAAGTAGTTGGCAGCATTTCACTAATGAAAATACATGTGTGATTTAGGTAAAGAAATTAACTCTCACCTTTCCAAATTCCTTTTGTATGATAGACATGAGATTTGGAGTGTCACCAGATTAGCCAATAAAATGCCCTCCATTTGATAGTAAGATCATTGCCTATACTGAGGAAGGGCTCAGGATGGACTCTTGGGGTCTGTGAAGCACTTGACAATTAGACGGCAAGCTGCAGAACTTCAGTCCCTGTGGATGCCCATCTGTTTTTGAAGATGTTTTTCCCCTTTGAGAAGAAAGGCTAGGCAAGAGATTTGTAACCCCTGCCATGCTTTCAGGGCAGAGCGCAAGGACAGGGGCCAGCTCTATGCCAGCTAGTCCTAGGCTGGCTTAGTGACCACTCGCTGCCATCTGGGAAGTACTGTTCTGTTTAACCAGGAACCCTACATTATTTTGAAACTGAGACTAACAAATGGCCTAGTCTGATGAGGTGTAGGCGAAGACGTGGGATACCGGGGTTTAGTTCACCACCAGGAGAGAAATAAGTCTGGCTCTTGTTCTCCATTGTTCTATTTCACATTCTTCATCAATGTTCCTGCTCTAATTTCACCCACATCCTGCTTTCTGGTACTCTTCCTGTTTCATTAAAAAAGAAAGGCACCAGAGAGCTACAGATTTAGAAGCTGTAAATGTTAAACAGACTGAAGTAACATTATCTTAAATATTGCGAGATGGTTTTTATGGAAAGACATAATTATTGTTATCTTAAAATAGTTTCACTTCAAAACCCAAAAACATGCAAATGATAATAATATAAAGCATCAGCTTTTCTATTAAAGAAAATGTCATAGCTGATCATGACATTTGTGCTAAAGAAGTTGTAGTATAGTTTTAAATATCAGAAACATATTGGTTTATGCGATCTGCAGCTAATACTTAGAGTTACCTTTATTTTTGAAAAATAAGCAACCTGAAATAATATATAGTTAATTTGTAAATAATGAAAATTATTTCAATAAAATAAGCCTTTCAATACTTTTAGCCAATCTGTTTCTTCTGGCTATGTGGGGAAATTTTCTGGTCAACAAATGTGGTCTTTTTCATTCCTTTGTAGGTATAAAAGACAGGTGAAAACCACCCATGTCAGGTCATAGCTGAAGGGAGCCTCTTCCTCACATAAAGCAATTGACCTGTTAGTGGGATGAGAGTCAGTGTTCCCCAAGGTGCTCTCATCCCTCCCTTTTCCAACACACTAATGTCTTAACTTCTACCCCCAGTGAAGCTAGGGGTCCCCAGCACTTGCTCTGTGCCAGATCCTATTCCCCAACTTCGCCAATGGGCTTCTCATTTGTCAGAGAAGTGGAGGTGCAAACAAAGCCACCTAAAATAACATTGCTGGTGGGGATTGAGTCAAATGTCTCTCCTGGAGTCTGTGCTGTGAACAGGGTGTCCTCTGGCTGTGCACACTGGTTCCCCACCCATTACTGTGTCACTGCTTTTGAATGAGGCTGCTCTGGAATCCATTACTTATACGGAAGCAGAGAGAAGAACACGAGAACCAGCTTGAGTTGGTGGAAAGAAGCAGATGGAAGCAAGGGTGGGAAAGCAAACAGAATGCAGTGTATGCCTTCTCCCTGGCCAGACCCTCAAGGTCACAGACTGGGCAACAGTCACTTGTTGTCACCACCGACTAACTAAAGCTTTCATGGGCCCAACCCAGGGAAATGGGGTTCTTCCATTGGGTGGGTTTTATTGTCAAGGAAAAGCATAATAGTGAAAGAAAGTAAGATGCTCTAACCAAAATGAAATAAGCCTGCCATAGGCAACAGCAGTTTTTACCAAGTAAGTTTTTTTCCATAAGTTAAACCCTACAGCTGTGGCAGTGTTACTCCAGTATAACAGTGCTGCTTGAGTCAGAACATACAAGTCTCCAATGCCTGAAGACACAGTCTTCAGTTGATTCCAGTGTTCAAACTTTCCTAACCCCACCTCCCCACTCCATCACTGGCTACCACCCTGTACCACACTTTATTTCTTTGAATGATGGAGGAAAAAAAAAAAAACACCTGGTTAACTGTGCATTGTTATCAAGTGCCTTCCTAGAAAATGTAGTTGACATATTTCTGAGTTCAGTTCATTCATAGCATCAGTTCAGTTCATTCATAGCCATTGTGAGACTCAAGCTTCAATGCCTTGTCATAGGAATCACTTCATACGACTGGCAAAACTGTGATCTTTTATTATTTATCTAGCTACCAGCAGGTGGTCTTATGGGTTACCAGCTTACATGAATCATGTAAGTGCATCGTTCCCAAGATCACCAAATTGAATAGTGGGGCAGCGTTTGGGCACAGCAAGTTAAGCCAGCACTTGAGTCGTCAGCATCCCAGTTGAGCCTCACTTTGATCCCCAGTTACTATGCTGCTTTCAACCCAGCTTCCTACTAACGTGCCTGGGAAGGTAGCAGAAGACAGCCCAAGTGCTTGGGTCCCTGCCACCCATGTGTGGGAGATGGGGAGAGTCCAGCCTTTAGCCTGGTCCAGACCTAGCTGTAGCCACCATTTTGAAAGTGAACCAGCAGGGGGATGATCTCTCTGTCATTCCTGCTCTCTCCATAAATATGCCTTTCAAATAAATAAATAAATAAATAAATAAATGTTTTTAAAAGAACCAAAGAGATTTCAGTATGATAGATATACAGGCTAGCTTATGCAAAGCAAATGGAAAACGAATAAAATTCCCAAATATTTCCAAATACTTCATTTCTAAACAGGCCAGTCAATATTCAGGGATGGATTTTTGCCAAGGGAGGGGTTGTGGTGGTAAAGAACGGAGGTGGGAGTTTCCGGGTAGGTGTTTCCTCCAGGTACCCTTCAGCTCTCGGCGGCCTGGCCTAGAGTGCACAATATCCATGATTAACAGACGTTAGCTTCTCCTCTTGCTACAGACCCCTTGAATCACCCAACCCCCCTTGCGTGTATTTAACATATGCATCAGTCACAATCCCTAGCCTCCAGCTGCTATGTGTTCCTTACTTACATCTGATGCCTTTCCTCTTTAAACAAAGCACAGATCAGCAAAGGACACCCAGCAGTATTTTTTTTTAAAGATTTTATTATTATTATTGGAAAGATGGATATACAGAGAGGAGGAGAGACAGAGAGGAAGATCTTCCATCCGATGTTTCACTCCCCAAGTGAGCCGCAACGGGCCGGTACGCGCCGATCCGATGCCAGGACCAGAAACCTCTTCCGGGTCTCCCATGCGGGTGCAGGGTCCCAAAGCCTTGGGCCGTCCTCTCCTGCCTTCCCAGGCCACAAGCAGGGAGCTGGGTGGGAAGTGGAGCCGCCAGGATTAGAACCGGTGCCCATATGGGATCCCAGGGCTTTCAAGGCGAGGACTTTAGCTGCTAGGCCACGCCGCCGGGCCCTCACCCAGCAGTATTTTTGCTACGATTTTTCAGTGCCAAGAGGCACCGAGGCACTGCAGTTAGTTCCATCTATATTAAAAAGTGTTCATAGAATGGCAAGCATTCATCTCTGCCCATAAGAATCCAGCATTCGTTGTTAATAGTTGAAATAGACAACAAGTGTGACAGACACCAGAGTGCAGCTGCAGAGAGGACCGACCCTGTGCTGCAGTTTCTTAGTTAACAGTGCCACTGTGTGGTCATTTTCTCCAAGCTGGTACTCCAGATTGAGTATGCAATTGAATACCGTATTGAATCTTGACTAACAAAAAACATTTTCTTACAATGGAAAACTGCAAAAGAAAAAGGGGGGGGGGGTTATTTACTAAGATGCTTGAATATTTTCTAAATGGGTTTTATGTCAATAAATAGCTTTTTACATGCCAGTTTACATAAACATGGATACACTATTCAGTAACTTTACTTATCTACACTTAAATCTGAAATCTAAAAACATAATAATTAAAAGCCAAATTATATTAACTAAGGAAAGCACAACACAAATTTAAAACAGAACAGTCTGAAGCATAAGCTTGGTTTTGAAAACATCGCCTTCAATTTAGTGGAAAAGGACCACACTGAAAGTATTTTCAAATGGGCTTGAACACATAATTTTTATTTCTATTTAACCGCTGTGTTTTAGAAAAATAAGATCCATGATCATTAGGCTTATATTTTTTTTCTTTTTATTTCAACTCTCATTAGATATTACATTATTATGAAACAAACGCAAGGAAACCTAGAGCAGTGCATGTAGTCTTGTACTCAGAAAGAAAAAGGCCATTTTTAGAACCTCTAGGTGGGACAAAGCACAATCCACTATTTTAAATTCTTATGCATTAGCAGGTTTCTCATACTAGTCCCTGCTTTATTGTTGAGCACTGCCCCCACGCGGTGTGGAGGACACATTCCCTGACTCCTGAACTGCTCACTTGTCCACACTCCAGGACAAGAGCTCTCTGACATGAACGCAAACAAAATCACCAATGTCACCTCATATACAGGGTACATCTTTCTGAAAAAAAGCTTCAAATGAAACAACAGTTTAAGCAAATATTTTCCATATCATGTAGCAATAATAACCCAAAACAGCTTCACACATCAACAGACAAACCCCTTAACTAACTCTGATTCAAAGAAAAGGTTCCGCAGAGGAGCCTGCTGAGTTAAATGCATAGTGTGGTACCCTTTTGACATACAGGAAAGAAACACATGACAGGCTCAAAATGAAGAAATTTGTAAGATGAGGAAGCTCACTCAACCTTGTGGAAAGTGGAGGAGGTTCTACATTTCGTCATTTTAAAGCCACAGAAGCAGACACAGAGCCTCTGCACTGGCTCACTCCTGATGCTTCCCTTCCCATCTGCCCTATGACTCTGGGATGGTTCTCAGTGTTTCCTGTGGCATCTAACATGAAGTTGAACTGCTTCAGGACAGGGTGTTGGTGAGGCCTCGGGAGGAAAGAGGTTTTCCTGCAGGTTCTGCTGTCTGATTTGCCCAGTCCCTGCAAAGCCCCAGCTTCCCCAGGGCCTAGCCTCTGTGGTGTTGGTGGCTTAACCACCAGCAGCTGGCCCGGGCATCCCCGTGTGGGTGATTATGAACCACTGCTGCTGAAAGGAGGGGGGCACATCCCTTTGAGCAGTGTCCCCAGCACCCGGGAGAACAGATTTGAGGTCAGTTCTCCAGGAAGTCACTCTCAGGAGTACCCACCAGCCTGGCACCACACTGGACTCTGTCGCCGTCTAGTGAGCCACAGCCCTGCTCTCTCTAAGGGCTAACCTCAGCCCTTGGGTGCTGCTCTGTGTGCTCCAGCCACTCCCTGTGGGGAGGGATCGCCCCTTAAACCTGCTCTCCATGGACTTCTTAGAGCCTATTTTATTTTATTTAGTAGTTCTTATTCTTATTCCTCTATGCTTGTTCAAATGGCTGTGTTCCCCTCTCCCTGTCTGGACTGATACAATACCAAATCCCAAAGAGATCACTCTCCATGCGTAATATGTGGCGTATCTTAGTTATATTTTATACTTTCAGCCACAATTCAAATAGAAAACTGGTTTTTGTGAGCTTTTAATTTTTGGAGCAGTTTTAAGTGCATCGTAATATTGGGCGGGTGGTATAGAGTACCAAGCTACCCTCTACCACATTTATGTAAAGGGAACTATTTCAAGCAGGTGTCCAAGAATAATGGCCATTTGGTCATTTGTCTCACCAACTTAAAGGTGTTTTCATAGTTAGAAAATGAAGGTCACACATTTAACACAACAGATAACGCGTTGCTTCAGATGTCCACATCACAAGCCAGAGGTCTGGGGTTTGAGTCCCACATCTGCCTGGATGTCAGCTTTCTGCGAAGGCACACTTTGGGGGATAGGTGATGGCTCAAGCACCTTGGTCCCTGCCCCCTATTGGAAGACCCAGATAGAGTTCCTACCTCCTGGCATTGGCCCGACTGAATCCTGGGTGTCACAGGCATTTGTAGGGTGAACCAGCATGTGGAAGAGCCCTGTCCTTGTCTCTAGATGGACTTCCTTCTCTCTCTGCCTTTCAAATAACCATAAACACATACAAAATTTTTAAAAGAAATTAAATCAATAAAAATGAGAAGCCATTCTCGATGTCTTCAAACCTTGTAATATTTTATTTTTATAAATAATCACAAGTAGCAATACATGCAGTTTTAAAATTGAGTTAAAAATAAAAAGCAGAAATCTAAAACCTGCTATTCATCTTGCAACTTACAAAGTCAGGGATATGGGCCCGGTGGCGTGGCCTAGCGGCTGGAGTCCTCGCCTTGAACACACCGGGATCCCATATGGGCGCTGGTTCTAATCCCGGCAGCTCCACTTCCCATCCAGCTCCCTGCTTGTGGCCTGGGAAAGCAGTTGAGGACGGCCCAAAGCTTTGGGACACTGCACCCACGGGGAGGACCCGGAAGAGGTTCCGGGTTCCCGGCTTCGGATTGGCGCAGCACCAGCCTGTTGCGGCTCACTTGGGGAGTGAATCATCGGACGGAGGATCTTCCTCTCTGTCTCTCCTCCTCTCTGTATATCTGACTTTGTAATGAAAATAAATAAATCTTTAAAAAAAAAAAAAAGTCAGGGATAAAAATGCTGACTTAAAATCAAACAACTTGAGCTTAAATCTCAGATTCACCATAACCCATACATCTGAGTAAACTGCTTCATTGTAGTTCGGTTTTTCTGAAATGTAAAATGTCATTAATGTGTTGCTTTATGCTATTTTAGTGATGTTTAAGTGAGATGATTCACATAAAGTTTTCGCAGTATGTAAATTATCAAAGACACGAGCTACATATGGTTAAACATGAAGTTATTCATAATCTTAGTAAAAATCTAGAGTTTAAGGCAAACTAAAGCAAAACATTTGAACATAAACATCTATAAAAAGTATTATTGTGAATGGCTCTGATGGTATATTTGCAGACATTGTTACATTTTCAACAGAAATTTTATTTTTAAAATTAGACACAGTCCATGTACCAAAATAAATTCCACTTGGATTTCATTGATGGTTTATGTGATCATGAAAACTAAAATACAATCTGTCACTCAGTTGATGTCATGTCAGTTCTGTTTCTCAAAACTAAAGTTAAGCAAGTTGCCCTTTAGGCACATTCTGATTGACATATGGCTGATTATTTTCTAAAGAACACTCATTTAGATGTGAGAAAAGCGATTATTCAGATCCAGAAACTTCTAATGATTTTGGCATGGCATCTTAATGGCTCATCTTCCATTCACATGACTAAATGAGATGTAAGGATACAGTCATGGCAGTGAATATGTCGCCTTAAACTACTCGGAGAAACATAGATGGACATCCTAAAGATGGGTGGTTAGGGAGACCCATTCAGAACAGTGGATGGCCCTTTAGGGATAAATGTAGGAGGCAAAACTGTGCCCAACTTTTAGGAGATGTTCTATATGCTTCAACTGTAGACAAACTGAAGAGACCACAAAACCGCTAATCAAAAATGTAGGTTGTAATTTTCCAGACATAGCTCATGAATTTTCAAATTGCTAGGCAGAGGTGAAGTCTCTCCACCAAACAAGATGGTACGCTCCGGTCTCCTTCCAGCTCCCCACACTACTTCTTACCACTGGATTTTGCTGACATTTCTGAAGAGGTCACAGATTTTACTTTTTTTTTTTTTCTGGTGGAATCACTTCCCATTTTCATAGTCAAGAAGTACAGGATAATATGCCCCATTTCCCTGAAGTCAGGGCTGCCATTACACGTAACGCAATGGAACTTTTTAAATAGGAAAATAAAAAAATTTAATTAGTGAGAAAGTTTGAAGATCCATTCTATAGAATTTCCAAGAAAGGACTAAGGTCATTTGACACCGTGTTAAGATCATTTGTGTGATAAATGCTTATGACAAAAGCAAATTTACCAATAGAGTGCATTTGTCTAAAACATCCCATTAATCCATTAAAATCGGAGAAAAGTTTCTTGGAACCACGGCAGCTTCTGTCAGGGGATGCTTCTAGAAATCAGAGTCATTTAGGCAATTAGTTTCTCCGAAACCAAGACTGGGAGTGATAGTAGGACCCTGAAACAAATCCTGTTTAATGGACCCAGGTTCGTTTTCTAATAATTTAATCTTCTGACCCATGCATAGTTGTTGGCTTTGTAAAGGCATTTCAAGCTCAGCTGCACTGCCACTTATCGAGGCAAAGAACATGGATTTAGTATGTCCTAACTCCAGCTTAGTTACCAACACTGAGGCTAAAGGTCATACAGGAGTGCAGTAGAATCTAGCTTTGTAGGCGTTCTTCCACATGAATTGTTTCCCAAGACATGGAAAGATACAACACAGTGTCCAAAATGTCGCAAACTAAACCTCTGAGAAGGTCAAGAAACAAACTTGTCACACACATGAAAAAGTGCAGTCTTCAGGAGTGGGGGTGATTTAAAAAATAATAATAAGTTATGGGGGGACCCCAGGCATGGTAGCCTAGTGGCTAAAGTCCTCACCTTGAATGTGCCAGGGTCCCATATGGGTGCCAGTTCTAATCCAGACAGCACCACTTCCCATCCAGCTCCCTGTTTGTGGCCTGGTAAAGCAGTCAAGGATAGCCCAAAGCTTAGGGACCCTGCACCTATTTGGGAGACCCGGAAGAGGCTCCTGGCTCCTGGTTTTGGAACAGCTCAGCTACAGCTGTCGTGGCCACTTGGGGAGTGAACCAGTAGATGGTAGATCTTTCTCTCTGTCTCTTCTTATCTCTGTAAATATAACTTTCCAATAAAAATAAATAAATCAATCTTCAAAAAAAGTAAGTTATGGGAAATGTAAAAGACACCAAAAAGAGTATTAAATTTAATATTTTCTCATGTATATAAATAGGAAAAATTGCTGGAACTATTTTGTTTTCCTACAATTTAAAAGGCATAGAAGTTTGAATGCGATGTAACACAGTTAACAGCTTTTTTCTCTGATGTCAAAGGGCAGGCATTTTAGCTCAAATTTTGACCTGATGTTTTAGTAATGAAATAATTGATTCTAAATATTTATTCCAGCTAATACCATTGTATTTCATAGTTTATTTGGTCCACATTCCATAAAGCTTTCATAATTATCTTGGAAATGACCAGATAAACTAAGATCACTCATTACTAGAACAGTGAAAATAAACTACTATTTAAATTTGTCATTCTTAAAAGCATGTCTTTTGTTTTTTTAAGATTTATTTATTTTTATTTTTATTGGTAAGTCAGATATACAGAGAGGAGGAGAGAGGAAGAACTGTCCAATGATTCACTCCCCAAGTGGCCACAAAGGCCAGAGCTGAGCTGATCCAAAGCCAGGCTCCAAGAGCTTTTCCTGGGTCTCCCACATGGGTGCAGAGTCCCAAGGCTTTGGGCCATCCTCGACTGCTTTCCCAGGCCACAAGCAATGAGTTGGATGGGAAGCAGGGCCTCTGGGATTAGAACCAGTGCCTGTGTGGGATCCTGGCACATTCAAGGCAAAGACTTTAACTGTTAAGTTACCGCGCCAGACCCTTTAATGCATGTCTTTAATTATTTGTTGAATGCCTATTTTTATCAGATACCTGGTATCTCCCTAATAGTGGGCACTGCTGAAACCGGTGTGGGAAAAAGGCTGTGCAGGCAATGGTGTGGCCACAGCACAAGATGATAGAGGGTAGAGAGTGGTGAGCCAGGAGCGAGGGCTATGGAGACTACTGTGAAAGCCTAGAACAAGAGCCTGGTACTGAAATTCACTGGAGGGAGTGGCACAAATGACCACAAACGAAGCTATCACCAAAAGCGATCGGTAAAATTGATCTGTATATCTGTGGGCAACAGAGCTTAGAAACAGGCCCTAAGAAGAATTTGCTAACCAGAATAGCAACGACCAAGAGCAAAAGAAGAAACAGAGGCACAATGAATATTACTGATGCCTCCCCAGAAAAGGAGCAAAAGTCTTTGCCAACCTCAGAGTTAACTGAGGAACACATCGAGGAAATAAGGGATCAAGAATTTAAAAAATTTGTAATGAGGCCTCCTAACAACAATAACTTCAAGGAATTTAAGGCCAAATATAAGAATTATGGGAGTTCCAGAAAGCACAGAAAGAGAAACTGGGTTTTAAAATGTATTCAATGAAATAATAAAGGAAATTTTCCCTAGCTTGTAGAAAGAATTGGGAAGCAAAATACAGAAGAGGCACAGAACTCTCAACAGGGTTGACCAAAAGTGATCTTCGACACAACACGTGATAATCAAGCTCTCTTCAGTTGAACAAAGGGGAAAGATCCTTAAATATATACATGAAAAAAAAAATCAATTGACATACAGAGGACTGGCAATCAGACTCATAGCTGAGCTCTCAGAGGAAACTCTACAGGCCAGAAGAGAATGGAATGACATATTCCAGATTCTAAAAGGAAAATATTTACAGCCCAGAATAACTTATCCAGTAAAGCTTTCCTTTGTCTTTGAAAATGAAATAAAATTGTAAAGGGCTGAAACAGCGTCCATTTAACAAAGTGGTGAGTGTATTACATGCTATATGAACACGTTGGCTTCAGACAGTCTGAAGATCATGGATAAAAGGAAATAACCGAGTTCACCATTAAATGATCAACTGACAACTTGAAGCAGAAAATATTGAAACACATATTTTATTATCACGTCCATTTTTATTGTAATTCAGAAAAGCCGTAAAGAATATCTTCTAAATCTGTAATTTAATGTGTACCATTATAACACATTTCTAAAGGAAGTTTGAAAATGAGCCAAGCTTATAAGACTGAGTGACACTTTGTCACTGATTTAAATTATTATCACTGTTAAGATCTTATTGTGTGTGTGTGTGTGTGCATATACTAAAGAAACACAGTAGACGGCTAGACAAATTTGAGAGTTTTGTTACCACCTTAAAGTCATGGTGTTAATGCATATGTAATCACAAATGTTTGAACTATTCCTTTCATTGCATCAGATGACAAGAGAGGTGCATGAAAATTTTCTTATTTGTGCAGGTAAATTGAATAATGTCAGATTGATGAGTGATGCACTTATCATTATAGGATCTTGATATTCACAGTACCATAGGCTGGATAATATTTGTGATGGTGTGAAAATGAAATACTTCAACACTGAAAGGATTTATTCCCCTGAAAGGACTTATTTTTCTACTTACTTTTTTCCTGATAGATGAGCTAGCTGGGGGGAATCTCCTTCAGGAAAAAAGAACCTAAAAAGCTAAGTGTCCCTTTATTTAAGGACAGTAAAGGCCACGAAAGGGAAGACTGAGAGGGACGACGACATGAGGAGTCCAGCTGCAGTGCACTAAGCCTCCTGAGCGTTGACGGCTGAGACCTTCACAGGAGGGCGCAGACGGTGCTGGTCAAGCAGTGACCACACGATGGGGCCCAAGGCGAGGCAGCTGTGTGAGCACACAGCAGAGAAAGACAAAGGACTCTCTGCCTTTGGACTGCAGAGGCTGAGAACCATTTGGTTCAACCTTCACTGACTTTCCTCTCGACTTCAGCAGCTTTTCTTCTTATTTTTTTTTTAAGTGCTATATTGCAGCAGGAGAGGAGACAGCAGGCAGACCCAGGCTTCGAGGGGACCCCTTGGCACAGACCCCTTCCTTCCAATGCAACTAGGGCACGAGAGAAGCAGGTGGGAGCGAGGAAGTGGGGTGACAGCTGGCCACACCACATGCTATTTGTCACAAGAAGCCAAAATGGATTATATGTATCCTTCTGATAGTTTGTTTTGCATGGACCTGACCACTAACCTTAACCAAACACCATGTGTTTCCAAGTAGGTTTTCCTAAGTAGACCACATGTATAACCTGACTTCATCCTTGTGGTAACCATTTGAGGTACAACTTGCATTATCCTTATTTTTAAGACGTAGGCCCACACTCACAGAACTGACTCAAGGCAAGGATAGCACTTGAATGTAGGAAGTCTGCTGTGGGGTTCACACCCTCAAAAAACCAAGGTGTTCCTATAAGAAAATTCCCCTCTTACATATTTTAATTGTTTTCTAAATTAAATGGGATGTTTTAGCTTATTCGTATTTTCTGGTAGAACTAAATTATTTACTAAGACTAATATATTTCCTCATAAGTGTTTTTAAAGGTTTCTTTTTTTAATTTTTGAGAAATTGATGAGCCACTACTCCTTCTAAGGGGCTCTATTTGATTACTTCAGAAAACTTAAATAGTTTCCTTAATTGGGTATTTTCCAAGGGAAAAAGATTTTTGAAAAATGACTCACAAAACTTCCCATTTTGCTTTTTAATAACATTATTATTGAGCAGTTTTGAATTGCAACTTGAACTTGATTGTTTAAATATTTTCTTGTAAAATAAAACCACATATCGTTAGTTCCTTTCAAAAAATTAAGAACTTCTTTTATACTGTGCTTGAATTCTTCAAACCTTTTATTTAAGATTTGTGATGTTATCTATTGGAAAGATAGAGTAACAGAAATACAGAGAGACAGAGAATTTCCACTTGTCAGTTCATTCCAGGCCAAAGCCAGGAGTCAGAAACTCCATCTCGGTCTCCCACGTGGGTAGCAGGAGCCCAAGAATAAGAGTCATCTTCCTCTGTCTTCCCAGGCATATAAGCAGGTAGCTGGAACAGAAGAGGAGCAGCCAGGACTGGGACCAAGGCTTTGAAATGAGATGCTGGCCATACAAGTGGCAGCCCCATAGTGTCAATCCTGAAGTTTTACTGTTTATCATCTGCAACTATTTTCATATCCAAATTTTGAGTAAAAGTTAATTTTCATCCAAAAAGGAAGGCAGTTAAGGACTGCTTCTTCCTGGTGTGGAGAATGTAAGAGTAGTGTTTGGGCACCACGTGAGCCACCCTGCCCCTCACTGTACTTGGAAGTTACTGTGCCTCTAGTGATTTCAGTCTCAGCAGCTTGGCAGCTGCTTTAGCATCATCCTTTGGGTAGAGTGTGAAGTTATCCTAGGAACCCTGTGTTCAACTTGGCACCCCAATCCAGCAAGTCAGCCTTCACCAGTTCCATCAGCTGTGCTCTTGGGGTAGGCGTTTGGCCCACCAAGGAGGTCAGCAGTGAGGATGTGCTTGCCCCATTTCAGAGTGCCTATGTTTCAATCTGACACTGGTTCCCAATTCCAGCTTCCTGATAACGTCCACCCTGGGAGGTGGCATTTGATGGGTCTCTGCCACCCACATGGGAGACCTGTACTGAGTTTCAGCTCCAGACATCCATTCCCAGCGCCTGTCTTTAGGCTTCAGCCTGGCCTCGTCCAGTGCTGACCAAGGCAGGCATTTAGGGAGTCAATCAGTAGATCGACCTCTTTGTCAGTCTTTATCTCTGTTTTTCTTTCCTTGCTTCTCTCAAGTTAAAAAAAAAAATCAAAGAATATTAACATCTTCATTTCTGGATATTCTCCCCATGTTTCCTGTTAGATTTACCGACCACCCAGGCAGGAACAAATCAGCCGAATACAGAAAAAAATATTGACAACCTTTATTCAAAGAAAGCCCAGTTCACAGGCCTTTCTCCCTTGCAGTGGAAAGACAGACATGGAGAAGGGCCTGCAAGAGAGCAGAAAGAAACGGCCAGGGAAGGGGTGTGCAGTTTTAAATCCCTCTTGACATGGAAGCTGAAGCAGGGATCACTTCGGCCCTTATTTGGTGGGGAATATTGGTTTGTGTCTGTCCTTGGTGCAGCAGCGACCCAGTTGCCTGAGAGGCATGCCAGAATTCCGCAGTGCCTTCTGGGTTGTTGCCTGAGGTCAGAATGACCTGCAGACTCCAAGCAGGCTCCACTTGCCTTGGTTCCCGTAGCAACCATTGATACCCAAATCACCAAAACATATTTTCTGAAAAGCGTCTATTAGAAAAATTTAGAACATGTAGTGATGTAGTATCTAATCATGTATTTCCTTAATATTTCATTGAGGAACAAGCTAGGCATATTAATTTTAATATATAATGACAGTGGTTCATCAAGTGATAATAAGTTCAAAGGTTCAAATGGGTACATAGGGTCTCTAAGTAAATTTAGTCTTTATAGTACAAAGCCCGGTCTGTATATTTTACAGTCAGAATTGTATTTGTGCACATTTGTGTGGGGGTACTGCAATATCTATAATATACTCCACCGTCTCCCTCTGTCTCCCTGTGTATGCAAAAGCACACACCCACCCACCCACCCACATCATACAAAAATGACAACGTGCTCTAATATTATGCTTGTTGAAGTAAGTTTATGCTGAGCAATTTCCCCCACCACTTGTTTTTTAAGCTACCTGGTTTAAAATAGCCACCCTCTCTCCCAACCAAAAAAAAGAAAAAAGCAACGTTAGAGCATCAGTGTTACAGTCTGATTGAAAGGCAAATATCAATAGATGAAGATGCTTTGAATTATTGCACGAAAAGCAGCAACAGTGCTTACCAGAAAAGCTTCATCACACAGGTAAGTATATCATTAGCATTTGTGGAAGATGAGAGTATGCACTCCACTTTGCCCCAAAATACTCAATATGAAGTTGTCTTCTACCAGATAAATTCAGGTTTTAGCAATCTACCTTCCAGAGCCTTGATTTATGTTTGCGTTTGTGATGAACTGGGAAATTAGGCTAAGCACTTGAGCAAAAATGCAGGATAGGGCTTTTTAGTTCAGTTATGATAGGAAAGGTATGCCCTGCCCAGAGATTAAACTAACTTCCAATTACACCTCCAATATCCTGGAAGATATCACCAGTGACCACAGCAACAGTTGACAGTCTCAGTGATCACTTGCTGAGCTTGAACTGTGTACTCCAAATATTATATGCAATGAAATTTAATGGAAGTCAAGTGACGTTTGTATAATGTGAACTAATGACCTGCTCATGACTGTTTCATTTGTCTCCATGTCACTTGCATTTCCAGAACGAAAGTAACTGCAAGTTTTGTGTTTTAGATGAGTGGAAGACATCGGAATGGTTGAAAAGACAAATTAATTAACTGACTTCATCTCCCAAACCCTGTCGATTGAACTGCTGTGTCATTACAAACTATGGTTGAGGAACAATAGATTCATACCAGATACACCACAAAATTTCTTAGGCTTGGGTCAACACTAGAAAACCTGAGAAGAATCCTACTAGTTAAGACTGACACATTTCACCACACACAAGCTGTGTGGTAATGAAGTGAAAGGCACCGGGCACCCGGGTACCAACCATGTGGTTTGCTTTTACCCGGGGGTGGTGTGCACTGTTTTCACAGAGCGAGCTAGTCCCCTGTCATAGATAAGCCCTCCCCGTCAGATCTACAGGCATTTCCCGTGTCCCTGGAACTTCTTTTCTTAGCTTTCAGAGATCTAACTGTAAAGAAGAAATACAAAAACTTCTCCTGGTTGAAATGGCCAAACATTTCAAAACAAGTTTCTCATGGAAAGGGAGCTTGTGTACCCAGAGGTGTGATCCTCACTGCTTCCTCCAAGTCTACACTTGGCAGCTTTAATGCTGCACCTGCTTGTCAAACCCAGACTGCTTTCTCGCTGCCACTCCAAAATTCTCCTTAGAACCAGCAGGAGTGATTCCCTAAAGCAGAGCCTTGAAGGGACGTCAAACCTTCGTGTTCTAAAGTTCTGCAGAGGGCCCGGCGGCATGGCCTAGCAGCTAAAGTCCTCGCCTTGAACGCCCTGGGATCCCATATGGGCACCGGTTCTAATCCCGGCAGCTCCACTTCCCATCCAGCTCCCTGCTTGTGGCCTGGGAAAGCAGTTGAGGACGGCCCAATGCATTGGGACCCTGCACCTGCGTGGGAGACCTGGAAGAGGTTCCTGGTTCCCGGCTTCGGATCGGCGCGCACCGGCCCGTTGCGGCTCACTTGGGGAGTGAATCATCGGATGGAAGATCTTCCTCTCTGTCTCTCCTCCTCTCTGTATATCTGGCTGTAATAAAATGAATAAATCTTTAAAAAAAAAAAATAAAGTTCTGCAGAGTGTTAACCAAACCCAAGCACATGCACACGGTGGAAACTAGTGCTGTGGCCCAGAAGTTCCACGCCCTCCCCTGACCCATACAGTCGAAGCCAGCAATAACAGGGCATTTGACTGTGTAAAATGTTAGCATTTGAGTCATCTCTACCGCCTTCTCCTGTGGCCACTGCCAGCCCTGCAGCAGAGAGCTCTGTGGAAGTCATTGAAACATTCCCAGAACTTTCCAACCTCAGCTGACTTTCTACCAACTGAGCTGGCTGCATGGAGCCATAGCGGCTGCACAGGACAGGAAGCCCGGCTCAGCTAGGTACCTCGGAAGTGAGGTCTGAAATGCAGCAAGCAAGCAGGAAAGCAAGCAAGTGAGGACTCTGCAAGGTGACAAAAAGGAAATGAGCCAAGTCACACCCTGAGCCCATCCTCCAGGCAGTCCAGTGAGCAGAAAATGAAACCACTAGGCTGGTGGCCCTTGGGTGAAGGGGGTGAACATACACCACGCAGGTGGTCAGTGCAAGTTCAAGTCTGGGTCTGGCCTTCTAACTCACTGTCTGTCTGCTAGTCACCTGGGGTTTTGCTCCAAGGAAACAAGAGGACTGTCTTAATTTGCAACTTATTGTGAACACAGCATAGGGCTTAGAGTAGTTCTTTTTAAAAACAACACAGATAAAGCTGACAAAGCCAGATTTTCTTGTTTTCATATACGTTCAAAGAAGCCTATATGTTAATTTAGAAAGCTGAAAAAAATGAAAGATAGACTAAGGATTTGATGTTCTATGCATAACCTCTTTTTCCCTTAAGACCAAGCCTTCAAATGCTGAATATTTTAGCCTTATTCTCTGTATACAGAGAGGCCCTGATTGGCAATAAGAACTATGATGGCATTTGGACCCAGAATGCTTCCCAAACACCTAATAATGCCAAAAATAAAAGCCTGGAAATGACATTTAAATATTAAGGATTTATTCAAATGGCAAGAAAAATATTAATAATTCAAACATTGGATTGTGGAATAGATATCTTTGCAGGAGCCATTTGGAAAAAGAAATGTGTATATAAATTGGGGGGAGCTTACTTAAGTTTCATGCCGTTTAAAAGCTGTGTCTAGATTTCAAAATGATCTTGCACCTAAGTGCTCTTTGAATTCCATTTTTGTTGCAAACATTTTGAAGTACCCTCATATATGTAATACACACACACACACACACACATATATATATAAATGATCATCTAAATAATGTTTCAAGAGCAATGCAGGAGAATACAATTGTAGCGTGAGGGGTGGTTGGTAGCCCAGAACCCTGCAAACCCCAGAAACGATCCAATCCAAAGGAGTGAAATTGCAGTCATTGCTTTTTAAGAGACAGTGAATGAAATCAATTGAGACAAAGTAGGCTACAGATATTAGGAAACAATGTAAAATAAATCCACACAGGTTTATAGTCCCAGTCTTATAAACATGGCCAAAGGACTTGCAAATAATAGGACAAGAGAATCTTATGACTTCTATAGCATGGGTGGCGTGGTAGAAATGATGTCTTAGGAACTCATACAGGCTGTGTCTGGGGCAGGATGACTTAGTTGATGCTGTTAGCTGAAAAGCCAAGTCCATAATTCAGATGTGTTGGATCTAAACAATGGTGTAAGACTGGAAAGGATGAATTTGAGAAATGTTGAACGGAGGAAATTCAAGTCTGGCAGCATGTGAGAAAATAAAACAATTTATCAGATACGCCACCAGCAACCTTTTACAAATTAGAAATCAAATGAAAGACCACTACACAGCAACTCAGAGGTATGCAGGGGAAGCGCAGTGGGGCCTTGCATAAGGGTGGGGTTGTGCTTTATTTTTGGTTTGTATCGTGATTCAAGGTACTGACTGCTATCCTCACTCAGCACTGCCTCTAACTACCAGCAAAGCAGGTAGCATGACTCTACTAAGCAGTGTGCTTAGTATAACTGGGGAAAATGGCAATGAAAACTCTTACATGAAAGAAATAGAAATAAAATTCCATGTGAAACTGTAACCGTGAATTCAATGATAGCGTCCTCACTACCAGAACTGGAGACAGCGGGGGGTGAGGGGATGGCGCGGGGAGGCGGTAGCTGTGGGAGCGGGCTAGGGAATGGCCCTAGGAGAAGCCTGACTCAGTGACAAGCACAAGAGCTTGGGAAACGCTGCCTTGAAGGAACGGTGCGTGGCACCAAAGCCTAGCAGCCCTGATTAGAGAGGGTGGGAGAAGCAGCCATGGGATGCTATGTCTGCTGCTTTCAGGTAGCTACACTAGCCAGTCCTCCCAACGCATCTGACTGGGGCCTGTCGTCTGCAGGGGAGAGATCTCATCAGCCCCATCCTATCTATTTTAAAAAATAATAATTAAGTTTTTCCTGGGGAAAAGGTGTTATTCATTTGAGTTGCTATAGAAAGTTGTACACTCAAAAAACCTCTTAAATGTACTATCAGCAGGTCAAATTCTTGTTTGTAATTGACACAGTTGTCTGAAGCTGAACAAAGTCTTACAAGTGAAAGACTTAAGCCTGCTGCACAGAACAGTGCAGGAATCCCCTAGGAGCTCAGAGTCAATGACTGAGGTGGAAGGTTCTGGTTAGTGTGAAGCACAGCTTCAATACTAGGTGTCTCAAGCTGTATAGGAGCTAATAACTGTTCTGTACCAAAGCACACAGATTGCAGTTTTACCTGCTGGAATGTGTATCACATTTTTAAAAATGTATTTATTTTGTTATTTTATGATACTATTCCATAGGCTCTGGGATTTTCCATCTCACATCCCCAAATCTCCTCCCCGCAACTGATTTCCCCTATATAATTACAACAGTATAGTCCTTCATAAACAGTCCTAAATGCATCATTCTGCTATTTAAGTGTATCCTAACACTGTAAAGAAATATGAACATGGACAATGATAGAAAGTCCAGCATCCTATAGTCAAGATATATTGAACGGTTTCATTGGGAGTGAGTTCATCTTTGATCTGGAAATAGAGATACATACTGTATTGTATCCTCACATCTGGATATGATAGTCTCTATTACACAAAGTTACTGTACATCCCCTTAAATGAGAAGCCATAAAACAAAATCAACAACAGGAAGAAACTTTTCTTAGAAAATGTTTTAGTCCAACTCCTGGCTTCATCATTCATGACTTTTAAGATAAGAAAGTACTTACTTGCGCTGTGTTCTCATCGGCTCATTGGTGAAGAGGTGCTGGTGGCTACCTTAGCTCATTGTGGTTGAGACTGATTAACTTACGTTTTGTGGTGGCCTGGTGTGATAGCTCAATTGGCTAATCCTCCCCCTTCAAATGCCAGGATCCCATATAAGCACCAGTTAGTGTCCCAGCTCCTCCACGTCCCGTCCAACTCCCTGCTTGTGGTCTGGGAAGAGAGTGGAAGATGACCCAAAGCCACAGAGGAGACCCAGGGGAGGCTCCTGTCTCCTGCCTTCAGATTGGAGCTCAGCTCCAGCCACTGCAGCCATTTGGGGAGTGAGCTAGCTGATGGAAGATCTCTGTAAATCTGCCTTTCCAATGAAAATAAATAAATCTTTCAAAAAAATATGCTTTATGATTCACCTAGTGCATAGATAAGTCCATAGCTAGAAATGTCTTAAATTCAGTACAGTAATTCAGTAGGAGGATTTCCTCCCATCTGCCTGTGTAAGGAATGCTCCAGTGTATCCTTCCTCTCAGTTAATACTACTGACATGTAGACAGTGTGGGAACAGGGCCCTTTGATGACCTTTGACATTTTCAGGTTCTTGTCAATTTCCTGTTCCATTTCATGGAAAATGTTTCAGATGTGAGAACCGTGTAATATTTCCTTCAAACTCTCACTTGATGGGTTATTCACCATTGCAGTTAACCCAACACAAGTCACATTCCAAGAGCTGAAGCGGTGACAATCATCTTTACACATGGGATTCTGCTGCAAAGTGCAAAATAGCTCACCTATTTCTTTACCTATTTGAGAAGCAGGAAGGCAGGCAGACAGATGAGAGCTCCTGTTTGCTTGTTCACTCTCCAGAAATGTCTGAAGTTGCCTGAATTGGTCAAGGTCAAAACCAGGAGCTGGGAAGCTGATTCAGTTCTCACAGGTGGATGGCAGGAACCCAAATACTTGGGCCATCCCTGCTGCCTCCCAGCACCTGTATGAACAGGAACCTGCAGTTGGAGCCAGAGTCAGAATTTCAGCCCTGATATTCAGTGTGGGACACAGGTGTCATTTGCAACAGCATCTTAACCACTTGACCAAACACCAGTCTGCAAGGCATCAACTTATGACTTAATAGAAACTAAGTTTAAAAACGAATAAAATTCTGTGCTACTATCAGTATGAAACTTTTTTAAAATTTTATTTTATTTTTCAATTGGAAAGACAGATACACGGAAAGAAAGAGATAGAGTAGGATCTTATGTCTGCTGATTCACTCCCCCAAGTGGCTGCAATGGTCGGAGCTGAGCCAATCCAAAGCCAGGAGCCAGAAGCTTCTTCTGGGTCTCCCACATGAGTGCAGGGTCCCAAGTGCTTAGGCCATCCTCTACTGCTTTCCCAGACCGCAAGCAGGGAGCAGGATGGGAAGTGGAGCAACCAGG
This sequence comes from Ochotona princeps, assembly GCF_030435755.1. Classification (NCBI taxonomy): domain Eukaryota; kingdom Metazoa; phylum Chordata; class Mammalia; order Lagomorpha; family Ochotonidae; genus Ochotona; species Ochotona princeps. The sequence continues at coordinate 5,799,612 of NC_080859.1, forward strand.
AAGGGTGTGAACTTGTGCCCTATGGGATCCTGTCAGTTGCAAGACGAGGATTTAGCCATTATGCTGCCACACTAAGCCCCAGTATGAAACTTTATATCACATGAACTACTGTGCCTTTCATGACTGAAACACCAGTTTATTTAGATTTTTAATGTGAAATATTTGATTTTAAGTTATAGCATTATGGCACCAAAAATAGATGATTCCAGTCATATCTGTCCTAAAGAAACAGTACTGCTGTTTTGTGTTAAGGAATTTTGCTTATGTAGAAATACAAACTCCTAGATCCGTAATTTAAAAAAACCTAAGACATTTATCAGTGCCTCCTCACGGTGCTCCTGTGGACATGGAAAGTTCCCATCCACGGACAGGTGGAAAAGCTCTCTGCATTGTTTCCAACAAAGAATTCAAAGTGGAAATGAAATGAAAGAATGTGCAGTGCATGTTGCTTAGTAAGCTGTAGGAGTGAGAAAATGTGGGTACGTGTGCTCTCTGTTGTATTTCCTTATTAACTCCTGTCACTTGTATTCCCTGAAAATTTTCTCCAGCTTAATCACCAAACACATCCTGACCTTTAACAACGTGCAGGGTGCAATGTTAACCTTCAACATTTTGCAAAATTCTTTTTGAAACACTTCCTCTGGAAAGCACACAGCTCAAAGTGCTAAAATTGTCTCCTATAATAACCACAACAGGATTGTAACAAACCCGCATGTTAAAACCAAATAAAGCCTTCCGTGGGGGTGGTTCACCACTTCCCCTTTTTTCACATGCAGGAACTAATTTAGCTGAGAAGATAAAGGCCTGAGCAGCCTAAGAAGCACGAGGTAACTGGATCCTGGAACCTGAATTCCTCAGCAGCTGGGTGGTCTGGACAAGTTTTTGGTGAAAAGAGCCTTTTCTGACTTGGAATGTCACAGATAGGAAGTCAGGATTCTGCCACTTGTATGGGGGACTTCAAAAACTCGAAGTTAAGTCTATCCTGGTACCATGACGTTGTGTCATTCACATATACAAAAGGGCTTTGGAAAGTTTGAGGAAAATGTATATTATGAAAAAAGTTAAATCTGAATTTCAGAAACTTTTTGCACCAAAATAAAAATTCTTAATTCCAGCTTTCCACAGAATTGTAAACATTCACCTGAGTGTATTGAAGTAGAACAAAACATTAATTTTATTTAAATATTTCAATTAAATGTTAAATATTTCTAGTATGTAAATGCATGCAAATCACATTTACTGCAACTTTGTGTACATATGGTCACCCCCCAAACTCAAAGTTAAGCCGAAGGGTTACTCTCAACTAATCAACAGTCTCAGAAAAGGAAAAGCTGAGAGTTTTTGTCAAATAATTTCTCTCTTTCTTTCATAGAAAAAAACTAAGAGAATACCATCTCCTAAAAATGCTTCTCTTTATCAGAAAGCTGGCCGAGGCGGCCCACACACACTTGTGGGAAGGGCTTTCTCTCTGGAAGTCTCATCTGGTGCATGTCAAACAAGCCTCACTTGTAACCTGCACACTTCATTTTGTGCTTGCTCACTTTGCGTCACTGAACACCTGTGTGAAATACTGTACCTGCTCAGGTGGGCTGTACACCACAGCAGTCCCCACACGGGCCACCTGAGCTGTCTGCTTCCTGTAGTTCCCCGGCTGTGCTAGCCTTGCCCATGCTCCGGGGTCTGCTCTGTGGAGGGCGACACAAACACATCAACAGCACAGTGCACACCTCCCCAGCTCCTGGGAAGCTTTCTGCCGGCGTCAGCAGCATTTGGCTCATCGATCTCTCTACAGACTTTTCCTTTTCCCCCAAATATTGGAGAGTCCAAAGCAGTCGATCCTATTCTCTGAAGGAAACACATATCTTAACATTGTATCATTTCAGTAGGGAAGCTCACTATTGGAAAGCAATTTGGCAGCATATTTTTTTTATTTCTCTATTATTGTCACAAATTTTCCATAAAAGGTGAATGTTAGATTCCAAAATTAAAGAAAATACATGCATGCACAGGATTGAGTCCTCTGGGAGTACACAGCAAGTGGGAGAAAAATGATATAAATAACATACATTTTTAGAATTTTCTGCTCTCTTAAAGCTCTGTTTGTAGCCGGCACCCAGGACTTCTTAGGAACCTTAGCACAATCTATGTTTTTTCCTCCAGCTCCTTCATTAAAAAACTTCTTTAAGACTCCACTTATCCCAGTTTTCTGTGTTTTTTAAACCTGTACATTTTATTTCTTTAATCTTCTTTCTCTTTTAATAGGTGTTTTAGGATACCATTACATTTTTTAGGAAGTAACTTTTAAATAGGTGTTTTAGGAAATAAGTTTTTGTTTTTATAAAGATTTATTTTATTTTTATTTGAAAGAGAGAGTTACAGAGAGAGAGGTGGGGAGAGACAAAGAGAGACAGAAACAGAGAGAGCCTTCATCCGCTGGTTCATTCCCCCAAATGGCCACAATATCCGGAGCTGAGCTAATCTGAAACCAGAAGCCAGAAGCTCTGGATCCCCCACGTGGGTGCAGGGTGCTAAGGTCTTGGGCCATGCTCCGCTGCTTTTCCAGGCCATGTGCAGGAAGCCGCATGGGAAGTGGAACAGGACATAACTTTTAACGCAAAATTCTTGAAAATCTTTCAAACTATACCAACTTTCTATGTTACCAATCTATTTGTTTGGCTCTGGATATGAGTCAATGGCTAATTTAAATCTTTGTAAATGATGTCAGAGAGGAGTCAGAGAGAACCATGCTCCGCAGCTCAGCGGAGCATCAGCTGCCCCGTGCTGATGTAGGTGATGGCAGATGGAAGCCCCACAATGCATGTAGAGCATGACAAAATCAGAATTTTTTTTTCACCTTGACATTTTCTTGTGTTGAGCCCAATGACAAATCAATGGCAACAGGAACAGTTGGCTAGCTCTGTTCTCTCCTGCCATCTCCTGCCTTTCCCATTGCTGGGGGAGATGTGTGGCTACTGGAAGAGCTGTCTTCTTGGGCTCTCTCAGGCCAGAAAGCAGACAAGAGGAGTCATCCAAGTGGAATGTGATCCTTTCTTATCCAGGAGAGCTTGTAGCAGGAAAAAACCATGTCTACTCTGCCGCAAAATAGATTTTACTGATTCAAAAAGTGATATAACCATACATTCTACCTCATCCCCATGCCATCCCTATAGCACCTAACTCTGCAGGTTCCCAATCCCTGGAGAACCTAACTTTGCTCCCCTTGATTCTGGATTGGTTGAGTTACAGGAACTTGAGCTAGTGTAACACTAAGAAAGGGTTGAAGTGCTGGGCTCTTTGGAACTCCTTTCCTGTTGCTGTGGGAACAAGTCCTGCTAAGCACATCTGAAACAGCAGACAAGCCTGTAATATGAAGAGAGGCCAGGGTAGCCAGCTAGTGCTGCCACAAAGCCGACCACGAGCCAGACACAGGTGCTATACCCCAGGTGAGCCACCAAGTGAAAGCTAACACAGGAATGACACTTCAGTCAACTGCGGTCAGGAGCAAAGCGGTGGGAAAAGTCCGAAATCATCCACACACCGATCCATGAGCTCAGAAACAGTGGTGTGAGGCCACTAAGCTTGGTAGGATTTATAGCTGCATAAAAGCCTACTGATGCACCGACTCCATGGGAAGACAAATTAGATTTTTTTTTATTCTGGAAATACTTTAAACATGTCTGGACTTTGCTATTCCTGAAAATGAATATTTTGAAGAGATCTGTATGTTTTCTCTCTGAGGGTCATAGCTTCTAAGTAGGACTGCAATTTACATGAGCTTGATTGTCCAAAAGAAAATTCAGTATGGAAAACAGAACTGCCTTTCCCCAAAGAACAGGAGAGCTAGAGGCAAGAGCAACTTTGTCTCTGAACACCCAAAGGAACCTAGAGCCTCTAGTGGACAGAAGCTCAGAATGGACACAGGGAGCAGAAGGCATTGGAGAGAGTGGGAGCACCCCTGCAAATGGAATGGTGAGTCATGAGGTGGCCACAGGGAGGACTCGAGAAGAAGATGCTAGAAGGAGAAAGGGGCTTAAAGGTGGGAGAATCATCCAGGTCTTGGGAAACTCTCAGGAGACCCCCTTGGGAAGGGCCTGGATTCCCCAGGTGTCTTCTCCCTGAGGCTCTACACAAAGTGTTATGTATCAAGTTTGTAAATGTGCTCTTGGCCACTTCATATTTGCCTTTTGAAATTGTTACCAATGTGCAGTGAAACCAATGCTACAGATGGTCCTATCGTGCTGTGATCAGCTTGGAACAGTGCTAAGAACCTTGGAGAAGATGAAGGAACGGCAAGCAGCCTGGCAGCTCCTCTCCGCGCTTCCTCCTTCTTTCGGTGGAGAATGCCGACTTCCGAGAACAGCAGGGATGTCAGGCCTGCCACGCCTAAAGGCAGGCAGGGAAACTGCAGCCGAGAGTTACTCAGAGGGCCAACACTGTGGCACAATGGGAGGGCCACTGCCTGCCATGCCACATCCCATCTGAGCGCTGGCTAGAGTCCTAGCTATTTCTCTTCTAATCCAGCTCCCTGCTAATGTCCCTGGGGAAAGCAGCAAAAGATGACCCAAGTGCTTGGACCCCTGTCCACGCAGGAGCCAGCTGGAGCTCCAGTCTCCTGGCTTCAGCTTGGTCGAGCCTTGGTGTCTCTCTTCTCTCTCTCTCTCTCTCTCTCTCTCTCTCTCTGTAATTGCCATGCAAATAAACAAATCAATCTTCTTTAAAAAGGAAAGTTATTCAGAATAAACAAGTTTTAATTGTACATCTTTTTCTCTGGAAATAATCAGTTTGAAATGGTTATTGGCTAACAAGGTTAAGAGGTTAATACAACTAGAATGCTAAACTAGTATATCAATAAGTCGGTCTCCTTTTGAACTGCCTAAATGATGGTCCCATCTTCTCCTGGAGGACTAGTTCCTCTCTAGCATTATAATTATTTCTTAACTGATTTTATGCCTCTGGTATATGCAGAAAAGCAAAGAATTCAAAGAAAAGAGTGTGGTAGCCATTAACAGACACTCCAAGCACCCTAAAACTACTCATTACTTTGAGTACTTGTTCAATATACTTTTGACTTATTTTAATGAAGTGTTGAGTAAATAAATTCCTGTTAAATTGTCAAGTACCTAAATGGGATGAGTTATATTAATAAGTAAAATGATTTTCAAGAGGGAAAAGAATTCTTTAAAGATTCTTCATATAGTGGATAAAACGTGAAAAATTGGGTGAAGGGTTGGCTTACTAAAACAACTCTCAATCAATGCCTTTGGTTAGGATGGCATTCGTTCAGTGAGGAATCACATGAGCATCTAGCTATGTAGCTTGTAGACTCCTGAACAAAGGCTCACCTTTCAAACAGTAATTTGGAGCATGGTGGTAGAGTGGGTTAAACCATCTCTCAGCATGCTCCCATTTCATATCAGAGTGCCGCTTTGAGTCCTGGCTGCTTTGCTCCCCATTCCAGCTTTTTACTAATTCACATCCTAGAAGGTGGTGGAAGATGGCCCAAAGACTTGTGTCCTTTGCAACCCATGAGGGAGGCCCAGATGGAGTTCTTGCCTTAGGTTGCAGTTTGGCCCTGCTCCTGTTGAGAACATTTGTTTTCTTATTCCTTGTGGTAGTTCCAGGACCCACCATGTGTTAGATAACAAGTAAATACTGTGGGATGAGTACGGGGATCTCACACACTTGACTTTTGAACTCCAGGGGGTGGTCTCAGCTCTTTCCAACCTCCCCCACTGTTCAGAAGATGCCTGAAGCACAGGTGTGTCCTGACTTCACCACTCTTGCACTTGTTCTGCTGCCTGGCTGAAGAATGAGTCACAGTGGCCACCCAGCATCTGCGTTCAGCATAGCTTTGTGGTTATGGCCTCTGAGAGTTAAGAGCCTCAACCGGAAGTTGTGTTACAAGAGTGATATTTCAGGATGTAATGATGCATATAAGTGTACAAATATAACTCTTGACGATATACCCAGGGTTTATTGGGCTTGTACCTTGAATATAGCATACCTCTAAGCCATCTTATATTTGAACATCTGCCTTTACATATGTGAATGAATGTAATTGAGAAATAGGGTGACAGAAAAAGAGAGAGAGCCCTCATCTATTTGTTCACTCCCCAAAATACGTACAACCACTGGGGCTAGGTCAGGCCTGAAGAAAAGAACCAGGAATACCATCCAACTCTCCCACAGGGGTGCAGGAACCCAATTACCTATTCCATCACCACTACCCCAAAAGCTTGCATTGACAGGGAGCTGGGATCAAGAGCCAGAACTGGGCAACAAACCCAAGCATTTCCATGTGTACATGGGCGTCTTCATAGGTAGGCTAACCACCTACACCCAGAACATCTGTTTGGAATCACTGTCATGTCCTCCCCTTCACTTTTTTTTTTTTTTTTTTTTAGTAAACCTCAGTTCCTTCTGGGTGTCACCTTCTTGGCTTTTGCCCTCCCCTGTCCAGTCTGGGGGGGGGGCGGTCCACATGTGACCTGCCCAAAGATCCCAGGCTCAACTTGCTCATTAGGTGTTTGCCTTACCCTGAGGACCACCTGTTGATTTCCTTGTTTCCACCACCACGTAAGAAGCCATATGGAGGGTAAGACAGTCTCCCTGCTCTCCTCTCTCCTGTTCTATCCCCAGACACAAGCACAACGCCTGGTGGAGAGGAGGAGGTTGACCTGTCAGTGTGTATCAATAACTGTGGCAAGTTTAAGGTTGGGCTGGTGGGGTTGAATAGAAAGAAAGAAATTGTGCACAATTAAATCAGCCAATAAACTTCACTACAAGTTTTCTTTTGGAACGTGGTTTTGTTTTTTTATCTTACTGATCTTCTAAAGCAGGTTAGTAAGTTCATCCTCTTTAAACTTAAGGAGAAACATAATGAAGCAAAGCTACTGAGGTTTGGCAGTTGTTTGCCCAGTTCCAAGGATGGCATGACTGATCTTAATGGCACTTACCCTGGGCCCTCTCCCTCTTTCTGCCTTTCCATGCTTTCTCCTGCTTCTAGTGTGGAATGTGGTGTAGATGGCTAAATGTTTGGAAAGAAATACAGGATTGTTACTGAGGCACGAGAAACATAAAGCAAAATCATCCAGGGAGGTAAGGGAGGTCTTCCCAGAACAGAACCCATTCCTGTTGAATGACCCAAGGGTTCTTCTGGGGTGTCAGATGGGGGTTACAGGGAAAAGTGTGAGACAGAGGAAATTAACAGAGGAAAAATTCTAAGCCTGACAATATAAAAACAACAAATAGTTCAGCCTCACTAACTCCTAGAGTATTGTAAGAAAGAAAGGATGGAGTCTTGCATACAGTCTTGTGACTTTAATTATTATACCAGAAGTTAAAGAAAGCCATTGAAGAATTCTCATGCAAGTTATAACTTGATTAGATTTGTTTTTCTAAAGGTCAGATTTTTTTTTCAGCAATGCATAGAAAGAAGTACCGTGGTGGGGAAGGGGAACCAGGCAGGAGCCAAGGAACCCAGAGGAGGTTATCTGAGATATCCCAGTAAAATGTGATCAAGGCCAACAGCAGGTAGAAGACCATGATGATGCTGGGGGCAGCTGATTGTTGGGATCCACTTATAAAATGCCAAGGACAGGACTCTGTGACAAGCTGGTGAAAAGTGTGCAGCACAAAATTGTGAATGCTGCCTAGACCCCTCACTTCAGTAATCATTGTGTTTATACCTGCCCATACTGAAGTTCTAATAGATGCCAAGCTAGTAGACAATTTCACACTTGAAGGAGCTGGCATGGGGATGCAGTAGGTCAAACTGCTACTTGCAATGCCAGCATCCCATATAGGAGCCTTTGTTTGAGGCCTGACTTCTCTACTTCCGATGCAGCTCCTTACTAATACACTTGGGAAGGTGGCAGAAGATGGTCCCTGACACTCACATGGGAAACCCAGATGGAGTTCCAGGCTGCTGGCTGTCCTGGACCAGCCCCGGTCATTGTGGCTATTTGGGGACTAAACCAGCAGATAGTAGGTTTCAGTCTCGCCTCTCCCCTCATTTACCCTGCCTTCCCCTCCGTTCTCCCTTCCACCTTCCCTTTCCCCTCCTTCCTTCCTTTACCTTCTAAATAAATATTTCTTTCAAACAGTAATTCAATCCCAATCTCTACATCCCCATGTCTTGAGAGATACACTAGCACTGCCCCCAAAAACCAGGCCACAACCCTGCTGTTTACCAAAATCAGGAGAAAGCATTATAGTGGTGGAAAACAGATTTCATTGCATTTTTTAAATTTCTGCATATACAAAATTCATCACAGCTTTTCCAAGTTCTTGAGTGAAAATACTTTCTCCTAGAGATATTATAAGTAAGATCCAAGCCAGATGAATGCACAGAATCCCATCATAGGGGAGTCAGATGCATCTACATGAAGTTAAATATAAATGGGGGCTTCCAGGAACCCTTCTGGAAAGCAGCAAACACTCCTGGTGCCTGAGTGGGTTCCCTGTGTTTGCCTCCCCCTGCCCTAGCAAGTCTGGATTCCTGATTATCAGTCACCCAGGAAGATGGGAGTCTCTTCCTGGGTGACTGATATGAGCTCTCAGCCTGAGTTGTTACAGTTTCAGCTTCCCATAGCTGAAAACAATCTTTGGAGATGTGTAATACCAGCCACCAGGGGCGAGGTATAAATAGTCGGCCACAGGCAGTTGGTGATCAGGCTATTTGAAAACATCCCGAGGTCAGCTGGCAGGATGCTGGGCTCCTGACCTCCTCCCTTTCAGGTTTTTGCATTTGGCAGTTTGCTAACTTCTCACAGGATGTGCATTTGACTGCCATGTCACAGGACCATGAAGAACCTGGGAAAGTTAATCAAGGCCTTATAGCACAGTCCACATGTCACTCATCCTTAATTCTCAAAGAAAGAATATCAACAATGTTTTAAGAGATTCTCGTGTTTATTAGTGATTCCTTAGTGCTTCAAAGATGACTCCTTGGTTTTAGAAATATGGCTTGATTCTTTTTTTCAGAGCTTCATCTCATAGTAGCACCACTCAAATAAGCGACTGTTTCAGGCCAAGAGTGGAGAGGATACTTGGCTGTCTAATTTGGCTTACCTAGAATGTCTGATGTTGGAAACCTATCAGTTGATCTCCCAACCATCACACCTACACAGACAAAAAACCCACTGACCCTGGCTCTGACCTTGCACTACTTTCCTAATGCATGCTTTGTTCACCACACTGATAATGAGTTTCTTTTAAAGGTATCACTGATTCAGCCTAAATCACTGGCTGTCAGAAAAATGCCACTTGGCATGGAATACAGCTCTGAACACAGGTTGTTTTTGAAATTGTAGAGCTGACACCTAAGGAAGCAGTAGCGTTAATTGGAAAATGTCTTAAGAAAGATCACAATGTGAGGCAATGACAGTAAGCAGCCATGTTTTTTTGGGTGAGACAAAAATAAAAGACAGCAATGTTAATTTTCAGCTCAGTTCCAACAAACCAATGAAAGTTTTTCAATATGCTGATTTCTTTCATAGTCTAACATTTTTTTCTCCCAACAATTTTTTTAAGTAAAATTCTATTACTTGGGTGCTAACATACTATTGTAGTCCAGTATTACATGATTTCAAGATGACAGTTGCCATATTTCCAAAACTGCCTTGAGATCTGCTCTGGGTAGAAGGGGAATGGAGGTTGAATTTCCTGTGGACAGGTGCCTTTCCTGCAGGGGGACACACCAACCCACAGTTTTGTGACAGGCAGCCAGGCCCCTGCAGTAAAGCCCCAAGGCCTCCAACGCTTCTACCAAGTTTCTTGCTTGTATTTTTCATCAGTCCCAGGAAGAGAAGCACTGATGTGTTAGCATGAAAGCCAAAGTTAAGTTAAAGAGAAAAGAAGGGAAGAGAGTGGAGGCCCCTGCCTCTCCAGTGTAGACCCACAGGGCTCATCCTGTAATCCACAGAAGATTAGTATTGAGCACAACTCACTGCACAGCTCCCTGTTAGATTGTTTCCACATGCAATGATTTAGGACTTACCAGTTCCAATTTGAAACCAATCTTATATTCTTGCCAAAGAAAGTTGGACCTGTAGAGGTATCTAACTGGAAAATCAGTTTGAATAAAGACTCCTAAATACCACATAGTGGTATATCTATCACACTGGCAATTTTGCTTTTAAAAATATTCACACGTATAAGCAGATAGATAGGAATTTTCAGGTTTTAAAACATCCACACATGTTAAATGTTCCCTGATTACAACTGTTTGTAGACTTTGATACTGTTACCTGATCTTCCCTAGCTTGATGACAGAATCCCTGCATCCTTGCTCAAGACAGAATTTCCTCAAAGGAATGGGCAGTGAAGCACCTGTCTCCTGAGTGTCATCTTGTGTTGAAGAGCTGGCAAACAGCAAGCACTGCTTCTCTGCTCACTCTGCTTCCAAGGGGCAGAGCTTAGAAAACATATGCAGAGCCACTGTAAACGGATCCAATGATGCTCTTGCTAACTGAGCCAATCCTTTTGAAGACAAGCAACCTCTTTTGGTCAGCCCAACAGGCAAGGCCCAGAGTCAGATCCCTAGGGTCTTGGAGGTGATGGTAATGAATATGCATATCAATTAATATGCATGAAAGGATTTGGATTTAGCAGGGAAAGGACAAAATATGTCAATAACTGCCCTAAAAATATTAAATTCTTACATCTAACATTACTTCTTCAGAAAGGCCCCCTCTTTCCACATCTACGTAAGCCTCTGTTGTTAACCACATTCTCTCAACATATGAGGGGGATTCAAAAAGTTTCTGAAAAATGAAATGTAAAAGTAAGTGTATTTTGGTGCAGAAACATTTTGAAATCCATGTATAGTTTTTTACAATATAGATTTCCATTAAGTTTTCAGACACCTCTCATGTGTGGATTTAAAAACTTTTTTGCAATAAAATGAAACTTCTTTCAATTCTGTTTTCTGTGGACTTGTTCAACCATGTTTGTGCTTTTGTTTTCGTTTACAATATTTACCATAATATTCAATTATCTATTTAATTCCCTCTAATGTGGTTCCTATGTCTCCTCCACTTTGGTACATGTCCCAAGGAAGCAGGAAATCTTTTTTAACCTTTCTTCCGTCGCTACTCAGAACTTTATACCATGTTAGTTATTGTGAAAAGAACAAGGCGGGAGGAAGAGAAAGAGGGAGGGAGGGAGGGAGGAAGGAAGGAATGAACTTGATTGAATTGTCAAAGTGAAAATAAAGTACAAGTAAAATGCAATCAATTGATGTTGGGAAGGTTTCATAGAGGAAAGGAAATAAATATATATAATTAGGAATTCAGTATTTGAAACAAAAGGAAAAGAATGAATCCCCACTGACAGGCAAAACAAGAGAGCAAATGCAAAACACATTCCAGCAGTGCTGGGTTAGATGCAAAGAGGAAGGAAGTGGAAAATAAGAGAGGAAAGCGGCTGTAGAGGCTCTGGCTGACTAAGAGTTCTGGCACTTGATTTTACACTGCTTAGTCAGAGTGGTTTTTTTTTTTTTTTCATTCTATACTCGGCTCTATGTCCTCATCTTAAAAACGGAAATAGCAACACTAAAAAAATATATATCACATTTAACAAGTTGATTTTAGAAATAATCTACATAAAGATTTCCTTTCAAATTGCAATCAAACTTTTAGATGTTATTCACAAAAGCAATCTAGTGTGTAAATTGAAAGTGATGGAAGCAGGGCTCAGTGCCCAGTTGGTACTCTTCCCTCCCTGTCAGATTCTTTCACCTGGAGCTTGAGCGACAACTGGACTTTAACATGACAGGGCACCCCAAGAACTGGTGAACTCTACCACTGGCTTTCTTGATTGCATTTAAATATTCTAGGTGTTCTGTTGAGCTTTTGGGATGGGATTACTTCCAGTGAGACTTGCAGTAGTGGTTTTGGTCATTCATTAGCACTTCACCACCTAAGAGGCCTAAAGCTGAGACATGCTGCTCTGCTTTGCTCGCCCTCATTAGTTAGGCTGTATTGCTTGCATGTCTGCCTTGGCAGCCATTTGTGTCCTTTCCAATCTTGAGTTTGAATTTGTTCTTTGTGTTTTGTTACTGTTTGTTTTCTTTCTTCTTATTTGTTTGGCCTTCCAGTTCTGTGTATAGCGTGGGACTGTTGCTTTATGAATTGTGTCTTTGACCTGGTAGGGATCGCACTTACATGGAAGGGTAACAACACTGAACACTTGCTATCTGCCAGCTGCCATCACGCGCTGCTGCCTTCTAGAACTGACCCTTGAAGGTGTGCATCATTATCCCTGTGACATTGTTAAGAAAATGCAATCTCCAAAATGACAAACATCTTGTTCAGGTCACATAACTGGTAGAGATAAGATAGAATTGATACCTTATCTGTTTAATTCAGCATCTGTTTTCTTTCCTACACTCCTGAGCCAATCTCTGAAGCCCCTTTGTTAACCTAATGCTATGTAGGCTCTTCATTTTCTACCTTTTGCTGACTTGCACATTACACCTGCATTCTGCCTTTCCCCAGTGATACAGATTCATAGAACTGGGGAAATAAAATCAATTTGTGCTTTAACTAGGTTGTTGGAACAAAACTAACCATAGGTCAGAGACTTTGGATTTGAGTTCAAGCGCTAATGTTTTATGGATACGGCAAGTTTTGGGGAAAGTGACTAAACTATTCTGAAGCAGATACTTCCCCCAGCCCTTGGCTGGATGGCCCAGAGCTGTCCTGTCGGGCTGGCCCTCGCCCCATGTGTGTTAGCACAGTGCCAGGCTGCGTCTGTCCAGGTCTTGCATCCCACCGTGCTCATGCTTGGATACATAACTCCTGCTCTCCCTGTGCCTCCTGAACCAGGCGGTGGATGTCCTTCTCCCACTGGAAAATCCTTCCAGATCTCAGTCGCTGAAAGGGTCTAGCTCCTCCCGAGTGGCTTTCCATTCAAGCCCAAAAACCATTAGGAACTTAGGGATTGTGCGATTCTCTCTATGCTTTGCTTGCTGGAAATCCCCGGAACCAATGCCTGGTGACCTCTGGGGACCGTTGACCCTTACAGAGCACTTCCTGCTAACTGGATGCATACCCAACTCCCCCTTATTGTTCATTATTTACTTCTGTCTTAATTGTCACAATTTTGGATACTCTTTATCCTGTGTATTATATATATTGCTATAAGAACTAAAGCTATTTTTATTTGGATTTTTGGCAAAAATTTTTCTAATGAATACGTGTTTATGACTGAGCAGGTGGACAGGTAGATTCACAAGTGTGGTTACAGGTGAATATAATATATATGTCAGGATTTGTTTTTCTACAATCACTCAGCAAATGATAGTTTTTCAGCTTAATATAGTTGGATTTTAATTTTCCCACACAAACAATGTGAGGACCTAAAAGTAGCATTGTCTTAAGAAAATGGAAAACTGCAGTTGAAAGATGATTGACACTCATGCCAGGAGCAGTGTAAAATCTGTCTAATAATTCACGGGGCATCATTTAGAACAAAAAGCAAGATGTGAATTTTGTTTGCAAAGTAAGAAATTCCCTGTTTTTGTTGATGCTAGCCAAACTTAGGGAGGTAACAATATTGGCAAATTAATCTGACATTTGTGCCTCATTAGTATTTCCAGCGATAATAATGAATTAGAAATGGTAGAGTCAAAAGTATATGCATACCAAGACATGAAAGATCATTTTGTTAAGAATGGGGGCACTAGAGGTTTATGGGGAAAATTGAATTGGATTTGCGAATCTCTTGATCTGGCTTAGAGCTCTGAATCTTAGTATCAAACTGCCTAGATGCTTTTTCTCACCCTCCTCTAAAACATATTAAAACGGCCCTGTTTGTATTAGAAAAACAAAAATAAAGACCTTTTCACTATGTTGACTGTGAAGGAAACTAATTAACAGGAGAACACGGTTGCAGCTTGCTGAAATCCATGCAGATTTACTTCAAAAATCATTTACTGAGAAACTACTGTGTCCAAGATGTGACACACAGTGCATGATGTTGGGCGTTAACTGTGTCCAAGATGTGACACACAGTGCATGATGTTGGGCGTTAACGCATTCAGAAGGCACAGAGCCTGTTCTGTTGGAGTGTGCATTTACAACCAGTGGCAGGACAGGCAGCAACAACAACAACAAAAAACCTGCAGATACCAGGAAGGATCCTCAGGAGAATAAAGTAGAAAAATAAAATGGTTTCTTGCAGGTTCAATGAGGGAAATACTCCAAGTATTTCCAGCGATAATAGTGAATTAGAAATGGTAGAGTCAGATAGGAATTCAGAAATGAGCAACAGCAGGGTGTCGTTACCTCCCTCAGCCTGAAGGGGCAGAGGAAGGCGGTGCTGCTCTGAGGACTTCCGGAAGAAAATGCAAGCACCATGAAGGGGCAACTGCAGCCCTGCTGCAGACCCCACTCTGGCCACAGAATGGGCAGACAAACCCCTTCGCTTTCCTTGCATCAACGCCACCATTGGCCCAGCACGGTGGGAAGCCTGCTGGCACAGGAACCTGGAAAGCTTGGGCTGTCACATAGTGTGGCGGAGATGGGCAAGGACGAGAGCAAAAAAGTGTATTTAAACTAAGTAAGAATTACAGATGACGTTTCTCCTCACAAACTTACACGGGTAAGGGAAGGGGAGGGGAGGGCAGGAGAGCTCCACCACAAAGGTAGAACTTGGGGTGTCTGCATTCCCCTAACAGAGTCCCTGGGCTTGAATCCTTGCTGCACTTCCAAATCCAGGTTCCTGCTGATGTGCACACTGAGTTACCAGATAATGGCTCCAGTAGTTGGACCCCTAGCACCCATGTAAGAGGCGCAGACTGGGTTCCTGGCTTGCAGCTTTGGCCCTAGCCCCAGCCCTGGCTATTGCAGGCATTTGAGAAGTAAACTGATGAGTGCCAAGATCCTTCTTCGTTTTTCTGTTTCTCTAACATATGTCTTGTCTTTCTCTGCCTTTCAAAGAAATACATGCACTAAAAACATATGAGGAGGGCCCAGCGCGATAGCCTAGTGGTTAATCCTCACCTTGCATCCGTTGGGATCCCGTATGAGCACTGGTTAGTATCCTGGCTGCTCCATTTCCCATCCAGCTCACTGCTTATGGTCAAAGGCCTTGAAACCCTGAACCCACATGGGAGACCTGCAAGAAGCTCCTGGCTCCTGGTTTCAGATTGACTTGGCTCCAGCCACTGCAGCCATTTGCATGGAAGATCTTTCTCTCTGTCTCTCTTCTCTCTGTAAATCTGCCTTTCCAATTAAATAAAAATAATTAAAAATAAATAAATAAAAGCTTAAGGGAGAAACAATACAGATGACAACCGTTGTTTAACCCAAATTGCTCCAGTGCACTAAATCATCACTTACCAAGGTACGCCAGATGGTTGGTTGCTCACTAAGTCACTGATTAACAAGTGTGAAGATCCAGCTGAGATATGCTCTTTGTGCTTCTAGACTGGAGTGAGCAGTGGGTGTCTCTGCCATTCTGCAGCAAATGCATCAGTACCTTTCACATGGCCCAGGAACAAATGATTGTATTTTATGCTTTCTTTTCACCAAAATGAATCCATTACTTCAACAGTTAACTTCCAGTTACTAGAAAAGTACCTGCTAGAATATCTTGTGACTGGGTTTAAACATAAGTCAACTGAAAGGGCTTAAATGCTATGTGGAAATTGGTGTGTCTTTGAACAAAGAGAGAGGAGAAACAGCTCCTAAAACTTGAGTAAAGTTCTGGGAAAGTGGGAGGTGGGAGGGCAGGAAGGCCTAAAGGAACCTCGGATATAAGAGGGGAGGGTTGTTAGTTCCTGAGGGATATAGGACAACAGATCATCTGATCATCTGGAGCTTGCTAAGACCCTTATTTAACTCATGTCTTTTTACAGCTGTGTGATTTACTATAGAAGTGAATTGGCGTCTACGTTAGAAAAGATAATGTCATGTATTCCTAATATTTCTCTGAAAGAGTAGACCCTGAATTCCCTGAATGAGAATACACCAAGATTTTAACATTTTTTGCTTTTTTTAAAATGTATTTTTATTTATTTGAAAGGCAGAGCTTATCAAAAAAGAGAAGGAGAAACAGAGAGAATGAGATCTTCCATCCAAGGTCAGTGCCCAAATGGCCACAATGGCTGGAGCTTGCCTGATGCCAAGCCAGGAACCTGGAGCTTTTTCCAGGTGTCAGACATGGCTTTCAGCAGCCCCAAACACTTGGGCCAGTTTCAGCTGCTTTCCCAGTCACGTTAACAAGGAGCTACGTGGGAAATGAAGCATGCAGAACGCAAATGTTGCCCATGTACAGGCAGCAGCTTGATGTGCAATGCCACAACACTGACCCCAAATTCAACATGTTATATATAATAAAACAACTTCCTCATCTGACTGTCATGGCTTTTCATGCATATAAATCTCACCAGGCACCATCTATTGATGGGCAAAGTGGAACATCTCAGATTTTCTATTATCTGATCAATACTCTAAACCTGACAGAAACATTTCCCATAGTAATACCTGAATATCTTAAAACCTGAAATCCTGTGAATTTTGGATTACTGGAAATTGGACTATTAAAACATTATGTTTGTTGAAGAAGCAAACCAGAATAAATGGAAGAATAACTGAATGTTTGGGTCTATAAGCCAGCCTTGTGTCGGATACAGCAGAGTATTATAGATAATATAAGGAGAAAATGATGAATAATTCAATTTCCATTATTTCACCATCATTAAAATACAAGCTGAAATAAGATTTTTTTTTAACTCACAGGGAGAATTATTCTGCCAAATGTGCCCAAAGATCTGCTTATTTAAGAGAATAAAAAGAGTTCATTGTATCCAGATTTGGGAGAAATCTGTTACTGCAAGCAGAGGCATCTGCTGTTACTGGGGGGGGCGGGTGGTAAATATGAATTTTTTTTACTTTCATAAGCTTTTTTTTTTTTTTGGTCTATTTTTCCCAATTCAACAGTTCTGGTGAGATTTAAGGGGAAAGAGACCTGAAATTCTAAAGAATGTAAGAGCTTTCTGGATGGGAAAGAAGCGTGGAGGCTGAGAAACAGTGTTCAGCCAGGACAAGCGAGTTCTCATGAAATGACACGCAGTCTGACATCCGTGTGTAACTCAAGACCACGGCTTCCCTGTAAGAGAGGAAACACCCCCCAAGGAATGGAAAAGCACCTGTAGGCGTAAAGGGATGTGGATGATATGGGATCAGGAATTGGAATCTCCTGGGACCTGATCCTCCCCTCACTGGGATAAGCCCAAGCCCAAAGGGCATAACTGCCATGAGGATGGTGACCCGAGTGCCACCCTGGGCACACAAACCACCTCTGTCAACTGTCAGCTGTGCTAGCCTCTCTCCATGTCCTACCCACTCTACTCCATCTCTGAGTAAACCCAGAAAGACCCCTGTTCCCCCTCAGCTCCAGGGAGCAAGCGTGTTCCTCAGTTCCCACTCAGCTTCAGGGAGCAAGTGTGTCCCTCGGAAATCAGAGAGAAGCGCAGGTGCTGCTCTGCCCTGCCCCACATGCAGCCTGGCTGCTGAGGCTTGAGACAGTTATAGGAGGTCAGGATGGCATGGATAGCCAGGGTTCCTAACCCAGCCTCTCTTAATCAACAGGCAATGCCCCTCTGTTACTCTTTCTTGAATATTCTAGAGGCAGAGGGAGAGACACACAGATTCCCATCCACTGATTGACTCTGCAGGTAACTGCAGTGGCCAGGTCTGGGCTAGGCTGAAGCCAGAAGCTTGGAGTTGGGAAACCAATCCAGGTCCCTCATGGGGCTGGCAGAGACCCAATCTTCACGTGCTGCCTTCCAGAGTCTGTAATCAGCAGTAAGTGGAGCCGAGCCCCATGCACTCGGATGAGAATGGAACGTCTTAGTTTCTCAACTAGGCCAAACGCCAATAGCTATCCCTCTGTTTCTGAACTCTCTTTTCTTTCTGTCTCCCTCTTTGCCCTGAAAAATAAATACATTTTAAAAACATTTCAAATGAAAACATTTGAAAAATGACCTCTAATCTCCACTTCCTCCAAATTAGAAACAAATTTGGATAATTTCAAAACAATTAAGGTGGGACCTACATGGTGGTGTAGCAGGCTAAATTTCCACCAGTGGTGCCAGCATCCCATACAGGTACTGGTTGGTGTTGCGGCTGCTCCGCTTCTGAACTAGCCCCCTGCTTATGGCCTGGGAAAGCAGTGGAGAATGGCTCAAGGTCTTGGGCCCCTGCACCCAGGTGAAATACCTGGAAGAAACGCCTGGCTCCTGGCTTCAGATTGGCTCACACCTGGCCATTTCAACCATTTGGAAAGTAGACCAGTGGATGGAAGATCTCTCTCACTCTCTGTCTCTTCTTGTCTCTGTAACTTGACTTTTCAGATAAAAAAAATAAGTGTTTTAAAATTAGTAAAATAATTTTCTTTCGAGATTTTGAGATGCTTTATTCTGTTGTCCTCTTGTCAGGCATCTTGTTTCTGGAAATTCTCTGTCCTATTATACCAAACTTAGATGCTTTTATATAAAGACTATCTTACTACAATTAAATTTCTTCGGGCATGTTCCTTGGTTTTGCTTTTTATTAACCAGTAGCCATATGCAAAATGGGATCATGTGCTTTATCTTCCTAACACAACAAAGATGACCAGCTCAGTTATCCGCTGTTAATATGACAACTGATAGTAGACCCCCAAAATCAATTGCTAAAAACTAAAGACAGGTTCTTTTTTTTTTTTTTTTAATCTTAGGAGGTTTATTCCAACGGGGCAGGAACAGGGTAGAGGTGGTGAAGATCAGGAAAGAAGGGGAGAGAGGAGAGAGAGGAAAGAGAGAGGGAGAGACCAGAGAGACCAGAGAGGGAGGGATAAGAGAGACCAGAGAGCGGGCTGCACCTGGGGGGGCCGTTTTGTAAAGACAGGTTCTTATGATGTGTGTAACTGGTCGATAAGATCCTTGAAGGGGTTTTACTGTATCACAAAAACTAAAAATTATGGTGCATTCTTTCTTTCAAATGATTTCTTTTTTATTTTCAAAGTTCTCATTCATGATAGCTTTCTTCCACTTTTGCAATACTTTCCGCTATTTCCCACCATATTTGATTATTTGAACTATAATTTATTAAAGTTCATCAGTCCTGACTCTGGTAGAATGTTCACATTCATCTGTTAATTCAACTGTGTGGCAGCTGGTGACGCCAACCCACTTCATATAGTTCCCACAATATCACAAAAATAATTACCTTTAAATAACTCTCTTCCATCTGTCTTGGATAACAATGGTGAAGAGGCTTCAAATTAATTGTGATAGCTGCAGTTAAGCATGGTAATGAATGTGTTTGTGTCGTCCTTGTTTTCAAAACGTGAATGTGGAAACGATATAAGCATCCTTTAGAATCTAGCCCATGTCTCCATTTAATTTCGCACCTGTCCTAGGTTTCTTTGAAACTTTCTCATCTGCTGGCAACAAAGCACGGCTGCCTCAGTTGGGATCAGAGTACAGAGGGGCCCTTTCTTGCAGTGACTGTGGTTTGTCCACACACAGTTCTCTCTTCTTGGAAGCCATAAATCAAACCAGCAAACTAGATCAAAAAGTACCGTTTGTATGCAACCTCCATGGATTTACATAACAACCGTTTGCTGATTTCTGCAGTCGGGAGGGGAATAGGTGCTTGCTGGAGTTACGAATGACACAGTCTCTCCAGGCTTCAAACCAGCGTACACTACCAAAATGAAGAATTATGTCACAACACAGTTTGTCCCTGTGCACATCAGTTTTCAGCAACACCTTACCCAGAAAATGAGTGAAATGACCATGGGATTTGTCTTTAAGGACTCCACAGACATATGAGAGAGAGAAACAAAGAAAGAAAAGAAAGCAGAAAATGACAAAAGCCTTGGTGAGGGGTAGATAAAGTGCAGTACAGATTGAGAGGAGAGCCTGGCACGGTAGCATAGCAGCTAAAGTCCTCACCTTGTACACGCTGGGATGGATGCCGAGATTTGTCAAAATTAATTCTCTAAGGGTAAAATATGAGCACGCACTCTAAACTATTCAGGGGGTTCCTTTGTGAAGGGCAGAATTTAATGTATGATGAAGTCACCATGTAAAATGACAGACAGTAAAACCCAACACTAAAAGTAATTCGTGTTTCACATCCAGCATTATTTTTTGGATAGATTTGGTCAGTGTTTGCTATACTTTATCCAGAAAGTCTCCAAACCCCTCGAAGAGTGGTACTGAATTCTCTTTGACTTCTCTACTGAAAGACCTTCCTGCACACCCCCGGCCCAGTTAGCTTGTTTAGGACTGAGTGAAAATGAATCTCAAAGGAACACAGGGTCTATGTTGGATATCTCATGAGCAAACAATGGGCACTGGGCTAAGATCTGAAGTACAGACTTAGGGGCACATGTTATAAATCGCCTGTCATTCTGGTATCCAGACCCGAAAGCAGGAAATACATATAGGTATGCAGAGAACCCGGGTTCAGACCTGGGGCAGCTCACCACATTCTGCCAAACACTTCCTCCTCACCCAGCACTGCTTTCTGTGGGTCATGAACATGCAGTGCCCTCTGAGCCCCTGGCATCACCATGACGTCAGCCCTCCTCGGACGCAGCTTCGCATGGAGGCCTTGTTCATCTCTCCCCTGCACTCTTGATTCCTTACCTTTATACTCCTGGTAACTTTGCTCCTCCAGTTTCCTGGAGCCTTCTCAGGTCTGTCTGAACAACTGAAATGAAAACATGACCACCGGCGTTTTGAGATAAGCTTAGACCACAATAGGTGGGAAGGAGAGGATGAAATCTAGGCTGGGAATACCTGAGCAAAGGCAGGGGCCAAAAACAGAGAGAGGCACAGGGGTGGAGCAGGGCCAGGGAGACTCAGCACAGGTGATCAGAAGACTGGGCCAGAAACTTCTGAATCATTCTTCAAAGGAGTTAAGGAACTCTCCCAGCTGTTAAGGTCAAAGCTGAGGTCCAATCATGGTTCAGAACCATACACTTAGACAAGTTTTAGAGTGCAAGAAAACACTATTTGGGTAACAATGGGCCTGGAAATTGCAGGTGATGGGGCAAGGAGCTGATGTTCAGACTTGCTGGGAAGGATTCCTGACAGGTGCAGCTGAAGTGGTTCTCTGCTCCTTTCCCATCGGCAGCCCCTCTCTTTCCTGCCTCTCCCAGTGATCGTGGCACTTCACCAGAAACCTTCGGTGAGTCTGTGTCTGATGAGAGGAGGCATGGGCACCTCAAGGCCTTGCCGCCCCCCCCAGGGGGACAGCACGTCCCTGAGGATTGGGATCATAGCCGAGTAGCTTGACACTTCTTGTTCACAAACCTGATCTAGAAAAAAAATAATGCTGGAGTTTGGAAAAGTGTAGAATTTTTGCTCAAGTCAGGTTGTTTTTACATGTTGTTAAGGCATTATTGGACCCACTGTTTATCTAAGGGTGAATCTCGCTAGATGTTTCACCTCCAGCTCTTGTGTCCTTCTAATGCTTTGGCTGTTCTGATTGTCATTGTGGGGCTTGACACGCACCTGTCCTCAGTGACCCTCTGCAGAGTCTCGCACAGCTGGTTTTGACTAGCTAAACAAATCACAAAGCTTGGTTATACATGGTGCACATTCATGCCCCCACCTGCATTTCTCTCTGCTTTGAAATCACAGTTTTTGTTTCATAGAGGTTTCTCAGGGTGAGACACACTTTCCCTGCTAGTACATCCAGAGGGCCCGGTCAGCAACAACGTGTGTGTGTGTGTGTGTGTGTGTGTGTGTGTGTGTGAGAGAAAGTCTGTAGCACCTCTGTAAAATCAAATAAAATGATGAACAGTCACATAAAAGCAAAAGTGATGTCTAATTTGGATTTTCAGATTACCTTTTATTGAATTAGAAATACCAAATGTTCACAAGCTTTAAATAACATAACAAACTGAAGAAAAAGATGCATTAAAAATAAAGAAATGGATGAAACCCAAGATTTGATCAACACTAGAGAAGTAGTAACGGAGTAGCAACAGGATTCCTGGGGGTGAAGTCAGGAAAGAGCCAGAAGAGCTCATTTTGTCTCTCCGGGTCCCAAGGCGTCGCTTCTGCTTCTCTGAGCTGCATGTCACTGTTGCCTGCCTCCTTGAAGCCCAGGTTCCTGACAAGGGCTTCAGCAATGACGTGGTGTCTCCCTTGGCCAAGGCTGCTTAGGGAGGAGCTGCTCCAAGAACAGGATTGATTATGCCTTGTTTTTAGCAGGACTCTCGCTTAGATCCTCCCCTAACTACTGGAACATCCAGGTGTGCTGTGGGGAGGCTTCTCTCTGGCTTTTTGGACTCCAGGCACTCAGGTGCTGAGCCCAGGCCCTGAGCTACATGGACAGCCACTCCCACACTGCCTCTGCCCTTCCCCACACTTCTGCTCTGTGTCTTCCTCTTCTTCTGTGATCTTCCTCATTTTTTCATCCAATTAATGTTTTGGTTCCAGGTCTTATCTACCACAAAAGCTGGTCCACAGACAACGTAGCCGGTGGGCAAAAAAACTGTACACCCTCTTCCTCTGGCCTCAAAATATCCTTCCCATAACCTTTCCTTGTTAGTTGAGTCACAATCTTTGGTATATACTTCAGATTTTGTTCATTGTAAAACTGTAATAATCCGTTGCTAGATTCTCTATTGCATCACAAATGGCTTTTTAAATTAAACCCAATCTAATCTTACTAACAACATAATTATATTGTTTTGTAAATTATTATTTTATACATCTAAACATTGATATTTTTAAAAAATTTATTAACCTGTAATAGCAGTACACTTTTATATAATACAATATTTTAACACACATGTATACATGAACTGATCAAATCAGGCAATCAACATTTCTATTTCCTTATCTTTATATTTGGAGACTGCTAGTTCTTCTCTTTCAACTCTGCATAAACTGTATAACTCATTGTTAGGAAATTTAATCACCTCACTGTGTTATGGAATTCTAGAATGAACCATTTCTACTTCTTTCTATCTTTTTGTTATCCATAATTCAAACTTCTCTCTGTCTCTCCTACAATTCCCCATCTCAGAATCTAGCAATCATCATTTTCATTTCCAACTGACTATTTTAAACTTGTATGCCTGGAAAAGAACATGCAATATTTTTGTGTCTGGTTCATTTCACTTGATATAATGGCCTTCACTTCTATATCCATAGGTAAGTGGAAATCAGGTATTTTGATGCCTT
This sequence comes from Ochotona princeps, assembly GCF_030435755.1. NCBI lineage: Eukaryota > Metazoa > Chordata > Mammalia > Lagomorpha > Ochotonidae > Ochotona > Ochotona princeps. Next base: position 5,822,815 of record NC_080859.1, read on the forward strand.
CACCTCATTCTTTCTCTTCAAAATTGCTTTGGCTATTTGGGGTCTTTTGTGTAAGTTTTAGCATTTTCTTCTAGTTCTGTGAAAAAATATCATTGATATTTTAATGGGGATTGCATTGAATCTGAGAATTTGGTTAATATGGACATTTTAATAACATTAATACTTTCAATCTTTGAACACAGGTCTTTCCATTTTTTTTTGTTCCCTCTTAGGTTTCTTTTGTTGCTTTATTTTTATTTCACTGTAAAAGTGAGAACTATTATTTATTATGGGACAATATTAGGGCCTGATTTGAGTATCCTTGAAAGTTATAGGAAGAAAAGAAGAAAGGTAGGAAAGGTGTTCGGGAAGAAGAGGGTGGAGAGAGGGAAAAGCAGAGGAGGGAGGGAGGGGAGAGGAGGAGACGGGAAGGAAAGAGGGGAAGGGGGAGAGGAAGGGAGGGGAGGGCAGCAGGTCCAGATTTCTCAGCTTCTGAAAGGCCTGACCAGCTCCTCCCAGTTGCCCACTTGGATTATACCCTACACATTCAGTATCTCCTAATGAAGCTGTGGATGCGGAGAACTGAGGGAGAAATAGTAAGCGGATAACCTTAGGAAGAAAGGTTTCTGGGAGGGGGATTTCTTTCCATTAGGAAGGATAGGGATGGTGTTGTGGTGGCCTCCCTCCTCCTCCCCTTTCTTCTCTTCTCCTCTCCTCTCCTCTCCTTTCGCTTCCCTTCCTCTCCTTTTCTCTCTCCATCCACTTCTTCCACCTTCCTATCAAATCCTCCATTGTTTAAGTTGGATTTACTGTGTGTCTTGCACAATATTGATGGTGTGAACCTTGATGAGAAAGGAGGAAATGTACAGGTCAAGGAGAAGATGACAGCCTCCTACAGCCCATGTTCAACCAACAAACGTGACACTGTAAACAGACACCGCAGCTTCTCCCCCACCCCCACCCCTCCACTTTCTGGAGCATTCTTTGAATCGCAACTTTCTACTTCTTGACATGCACATATGGGGATCGGATCAAAGCATGAAGAACTCCAAGTTGTTCTCTGTGACTGAGCAGGGAGGGCAGGGGCAGGTGAGGGTAGCCAGGATTGAACAGGGAGCTAGCAAGAAGTCCCACAGTGGAAGATGTCTTTGGCAGGGCTGCAGGGTGCATGGATGTGCCACAGGTGCCACATGGCTGCAGGACACATAGTGAACTGAACATGTTCTTATTTTTGCCTTTTGAGTTTTTTGCCTTCAACACGTCTATTTTGCATGGAGCCATCCTGAAAAGAAAGAAAATAAGAAAGGGAACTGTGGGTTCTGTAGGCCCTAATGTAAGGTGCAGGAAAACAGGATGAGGCAAGGTTTCTCTGTACCTGTGTTCTCTCATTTAGGTCTCATACAGGAGGAAACGGAGGTATTGCAAGAAGAAGTGTCTTGGCTAGGTCATTTAGTCAATGAATGGCAGTGCCAGAATGCAAATCCTAATCAACTACAGCAAGTGTTATTAACCACCATGAAGTAATTCCTCACCAGACAGGAAACCAGACTATGACTATAGTGTGGAGTAATCTCAGCTTGGCAGCACTTGCTCTGATGAGAGCCTCATTCAGATGCCAACTGGAGGAACCAGTTTTAAGAAAGGCTGAGTGAGGGGGTGTGTGGAGCATTCAGCCAAGCAGAAAGGTCAGGCTGCCTCTATACGGTCTCAAATTTGGATGCCTGAATAATTTTAATTACAATTGGAATTAGTTGGAAGCGCAAATGAAAACTCATTTTCTCTGTGCTTCTCTCTTTGGTTCAGAACTCTACAAAAGAAAAACAGTCAGTGTTCCTATGTTCAGCAAACAGTGTAAGAATGTCAGCATTGAAATGCACCAAGTGATTTCTTAGCTGTAAAACCTTGCTTTGTGCCGAACGAAATTCCAAGAAGACTGCACTAGCCAATTACTCAGAAATATTTTGGTGTTTCTTTGGCAGACCTAAGTGGAATTATTTCTGTGTCAAACTGTTTCTATTCATCATCACAAACTCACATTTATTTTATTCTAGTGCTTAATGAAATACTAAGTGATGGAAGCGTAAAAGAGTAGGATGGAGATGTGGGAGGAAATGTGCCTTGCATCCTTCCATTCATCCTCTATTCATTACTTTTGTAGTCGAGGACTTTGGCAGCTGACCTCGCGTATTCAGGCTCCTACGGCTTTCTCTGAATGTTGCTACTGGATGCCAGAGGAGAATGAGGCAACAGAGACCAAACTGACCGCCAGCCTGGAACAGCTAGTCAAGAACGGAAATGAGTCATCCTCTCCTCGCCCACACTGTTGAAACTAAACCTGAAAGAGAAGAAAGTTTAGCACAACACAGAACTCCATCTTGTTTATTTCTCTGTCCACTTCTGCCAGAAGAACGCCAAAGATGAATGCCTACAACACAGACGTGTAGCAAATATTTTTGAATCAGTTAGCAAATGACTTTTTTTGTTCTGTATTTCTGTCAGCCTGCAATAACAGAATAATGTTGATGACCTACAGGGCTTTGTTTTTTTCTGAGGTAGTGTGGTTGAGATCCACTTAGATGTCTGGTAGGCACCATAAATTTATTGTATCCAAAGTGGAATTTCCAATTTGCTCTCCTGTAAGTTGTTCTCTCCTAACCTTCTTTCACTAAGTGTGTGTCCATCTCATCCACTGCCCAAAACAAATCCTGGGAGTGATCGCTGGTCTCTCTCTTCCCTCGTTCCCTGTATCCAGACCCTCAGCAAGTAGTCTGCTCCCAATACATATCCTGGATGTAACTGCTTTGTCCTATCTCCCCTGCCCCACTCTGACTCCAGCATTTCCCCTAGACACCTGCACTGCTCTTCAGGAAGCACTTTTTAAACCACCAGTGCATTGCAGAGCCAGTTCTGACACAGCCGCATCAAAAACTAATTTGTTCAATTCTGTGTGTTTAGCATGCAAATATTTTTCTAGATATTACCCATGTATATCATGGCCATTATACCTGAATGATTATTTCAGCCATTCTTTCCTTACACACATCCTCCCTCATTTTTACTTCTATTGATACTTCCCTAAATGTAAGTGGTTGAATTTTTTTTTTTAAAGATTTATTCGTTTTATTACAGCCAGATATACACAGAGGAGGAGAGACAGAGAGGAAGATCTTCCGTCCGATGATTCACTCCCCAAGTGAGCCACAACGGGCCAGTGCGCGCCGATCCGATGCCGGGAACCAGGAACCTCTTCCAGGTCTCCCACGCGGGTGCAGGGTCCCAATGCATTGGGCCGTCCTCTCCTGCTTTCCCAGGCCACAAGCAGGGAGCTGGATGGGAAGTGGAGCTGCCGGGATTAGAACCGGCGCCCATATGGGATCCCGGGGCTTTCAAGGCGAGGACTTTAGCTGCTAGGCCACGGCCGCCGGGGCCCAAGTGGTTGAATTTTAAATGCCAACAAGAAAATCGAAATTACTCCTTGCAAAGGAAAAAAGCTCTGCTGTTTTTTAACCTCACACTTCTCAGTAGTTGCATTCCCCTTAAGCAAACAAACAAAACAAACAAAAAGACAGCTTCCAGAGTAGCCCAGATGTGTCTCTTGGATTTTATACATTTTATGGAGCCAACGAGTCATTTTGTGACATCCAAGGCTGCTTGACCAGGAGTGCCGCAAAATCACACTTTGTCCCTATCACCATTAAACGATTTTACCCTTAAGTCTGATTTTCAAAATCTAGTTATCCAGGGAGAAATTTTATTTCCCCTAAAGTGATTTTAAATGGATTTCAGTATATTGCCATAAGTTGGCTTTGTATGTAATAGTTGCATTAGAGAGCTTTTTGTCATCACAAACCAAGCTGAACTTATAATTTTATTTTACTGTGCCCAACATTTGTCCAACTGTCCTACTTGTCCTTATACTACAAGATAATTGACAAGATACTGTAATTCTTATTGCTATGTTGGAGAGAAGGAGATTAATACAACCTGAAAAGGAAAATATATTAATCCTAAGGAACAAAAATTGTGTTTTTTGTTTTTAGAGTTTTTTTAAATATTTGAATGATTTACTTGTTTTCCATTTCTTTTCAACTTCAGGGTTATTCTTTACTGTATTCACATGGAGAGCAAGTGAGTGAAGGTAACACTTAATCCATTGACTCTTTTTTAAATTTATTTATTTATTATTTTTAATTCATTAATTACATTGTATTATGTGACACAGTTTCATAGGTACTTGGATTCTCCCCACCCCTCCCCAAACCCTCCATTGACTCTTGATAAGTAAGTAGCAGTGTCTATTACGTAATGTTGTCAGAGGAGTTTTCAATGGAACCTGCCAGCATGTGTGTTATGAGCCTGAGGAACGCCCAAAGACTGAAGATAACACAGTAGCCTCACAGACTTGAAAACCTATTCTGGAAAAAAAAAATACTTTTAAAATCACTTAGACTTAGGACTTGATGTAGAGACACCGTTCTTGAGAGAGTGAACAGGAACTCTACTATTTTGCAACCTAAAATATTATTTGATAAAAGCTCCGCAAGAAGGCAGCTTGCTCAATGTATATCATATTCATTATCATTTTAAGAATTACAAACAGCAGCTACGCACATAGGAATTTACCCTGTAGATATCCATCCACCTGATGCAAAAAGGCATGTGTGTCTTCAGAGTGCAGTCCAAGGAATCCTTGTGGCAGTTGGTCCCCTGGGTGAGCATGCAGCACTGGGCCAGAAGGAATCCTTGTGGCAGTTGGTCCCCTGGGTGAGCATGCCGCACTGGGCCACACGCTGACTTGGTTCTCACTGAGGCTCCTGTTAAGCTCAAACAGGGGATCCGGCTGAATGTTCAAATCGTAGCAACTTTTCAAAGCACCATTATTAGACAGAGAACGTGTATTTTTTTTTTTTTTTTTTCTGTTTTGGAAGATTTTGTGTCAGGGTCACCTGGCTGCTTGGAACAAACCTGACAGGAAGTTGAGGGACTGTTTCACACTTCGTCCTAAGTAATTTGGGAAGATAGGAAAGAAAGAAGGGCGTTTGGGAGGGAGGGAAGGAAGGATCTTACAGGATACAAGAGGATGATATGAGCAGAACTATCCTGTCACACAAGATAAGGAAGGTCAGAAGCTTACAGTAAGAGTCTGTCCTGGCCAGCGTTACAAAGAGGCACCTGTAGCTTTGAGAACTTACCGCCTCTTCCGCGCTCAATCAGGGACCTTCCCTCCAGCATCTTTTACCCGAAAACTATCATTTCTACTCAACGTCAAGGAAGATGACCAGTACAGCGTTCAACCTGGCTTGATGGCTAAGGAGGCCTGGGAGTCTTCTCTGAGTGTCTGCTGCTTAGGAGAACATAGCCTAAGACGTTCGCGTATTCTTTAACCAAGAACATTATTTTATTTATTCTAAGGATGCAGAAATGAGACAGGCCAAGGCAATGGAACGGAAATTCTGAGGATGAGCAAGGCAGTGCTTCCAAGCTGCGAGCTGACTTCCTGATTCCCTTCCCCTGCGGCACACGGAACTTGTTTTGTGCCAACTGCTAGAGCCAGCTCCTCGCATTACAGCCCACCTCTCCTTTCGGTTCTCTGCGCATGACCACTCAGTGTTACAGAAAATGTTCTCTTGTCAAATCACACCCAGGACTTTCACATGGCTCAGCACCTTTAACTGCCTCGCTTCCACTCGTTCTCATTGACCTCAACTGGCTTACTTCCTCTTCCAATCCTGCAACATTCTTTAGGCTGTTTTTCAGGGCAAAGCATTGTATTACATCACAATAGCAAATAGGCCTCGCTTGCTATTTCCTCAATTACAGAAACTTTTTCATTCATTAACATTCATTCTTTTCTCCAATGAAGTAAAAAGCAGTCAGCCAATATACTGTCATCTTTAAATGAATATTATTCATTTGAGCTAGCATCTGACCTGGCGATGAAGACCCTGCTTAGGGCAGCCACATCTCCAATCAGCAAGGGTGGATTTGAGCAGCACTGCAACAGCTTCCTGGGAGCCAGCAGGCAGTGAACTGAGTGACTGAGTCCCTCCCCCTTACATTGGACGTTGGGTGGGGCTTCCAGCTCCTGACTTGGGCCTGGCCCAGTTTTGTTCCCTGTAGGCGTTGGAGAATGAACTCCAGAGATGCGCTCTGTCCTTCTGACTCTGCCCACCTCCTGTCCCCTCTGTCTCTGTGTCTATCTACCCCTCAGCTGAAAAAAAAAAAGTGCATTATTTCTTGTGTGACAGATTAGAAAGGCTCTTGCCTCTGAATTTAGGATATTTCTGCCTATTCTGCTACATTCACATTGCATGCTTATTTTTCTCATGCTCCTCTTATTTATAAGAATCTGTGCAACAGCCAACATCCAAATACTGCTCCTGGTATTTGAAAAATCCTGTTTGTCTCTTACTGACCAGTTGCTAAGAATATCCTTATGTGATATTATTCCTAATAAGCTATATTTCTTGTGAGTCAGGCTTTCTGGGAAAGTTTCCTCTGTCAGTTCAGGAAATATCTCTCGCAGAAAAGCCTTCTCGCTAAACAAAATCCCTTTTCCTGGGAAATGATCCAATGGCACATCTGCCCTATAACACTTCTGTTCCAGCCACTAAAATGTGCCCTGAAGTGTGTGAAGTATTTTCATAGAGCTAAATATTAGTTTCTGGAACTACCCATGCGCGATTGTTAGATGTGGCATGTCAGCACAGTCCAAAGAGGACAGGCCATTGGCCTCTTGAGTCAGTTCCGATGAGTCCTCTGTACACGGTAGCTACCATGTCAAGATGGTGACTTGAAAATGTTTCGACTCAGATCACTAATAACAAGGCTAGTGGGGCAGTGAATGGGAGCTCGCTCTGCTCTCTCTCCCTCTTTCTCCCTTTGCTCTGTCTGCTTGTCTCTCTACCTCTTTTTAAAATATTTATTTGAAAAATAAAGTTACAGAAGGGAGAGAGCGAGAGGGAGAGAGTTCTTCCATCTCTGGTTTAGTCCCCCAAAAGCTGCAATGGCCAGTGCCGGGCCAGGCCAGACCAGGAGCCAGAAGCTTCAACCAGGTCTCCCACGTGTGTATAAGGACCAATTTACTTGGGCCATTTTCCACTGCTCTCCCAGGCCATTAGCACGGAGGTGATGACAAGTAAAGGAGCCAAGACTTGAACCAGCACCCATAGGAGATGCCTGCTTCACATGTGGCAGCTTATTTCACTCTATCACAACATCGGCCCCTCTCTACCTCTTACATTAATTTACAAAATAATAAAAGAAATGTTCAAAATGATTCAGAAAAAACATAATATTTTTCATAAATCATTTACTGAAAACAAGTGAAATTCCTGGAAGAATATAAATTTGTTTTGATGATATAGTTAAATATTTAGGAAGAAAATAAAGACTGCACCATTTCAGACTGAATATAAAAGCAAAGAGCTAAAATAAGAACATGTTTGTGCCTTGTAAACCAGCCAGAGGGAAACCAGGATGAGAAAGTCGAGGCCGTGGAAGAAGTGCAAAGACCTGGCAACCCTGGGTGTCACATCATCCCTCTGCAGGGAGGACTGCTGCTCTGCAGGCTCGAAGCATGACCTTTGCATTGTGGGTCTCCAGAGCCGTAAGACAGCCAGGAATGGGAGAACACACTGTAGGGCATCTCCAAGCTTTTGCTGTCAGTCACATTTGAACCAGGCGCTTAGATGTTTTTACAGTTGTGTTTTAAAGTTCTGCTCAATGGCCTCGAGCGATACAGCACAGCGGCCAGAGTCATTCTCATGAAGCGAATCACACTGCTCCAAACCAAGAACCATGCCAGCACAAGCAAAGGCTTATAAGCTGAAATGTGCCGAGGAAACGGGGAGACGAGGAGACCTTCCCTCCAAAAGCTGCTTCCTGTCAGCAGCAGTCACAGCCCAGCACATCTCAGATCAGTGGGTCACTGTGCCAGTCAATGAATACCTACTTACAAAGATAGTACAAGCTAGAAAAGGTAAATCCAGGTTAGAAATTCTCAATTTGGGCCTGTCTCAGTAGCCTAGCAGCTAAAGTCCTCTCCTTGAATGTACCAGGATTCCATATGGGTGCCAGTTCTAATCCTGGCAGCCCACTTCTCATCCAGCTCCTTGCTTGTGGCCTGGGAAAACAGTCGAGGATGGCCCCAAAGCCTTGGGACCCTGCACCCACGTGGGAGACCTGAAGGAGGCTCTATACTTCTGGCTTCAAATTGGTGCAGTTCTGGCCGTTGTGGCCACTTGGGGAGTGAATCATTGGACGGAAGATCTTCCTCTCTGTTTCTTCTCCTCTCTGTATATCTGACTTTCCAATAAAAAGAAATGAATATTTTCTTTTTAAAAAAATTCTCAGCTCAGCAAGTCATCATTAATGCTTGGAGGACACTTTGCCCAGTTTTTGTCAATGTATTTTGATATTCTAATTGAGGTCCTACTGAAAGTATACTTCTGTATTCTGCTTTTTTCATTACTGTGGCGCTAATGTTTTAGCACATTATTGGAAAATTTTAATAGCAGTAAAATATTCCATTCACTTGATGAACAACGGCTACTTAACCAACTTTATGATAGTCTTTTATTGTATAAATGGTGCTATGATAAATATATTTGTTCATGAATCTTTTATAAATGTTTGATTTATTTTTAAGATCAGCTTCCAGGATTATAAGTACTAAGAACAATTTGAAGAATCTTAAAACATAAAGCGAAATTTCTTCCAAATCTGTTTTCTAATTTACATCCCCACCAACTGTGCATGCAAATTCATATGCTTTACAAAGCTATCTAGGTTCACTTCACACCAATTCCAAAATTAATTATTATAAGGAAATTAAAACAACATTTAATGCTGAGTGTTTTGTTAATGCTTGATATTACTGAAAGTTTACTCAGAGTTTTTACTTTAAAACACACCACTGAGCAAGCTTAAATTCATTTTAAAAGATTCAACAACATTAATGTCAGGTTTATGAGTTAATAATGGCAATTGGGGGTGCAGGAGCCAGAAATGAACCTCCTCTAAAGTCGCCTGCTTCAGGCATTTCATGGAAAACAGACTAGCACAGGTGACACACTTACGTTCTAGATGTAGTGACCATTTAATGTAAAAGGAAGTCATCGCCGCTGTTGACTCCCCAGCAGTGGGGAGTAAAGGCCAACCCAGGAGACCCTGAGAAACAACCCAACTACAGCATCATCTTTCAGAACTTGGAGAAAAGGTTACAAGTCATTAACTATATCAGTTGCTTTTCACGTGTGACCCAAACTTATGATTCACACAGACTTTTTTGGTGATAAAACAGCTACCAGGTATACTATTCCTGTGGAGGAAATGGGTCCTGTTAGCATGATTCTCTCCCATAATCTGTTCTATAGAACTGGGTGGTAAATGTAGGGTCTTCTGGTACACTTTTTAAGCAACTTTTTAAAGCCATAATTCCTTTCTTTCTTAGCCATTCGACAGTTCGGTTTCTGAGTCCCTGTGCAACAAAGGCATGAGATGAGGGACATGGTGGATGAGAGAGAGTCATCTGGTGCAGTGCTGGTGGTGGAGCTGTGAACGAGGGGCGAGAGGAGCAGAGAAAGCACGTCTGAGCCCCCTGGAAGATCAGGTACTGTTTGAGCCAAGATATGAAGGGAGAAAAGTTTGTCAGATAGCATTGAGGAAGCTTTATAAGCACCCAGCACAAGACATGCATAAACAATACCGATGTTGAGGGAAACGATGGAACATTCTAGGGGCTGGAGGTAAGGCTGGGTAAGACAAGGACAGAGCTTGGGAAGCTATGAGACATCAAGGAAAGCAGGAAGTACATCTGAAATACGTGCTAATGTGATATGAAGGAATTTAGATTCTGTCCTGTAGACAGTTGGAGACTGTTGAAGACATTGGCATAAAAAAATTGTCAGAATTATTACTTTGGCATCACTGTTATGAATATTTTATTTTATTTTTATTGTAAAGTCAGATATACAGACAGGGGAAGAGACAGAGAGGAAGACCTTCCGTCTGATGGGTCACTCCCCAAGTGACCACAATGGCAGAGCTGCGCCTATCTGAAGCCAGGAGCTAGGAGCTCCTCCGGGTCTCCCACGTGGGTGCAGGGTCCCAAGGCTTTGGGCCTTCACAGGGCACAAGCAGGGAGCTGGATGGGAAGTGGGCTGCCGGGATTAAAACTGGGGCCCATATTGGATCCTGGCGCGTTCAAGGCGAGGACTTTAGCTGCTAGGCCACCGCACCGGGCCCTGTTATGAATATTTTAGAGAACACTGAGGGGATTATTGTGTGAGCCAGAAGCAGTGCTGGTGTCTCAGTTACGGTCATGAAAAGTAGAAGTTTATTTTAGTTTATATACAACGGGGTTCTATACACCTTAAAATGGCTATAGATTACTATTCAGCTGTCTCATGTCTATTTTAATTTTAGTATTTAGCAGTTTATAGCATTGAAGCATGATTTTGCTGAACCTGGCTGTTTTTCGGGTAGTCTAACTCTATAACTCAATTAAAATGTCAGTGTAGAAGTCACAGGATGTGGTTCAGAACTTGCATTCTTTTTTTTTTTCTCTTTTAACATATTGGTTACTTAATGCCATGTCAACTAATTCCATAACGTTATAAATTGTTACTGATGTAATGTCAGGGCTTTTAATTAATCGGGATGATACTCTGCTGGCTCTACCTTCAGACCAGAGATGGTCTCCCTAAGAAACCGTTGAACTTATCTGGACAATAAGATGCTGGACTTTATGCTTGGTAGATGCTTGCAATGAAAGAATTTCAACTGAATTTGAACTGTGGTAATGCAACAAGGTGGAGGAATCCACCATGGGGGGTGCTTTGAGGAGGGAGGTGGGGGGAATCCCAGTGCCTATGAAACTGTGTCACATAATGCAATGTGATCAATAAAAAAAAAGGAAAATAAAAAAAAAGGAAAGTAGAAGTTAAATGTGGTAGGTAGATTCCACATTCTGTGAGAAAGGCGGTAGAATCAGTAAGACTTAGGATTTAGAGTATGGAGGCTGCTGTGCCAGAACCAGTTTTGTAACAATTATCTCAGTGACTGATTAGCAAGAACTCATTAATTCATTACAATTAAAAAGTTGATTAGCCCCACACGTGAGTCATAGAATGTTTGTCACTTAAAGAGACTCTAATATACTTGTGCACTGTTTGCTGATTTAGCCACATTTTGACGGTGTTTGGAAAGACTGAACGGGAATGTTGGTAGAATGTGTCAGCCATCGTAATTGCTGAGTTTAAGGTGCTGTATTAGTGTTCTAGGGCTGCCCCTCCAAGTCCTAATGTATGGTTATACCGTATCACAATCCCTAATGACTTCATTGACCTTTGCCATTTTCAAATGCAGTCACCTTCTGAGTTACTGGGAGTTAGGAGTTCAACACATAAATTTTTAGGGAAACAGGGGTGGATTAAAGGTTCAGACAATTATTTTCATTTCCATACCATTACAGTGAATAAAGAAGAATGAACGGCACAACAGTATTCTAAAATTAAAACACGTAAATTCAATGTAACATTCCCAGTTAATGCGTGAAAGAATGGCTTCTCACTGCTAATGAATGAGCTTCATTTATTTACAAGACCAAGTAGTGGCAGAACAGAAAGAAATTGTGAAAATATTTCATTACATTTCAAGACACTCGTCAAGGTCATGATATACTTCACATTTACTTCTCAATTTGCGTTATTTCTCTGTTCATCAGTGAGCAGCAGCTGGAGAAGTTACTATAATTGTGATTCAGACATGTTCACACTCAGACTAGAGAGACTGACTTTCATAAACAAAACCAAAAGACAGTCAAGATGGTGGCTGGTGGCATGGTGCAGTTGATGAAGTCCCCCACTGTGACAGCAGCACCTCGTATGAGCACCATTTGAAGTCCCAGCTGCTCCACTCCTGAACCAGCTCCCTACTAATGTGCCTGGCAAAGCAGCAAAACCTGGCTCAAGCACTAGGGCCACTGACCCCCGCCTGGGGGACCTGGATGGAGTGCTGGGCTCCTGACTCTGACCTGGCCCGGGCTGTTGTGACCACTTGGGAGGGAGAAAGGGAGGGGTGCTGAGCCAGCATCTAGAAAATCTCACTCTCTTTCTCTCTTTATTTCTCTCCCCTCTCTTTCTCTGTAACTTTGCTTTTCAAACAGACAAATCTTTAAAAAAAATTCAAATTTTGAAGTTGTAAAGATGGGAAATGATCACTACTTAAGGAAACTTGCTCCAAATGTTATGAAGGCAACTGTTAATGACACAAAATGAAACTTCTCTTTGAAAGATTTAGCAGGGCTAGTGGCTTAGTAGCATTTATGGTTTATTAAATCCAGGCCTATTTATTTAATTGTTTGCTGTTTCAGTTTAAGTTCCCTCGGTGAAACACAACATCCTGTGCTCTACAACATTGTAACAGTTGTCTTGAAATAAAATGCTAAGCCATGTCATCGGATAATTTTTAAAAAGAGGTATTATGAAATGGGCGATAAGATATCCAGAGCGGAGGACCAGACCTAATAATGCTTATTAGAGAGCTAAGAAAAGTGAGAATTTCAGACCCAACTCCCACCTGCTTCCTTTCCTCTCTGCAGCCACAAATGTTACCTTTCCTTGCTGCTAGCACTGTCCCTGCAGGGAAGTAAGGCATGGGAATGGCTATTGGTTTCACAGTTTGCTAGCACATGTGTGGGAGGTTGTGCAATTCTTAGGATACCCCTACTATAGAGTATTGTTACAGTCATGAAAATCAGCAGCCACCCAGCTGCAGCATTATACCACCAACAAAAATAGTAACAAATTACCCAGGCGAAGAAATGAGAATATAAAGTAACTTAATTATATTTTTACTTTGAGTTAAAGTGTATGTTGGATTATTTGTGTGCTTTATTTATAAAGATTAGGAAAATAAGACTTAGAAAAAGTCCTGACTTCCAATAGCCATCCATCAGCAGATGTTGTGCTATAAAATAAGATTGACTCCCTCCCGGTGCTCTTGTGCCATAGTGTGTCCTGTTAGGCCAGGCGGGTCGGTTCTGCTATGCAGGTGAGATCAGAGCCATCAGGAGAACCAAGGAGGTCAGTCTGCACAGATGAAACAACTCGCCTGACACACCTCTTGACATTGCTGTAAGATACAAAGTGGGATGTCAAAGGAATACGAAGAGGAGAAAGAGAACACAAAACAGAGGATGAGGAAGCCATTAAAAGGAAGTCATGATTTATTCCCATAGATAAGGCAATATTTTTCAATTCTGCTCAACCCAGAATAATCTGATGTCGAAGTTTGTAACTGCTGGTGACAAGCCAGAGAGTTTACTGTATCCTTTCACTAGCCAGACTTCTCAAGAACGAGATGTGCGTGTGACAAGGGACCACATTACCCACATGCAAGTCTCATATGCCAGCAATGCCATGTCAGTGATCTCCTAAGTGCAAGAGTTCCACATTCCATACTCCACAAAGCACACCAGGAAGTTTGTCCTCCCAGATACCTGGCAGGCCAGAGGATGTTCAGTGCCAGGAGGCACTCAAGCCCAAGAGAGACGGCTGTAGCAAATAGGGCTGATGATCCAATGTGGCCCCGGTCTTCAGTGGCACCAGGGACAACAGCAAAAGCTCACCGTTTTCAGAATCCCCACTAGCACTCCAAAATAAATCCATCATTCATTTGCAAAGTAGGGCATCATTACCTAAAGATAACAGTGGCTGCAGAAATACTTACTTAGCAACTAAGTCACAAGGTCTTCCTTAGAGCTTCCTTTAGGCTAGAAATAGTCCCTGCTTAGCCAGCTGCCCTGAAAAACTGTGACAAACATGAGAACCAAAAGGATTTACAAAGCTTATTCCTGTATCTTCATCGGCTTCGAAAAGTATCTTTAGCATTGGTCTTGAGACTAGGGCTATAAAATCTAGGCATTTTCAACCTTTCTGGAATATTTTTATACCTTCAAAGGCCATCAAACACACAACTTCTGATCCAACTGGCACCTAATTTTTTAAAAACAGATATTTCTCTTAAAGCTACAGTTACAGAGAGATTGGGTGAGATAGAAAGACCTTCCATCTTTGGATTGATTCCCCAGATTGCCACAATAACATGGATTTGTCCAGGCCAAATGTGTGATCCTGGAACTCCATCCGGGTCTCCCACATGCGTGGCCTGGGCCCATGAGCCTAGGCCACCTTCTGCTGCTTTCTTAAGTGCATTAAAGGGAGCTGGATGGAGTGGAGTTGCTGGGACTTGCACCAGGACTCAGATGGATGCCAGCCCTGCAGGCAGTGGTTTAATCTGATGCACCACAAGGCTATCCCCATGTTACCTAATGTTAAGGGAAACTTTGCAAAAGCCACAAAAGCCATGTCATGCAGCCTCAGCTCTGTCACTGACCACTGAGCCTCAGCAGATCAGATACCCAGGTATGTCAGCACCTCCATAGGCACCGTGGTGCAGGCCACAGGAGCACAGAGCACTGCTCACTGACAGGCAGCCCAGAGGTGAACACGAGGCACCCCTGCACTGTCCTGTTTCTAGGAACACGTTTCACAGGCTCCAAGAGCTTCTATCCTGACTTGTGGCACATTGTTTTCCTGATATATTTGATTTTTAAAGAAAGCAGGTCTTTTTAAAATCAATGATAAGCCAGTTACAAAGCAGAAAAGTGTATGTCTAGTCATTTTACAAGGTGCATTTTAAAAATTCACTTAATAGAAAATCAAAAGAGATAATAATTGATTAAATCAACTCCAGAGATTGTTATTTATTTATTTATTTATTTATTTACCTTTTGATCTAAATGTAGAGGCAGGAAAAGTCAGGTGAGTAGTCTACCAAAGCTTGCTGCAATCGCTTGAAATACGCATATCATCCTATTTGCACTAACACTCGAGACTTGAAACATACCATTTCAGAGGCTGAGAAAATAGGAAGAATTCTAGACAGAACCCTGCTGTGTGGCTCTGTGGATTCAGGTAGGGATAAAATTAATAATACTTAAATTCCACTGTGAGTGAGCATGTGAAAAGTACCCTGAAAACCGTCTGCAGTCCAAACACGTCACCATGAGGCCTGATGGGAGGGACTGCCTGGAGGAGGTTATGGATCGAATCTGTCATGTGACCCCTGAGCTGAGACCAGCTTTACATGTTTGTATGGTTGAACATGGGCCTGCATTGTGGTCAGTGGGTTAAGCTGCCCCTTGCAATGCTGCCATCCTGCCTCTGCACCCAAGAAGGTAGCAGATGATGGTTCAAAGGTTTGAATCCCTGTCCCCCACACAGGAGACCCAGACTGAGTTCCTGCCTTCAGCCTGGCCCACACCCGGCTGTGGAAGCCATCTAGAGAGTGAAGCAGTAAATGAGAGACCTTCTCACAAGAAGTACTTCTCCCACCTCTCCCCAACTTGCAGAATAAAAGATGTTCATTTGAAGTTAAAGGGTGACTGACTCACAGGGAAATGTTTCCAGCCATGGAGATGGTAACAGATGTACAATGATTGGACAATGGTCAGGGGGAAGAGGATGAGACAGAGAGGAAGATAAGAGAGACTAAAAACAAGGATGTGGATAGGAGCCCTTGAACTTCTTATAGCGGTAAATAATGAACACAGGGAGAAGCCGTGACTGCCCTGTTGCCATCTGTGTCCCCAGGGATGTACGTGGGGTACAAACCAGACTGGCTGAATGTATTGCGCAAAAGGATGTGAGAAGGTGGGGAGGTGTGGGGGAGAAGAACGTGATGCTGCCCTTGCTGCAAAGTCAGAGACAGAGAGGCATGCGTCTCGGCAGAAGCCAGGCCCACAGCCCCACCGCCCTCCTGCTGAGTAATTGGCAGGAACAAGTACACCCCAGCTTCCTAAGCCTTCACATTACAAAGGCTAAAATGTGTCATCGCCTCTCAGTTTGCAAGGTACACTAAAGGTAAACTTGTTATCGTGATTTGCTCCAAGAACACGCAGCGGTGGCATAACCTTCACCCATCAGAGAGGGAGGGAGAAAGACGATTTGTTGATCTCAAGGGGTTCTTTCTGGAAGATGGGTACTTGGGTGTGTTATTAACTAAAATTCAGCAAGAAGTTGAGGACCCAGTGTCTGTGCTTATGGAATCCTGTGGACTCATCCAGGCCCTTTTCAGTGCTTTGCTTTCAGAGCTTAAATTATACTAATTTAAAATGTTCGCTCTTGGAAAGCAAACTGCTACATCCTTCTGGAACATTATGGTGAAGAATAACTGATAGTAGAAAATCTTGCTTTCATTTCCCTCCTCCCTTTTTTTTCTCCTCTAGATTTCTCTCTCTGTGTGTGTCTTTTTAAAAAGATATATTTATATTTTATTGGAAAATCATATTTACACAGAGAAGGAGAAACAGAGAAAGATCTTCCACCTGCTGATTCATTCCCCAAGTGACCCTAACAGCCAGAGCTGAACCAATTCGAAACTAGGAGTTTCTTCCAGGTCGTCCATGTGGGTATAGGGTCCCAAGGCTTTGGGTCATCCTTGATTGCTTTCCCAGGCCACAAGCAGGGAGCAGGATGGGAAGTGGAGCAGCTGGGATATGAACCAGTGCCCAAATGGAAACCCAGCACATGCAAGGTGAAGATCTTAGCCACTAGGCTACCACACCGGGCCCTAGATATCTCTTAAATAAAGTTTGGGAAATTAATTTTTTGCAGCATACTTAGAAATGTTGTATATGTCTTTGCAAACCTGCCCTGAAACACTTTCCTAATCACGCTGATTTCTGCCAATTGTCATTTTTAGTTACGCTTTAGTAGCTTTGCGGTGCTTCGAGCTCTCACAGGGGCTGTTGACAGCTTCACATTTTGGCACACTTTCCTGAAGCCTGAGGGCTGCAGAAAAAGGGAATGACTTCTGCCTCTGACAAACTTCTTTAGAGTTAAACACGTATGTTTGCGAAAACCTATAGTCAGCTCTAATTTCCCCATGGACATGGGGTTTCCCCTATATACATGCTTAACCTTGGAACCTGGAAACGGTCTCAGTCTGCTTCACGGGCCTCATTATCAGAGCAATGGGATGCAGAGAATGAAAAGTATCTTCACCAGGGATTTCTGTTAATGAAGAACTCAGAAAACACAGAATATGCACCTGCTACAAGACGATATGAGGCTTGTAAGGAAAAGTGAAGCTGAAAATATTTACATTAACTGGTGGGTGTACTTGTTAAACTGAAGCATTAGCATATTTTAAAAATTATCTCTAAAAAGCTCCCAACATCCAGCATGTTAAAACACTCTTGAGATACCAAGAATTTAGATTTGTACTGGCAAACAACAGAAAAGATCCTAGAGGCCAGCTCATGTCGGGAGAAAGGGAGAAAGGGAGGACGAGGTGCTGCAGATCTTACATTCCTCCTGCCCACAGATATGTCTTACACTGCATTTTCCATTTTTAATTGGATTGGGAAACATCTCAGGTTCCAAACTACAGTCTTGCTTTGAGTAACGCTTAACCCCCAAAGATGACAACAGGAAACTTAAATGATTTTCTGGACCTTCACTTGTTGCATGTTACCCATGACATTGTCCATACTCTTCCTAATTTATAATAGAACTTTTCTGCAGGCGACCTGAGGGCTCTCCAGTCTGCATTGACAGGGACAATGAAATGAACAAGAATCCTCCAAGCTGCCTACTGAAGACCGACGGTCAGTAGCCACTCTATCACGTTGAGTAATCTGGATCCCAAAGATGAAATAGTTGAGAAAAATGAACAAGGACTTTTCCTTAAGAAATTTTTTTTTTTAAATCTGTCATTCCAGTTCCTCTTAAATTCCCTTTTTCTCTTGGGCAAAAATACTTCCAATAACAGAGGGAGGGCTGTGTCAAAGACATGTTCACATGGTAGACTTATTACTCACATTTCACAGCAGTCTCTGAGCTACTCAGGATAGCACATACATCCCGTCACGGACGCCCGTTCTACTTCCACTGCATCTCCCACTCCTCTTACATCCCACTCTCCTGTTATTTGCACAAACTGCTTTCCAATCCATAAATACCCTCTACTCTTCTAGGATTCTCAGTCTTTGAAAACACTGTTCTTTTTTCTGGATGCCGTCTTCTCTCTAAGACAGTTAGCAATGCTCTTAGCATTGATTAAGACTCCCTTGCTAGAAGTCTCCCTTTCTATTCTATATTGCCTTTCCCATGTCCTTGAGCCATGCCTCTGCTCTAGTTCCTATCTATTACACATTGACTGTATGCTGTGTCTGTCTCTCTGGCCACACATCCTAATTTCTCCTAGAGCAGTACCCACCAGTGGACCACAGACATGGACTGGATGGTCAGTGAATAAATGAAGGTGGAAAGCCAGAATCTATGCTTTTCCTGAGACCTGTGAGTTTATGCATGTACTTTACCTATTCTGTAGAAATTCAAATAAAGATGAAAACACTACTATTTTATCCATTAGGGGGAAAAAAATCTACCTGAATTGATGGGGCTATGGAATTGTTGAGCTCAGTGAGCCACAAAAGAGGTGGGGCATAGGAAGTGAGTGAGAAGGGCCACACACTAACCAGCTAGCTATTCTATCACTGAAGCCAATGAGAGCCCTGTCTTACTCAGCCCTTAACCCCAGGAGTGGTCTTGATTGTTAGGCTGACAATGCTTGGAATTCTGTGCCTTGAAAGTAGTAGTAACTTCTCCTGCTAGTCCTGTTTGCCATCCTCCTCTGGGAATCATGTGTTTCCCTTTACTATTCCTCAACATTATTTTCCCAGAAATTCTGCAGCTATTGTTAGTATAGTATATTTGCAAAGTGTACCCTTTGCCCTTGAAAATGACAATTAACATTTTGTTCAATTAACATTTTGTCTAAAGTACTTTCATGTGACATTCTGTGATTCATTCTCAAAAAAAGTATCTTGAGAATGAGAAATAAGAAAAAGACAAAAAACAGATATGTCTAAGAGCAATGATAATTGAATGATAAACTATTGTGCTAATTGACTTTGAATTAATAATAAAGACTTCAGCACTGGAAGTCAGCAGAATTTACTAAGAAAAATATAAATTAGTAGAAAATCTGATTAAGTATTTCTCCATAACCCAGGATTCTTCCAGTATGCCATATGCAGGGTGCACTGCTCTATGCAGGAAACATAGTCAAAAAATGGAAACAAATAATGGAAATTTCATAACTTGTATTTGTCCATAATCTATAGGAAATAGTCTAATTATAACGCAAATTTATAAAGAAGCTAATAGGATAATCAACATGACAGGTATGAATCTCACAAAGCACACGCACAAGAAAGATGCTTATAAATTTCTAGAATATTCCTACTTATCTTTTAGAGAAAGCTCCTATTTTCTGAACTGGTAGAAAACTGATTTTTGTGTGTCTTTGGTCTTTCTTCCCATTCTTCCACCTGGGTCTTTGGAAGTAAGAGGGGAGTCCATTCTCCAGGTGTTACTGACTACTTGTTCTGTCCACAGGACCCCTGGGAGTCAGGGCTCTTTAACTCTCAGTCCTACAGAAGCAGGCAGAAGCTGTTAAGTGGCTGCACAGGTTTTCTGAGTCCCCCAGGCACCAGTCTGCTTTGGAGGAGGGCTCACTCTACAGAGGCAGAGTGATCGCGTCTCAAAGGCTAATGTGGACATCGTGGACATCGCTGTGGACCCACATGCTGGGTACGCTGTGTCTGTGGGACCTGGGGCAAGCTTTTGTAAATTTCCTAAGCCTCAGGTTTTCATCAGCAAAGTAGAGAAGTGTATATTACCTACCTCACAGAGCTGTAGAGAAGGCAAAATGCGATTGAATAGAAAATGCTTAGCACACCACTTGGCACCGAGTAGGCGTCCGGTCAGTGAGCTGCTGTCATCACTGTTGTTGTACTGGTTGTTGTTGTTGTTATGACTGGCTTAGGGCACAAGCAGAGGGAGCACACAGGTCCCCTCTGCCCTTGGGACCCCCGGGTCTTTTATTCTTCCTCCCCCGCCCCGGGCCAGGAAAATCCTTCTGTGTGAGAGTAAGGTTTGGTGTTTTCCCCACTCCCCTGATTCTCCATCTCCAGCTGTTTCTCTTTCATCTTGATGTTCTTCCTGGGGCCACATATCAACATATCCTAAATAGCTTTATATTTGCTTGTGGGGTTATTTTCAGGGGAAGGGATTCCATCTCAAAAACTGTCCTGCACAAAGAAAACAGAAAAGAAAGGAAAAGGAAAAATACAGAAAGAGAAAAAAGCATGGATTTCTCTCTCAAAATATTCTGAAGTCACCCTCATGCAATATGATAAGATTAAAGAAAGAAATATGTAATAAGAGTTCTGCCCTAAAAGTGATCATGGATGTCCACTTGCAAAAAACAAGGGAAAGGCCTCCCTGCATTCAAATTTTCTTAGTGAAAGGACACCTTCCCATGTTCTGTGTATCTTCGTCTTGTTGGGTGCCTGGCATGTCACAGGCCTTTCATAAATGCTTCCTGAGTCATTTTTTACATTTTTTTAAATTATTTATTATTTAACTTCAGTAATTACATTGTATTATGTGACACAGTTACATAGATACTTGGGTTCTCCCCACCCCTCCCCAAACCCTCCCACCATGGTGGATTCCTCCACCTTGTTGCATAACCACAGCTCAAGTTCAGTTGAGATTTCCCCATTGCAAGCGTATACCAAACATAGAGTCCAGCATCTAAAGCAGTAGCATGTACACAAGTGTGACCCTTAATCCTTAGAGATGCTTGATAGCTACAGTGATTAAGATGCCACAATATGTAATCAGGGTGCCTGGATCCAGGTTCCCACTCTGGTTCAAATCCAGCTTGCTATTGATGACACCAGAAACAGCTGAGAGTGAATCTGATTTTGTTTGAAAACTCCAAAAGTAGCATAAATAGATATAACGAGTACCATATATATTCAAGGACCTGGGCGACATGGAAAAGAAATAAAATTTTTCTGGGAAATTAAAATCTGTAGTCATTTCTAAAGTTAATAAGAAAGGATAAACAATCCTACAAAACATAAGGACAAAATATTTGAATTGGCAATTCATGCCAGACCTTAATTGCTGATTAATCTATAGAATGCATTCCAATTTAGTGTCCACAAATTTTGAAGTACATCTGAGTTTCCAGACACTCAACACCTGCCTCCTTATGATTCCTTCATCCTTTTTTTTAAATAGATAATCTTTTTATTTTGTGCTTCCTGTTTTATTTTAAACATAGAAGGGATAATTTCTCGGCAATCAGTAGAACAGCTGTGAAGGGAAAAAATAGAAATGAAATAGCTAAATGATTGAAGGTTGACACTTAAAAGAATAATTTTACAGTTGACAGCTGTGTGTCCCAGAAATAAACTGTCTGATAAATACTTGATAAAGGAGAAAAATTATTACCTCAAAATGAGAGTTCACAACTACAGAGTTAAGACTTATGGAGGAAAAATGATAATTTTCCAAACAGGTTGTAGTTGTATGAGAAGGACCAGAAAGTTCTTGATCCGATTGTAGAATCTAAATTTTATGGTATTCAGAGCATAGATGGGTTCTGTGACATATACTTTAGATATGATTTTAAGCTTTTGAGACATATTTTGATTACCGAACAATAAATGTAATTCATGGTAAATGACAACATTTCCCTTTATGTCTATGAAACTGATTTTGTCCTTTTCTTCTGTCTAAGGGCGGCCATCATAGACTGCACCTCACAACCTCGTTCTCATTCTCTCTCTCTCTCTCTGTAATAACAGAATATGTAGAATCAGGAAGTCTGTGAGATCACATTACCTGAATGTTACACTGAGCTATTGGGTATTTTTTTTTTTTGGTCTGGTTTTTTGTTTGTTTGATAAAATGGCACATGTACCAACATGTTGAAGCATCATCTTATTGCAAGATATCATTTATCAATTTCAGGGTACACAATGAAATGGGTAGTAAAAGTACCGGTTTCTAGGTAGCTCTCCCAGGAAACAAATCAAACCCATGGTCTGTTTGGCTTCCTCTTTCTATACCTCCCACCACCTGCAAAAACACGTGTATTACCATGTCCCTGTTGACTTTTTTAACAAATGTGCACTTCCAGATTCGTGCAGACTATATAAGCCTTTGTCTGTTCATTGAATGGACATGAATTGAGTTGCTTTTGTGGGTTTTGTGTGTGAGTGTGTGTGTGGATGTGTGTGTGTGAGGTGCTGTAGTAGGTGTTTGGGATACAACCATGAATAAAATCAACAACAAAGCTCCTGGTCTTCATGAAGTGTATGTACTCTTCCACTTGGGAATAGAAGCAGAGGGAGGGGATGGATGCCACAGACCATAAAGAATAAATACTGAATATCAATAAAATACATCGTGTGTTAGAAGACCATAACCGATGTAGGGAAGAAAGAGCAGCACACAGTTAGGGGGCAAGGAAGATCTCATGGCCGGAGATTCAGATGGGCTGCAAGGTGGGGTCTGCTGGCATCACCTAGTGGGGAGGGCCCAATGGGAAAGGGGCATCTGAGCCAAAACTTGAAGGATGAGCAAATTGCTGCCATGCATATCAGGGGAAGAATATTCCATAAAAGGGAATATGCAGGGCCAGAGCCCCAAGATGTACGTTTATAATTATTAGATACAATTACCTAGTAGCCTATCAGGTTCACACTAGGATGGTTTTGGATTTTATTTTTTGAGAAACATTAATAAAATAAACTAACTGCACCAAGACGACTTTTTTTAAAAATCACAGGGCCAGCACTGTAGAGCAGTTAAGCTGTTGGATGTGACAGTGCTATCCCAGTGTCAGTTCAAGTCCTGGCTGCACCAAGTTGGATCCAGCTCGCTGTTAATGTGCCAGGGAAAGTAGTGGAAGATGGCCCCAGTGCTGGAGTCACACCCATGTGGGGGACCTAGGTGGAATTCCTGGTTCCATCCTGTACTTTTGCTTTGCATTTATGAACAGTTTTATCTACAAACATCTCTTCAGCGGAGGGGTTAAGCACTTCTTATCCAAAATATTTTGGACCAAAACTGTCTCAGATTGGGATTTTTCAAAATTGGGAATATTTACATAGACTTTACAAATTGAACACTACCAATTTCTGGTTAATGCTCACAGACATTTGAACAATATTCAGTGATCATTATAAGTACAGTGGTCCAGGAGAGCCTCACAGGGGAGGAAACGGGGAAGAACACGCCAGAAGAAGGAAAGTATAAAATCAGAACTTCAGGAGGTATTTGGGCAGCAGCTGAAGTTTGCAGAATCTGATTCACTGCTGCTGCTGATGCTTCTTTAAGGATTACTGATTAATTTGAAAAGGCAGAATGAGAGAGGAAGAGAGGGAGGGAGAGGAAAAGAGAGAAAGAGAGAGAGAGAGAGAGAGAGAGAGAGAAACATGATCTTCCATCCTCTGGTTCACTCCCCAAATGGCTGCAATGGCAAGAACTGAGACATTCTGAAGTCAGCAACCAGAAGCTTCTTCTGGGGCTCCCAGTGACCCCAGGACTCGGGCCAACCTCCACTACTTTCCCAAATACATTAGCACGCAACTGAATCAAATGAGCAGCAACCAAAACAAGGAGTGACACCCATATGGGATGCCAACATTGCAAGGGGTGGCTTAACCCATGATACCATAATGCTAGGAGCCAAGTCATGATATGCTTGTGTCTTTGGGACAGCAGGGAAAGGAACAGAGCCATTTTGGATCCAGGGACATGCAGCTTCCTTGCTCCTGGTCTTTGTGGGTTGAGTCTCAGGTCCATGGATTCTCTACCTCTGGGTTCTCCACAAATGGTGACAAACCTGAATCTCTGTCCCTTCCCTTTTACTCTCGCTCCACACTGCCAGAATAGTTTCATCCACAAACATCATTTCACTTGGGGATTCAGCAACTCTTATCCAAGTGCTTTGGAACAAAAGTGTTTCAGATTGGGATTTTTCCCAATTTTAAAATATTTGCATAGATTTTACAGGTTGAGTACCCCTAAAAATTTGAAATCAGGAAAGTTCCAGAGTTGAACATCTTTTCATTTGATGATTGTTCATAGCCCTTGACCATTTTCCTGATGGACTGTTTTGTTGTTGTTGTTGTTGTTGTTGTTTTTAGAAAGTCAGATATACAGAGAGGAGGAGAGACAGAGAAGAAGGCCTTCCATCCAATGATTCACTACCCAAGCAGCTGCATCAGCTGGAGCTGCAGTGATCCAAAGCCAGGATCCTAAAGCTTCTTCCAGGTCTCCCACATGGGTGCAGGGTCCCCAGGCTTTGGGGCATCCTCAACTGCTTTCCTGGGCCACAAGCAGGGAGCTGGATGGGAAGTAGGGCCCCCAGGATTAGAACTGGTGCCCATATGGGATCCCAGCACATGCAATGCAAGAAGTTTAGCTGCTAAGCTACCACGCCAGGCCCTGGACTTTTAAAACAAAAATGAATAAACAATCAAAACCTTAAATCCTTGATTTAGTAGACTGATTAAGCCTTTGACTATAATGTAAACTATAAATATGTTATCCAAAAGATAGTTGAAATGACATTGAGAAAAATGCTCTGAAATCCAACAAGTTATGAGTATAACATTGATGCTTCAAAGTCTCAGCTTTGGAGCATTTTGAATTTTGGAGGCTTTGGTTTAAGAGACTCAACCTGTACTCTGTAAACACATGCTTCTATGATTTGAATATTTTGTGTCTCCCCAAGTTCATATATTAAAACCTAATCTCCAGTGTGATGCTTAAAAGGTGGGGCTGTTTATGCTATGAGGGGCCCAAACTCCTGGAAAAGATGAGTTCCCTTCTGGCATGTGAGGATTCATCTGGAATATCTTGAAAGAGCCACTTTTTGAAAGGTAGAAAGACAGAGAACTTCTATCCATTGATTTATTCCCCAGATTACCCCCAACAGCTGGACCACACTGGAGGCAAGAGCCATGAACCCAACCTGGATCTCTGGCAAGGGAAACAGGGAAGTAACTGCTGGAATCACCTGCCTGCTGTCTTACAGGGTGCACATCGGCAGAACTCTGGAATCAGAAGCAGAGCCAGGGTTAGAACCCAGGCACTCTGCTATGGGACTCAAGCAGTGCACCAAGTGTCCACCTGCTAGAAGGCACCATCCTGCAAGTAGGGAATGAGCCATCACCAGACACCAAATTTATAATTCTGTTATAAAGATATTTTGTTATAGTTACCTAAAACGAGTAAGACACAACCCATATTACTGCTTAACACAGGCGAATATACAACAGTTCATTCTGGATGGCAGCTAGAAAATCACTCACATACTTTGCACTATTTATCTTGTTCAAAACTGACCTCGATGCTGCTGCCTATGCCTGCTCTGCCTGCTAGATTTTCTTAGGGAAAAAAATCTCGGCATGCATCAAGCTGCATGACACAAAAACTCAATCATTCTCTCCCTCTCCCCCTCCCTCCTTCTCTCCCTCTCTTCCCTCCTCCCTGACTCTCTCCTTCCCTCTCCCTCTGCTTCCTTCTTTCTTATTCATTCAGCAAGCCCGTTTCCAGAATGGTCCATTCTGCCATCTCAAAGTATCTTATAGCTTCTCTCCTTTAATTTTGTTTTCAAGAGTTTGTCATTTCTCACCTAGATGATTCCAACTGCCGTATTACAGACTTCCAGGCCTTAGTATTGACTTCCTTCAATTCATTCTCCAGGGTTTGCACAGAAAGACAAGAGATGGATGGCACACTTGAGATTCTCACAAGCCAAACTACCTGTCGGCATAGCAATTAAATCCTGTTTGCAAGGCATGTGAAAGATTTTCCCACTCTGATGCTGGCCTGTTTGTTCAGTGTAATCTGCTGTTCCTAGCACACACTTTACTGTCCTGAAAGACTGAACCGCGTGTAGCACTCTGAATGACCTAACTCTACATATTTTTGCCTTTTATATACTATTTCCCTCAGGGGAATGCTTTCCCCTAAGTTATCCAGCTTGGAAAAATATCTCAAATATCCATCATGGCCAACTCATTCATTGCCTCCTTTGCAAAACCTTCTCTTATTCTTACAGGTAGAGTCAGGTAATCCTTTTCCTATTTCCTGTTTTGTAATGCACTAATGAGGACAGACAGCATACTGGATTTGCTTTGTTTGCATGGCTATCTCCTTAAGAAACCAAATACTTCAACAGTGAGACAAAGAATATTAATTTGTGTAATCCCAGAGGCTAAGATAACAGTCTCAGCCCACTGGGGTCTCAGGGAACATGCATGAAATTGACAAAAAGCTGCATGTTATCTGTATCAACCATGCAGCCAAATGACCAGTTAGACCATTGTTACTTCTCACCACCTCCCACTGCCTGCACAGCCACGGACAAAAGAAGGATAATTAATCCACTTTGCAGTGTTGCTAACTTAAACCATTTGAAAAGAATGGATTTGGCCATGTCTGTTTGTCCATGTAGGTAGAGGTACTGGCACAGTCACGCCCTCACTGGATTACCTCTCAGCAGATCACCATGGTTACTATTGATGTGAAGACAATCAGACAAGAGAAAACAATTTAAGTCAGATTGAAGATTGTTTTACCCGAAGTTGTCACTGCTGGAAAAATAACAGATTCTGCATCAGATGGAGCCCTGGAGATGTGTGGCACTGAAACAATGAAGAATAAAAATTACCTAGTTAGAGGCCAGAGAACACACACACACAAACACACACACACACACACACACACACACACACACACTGCTTCAAGCCATTTTCTGTGTTTCACAAATAATTTTGACTAAGCTGTTTTAAAATCAGTCTACTGAGCATAAGCCTCGTAGCTCAGCTGAATCCATTTCAGGGTAATGAAAAAAGAAACATTGCTGGCAAGATGAATGAACACTGTTAGAAGACCATTTTAAACTGTTATTTGAACACTATACACAGAAAGCTAACAGCTGCACTTCACATCAGTCCAATTCCTGTCTTTGTGATCTAGTCAGTACATTATATGAGAAGGGAACAAGGTGGTCCTTATGTGTCCACACTGTAACATCCCCATCCCTGTGTGCTCCAGAGTTAGGATCACATTCATAACTTAACGTGTTCGTGTGTAGGACTGAAGCATCTGCATATTCTGGTTAAACAATAGGCAAGTTAAAGAACAATCACTTTCAGTAACTCAACCAATTCCGAAAGGAAGGAAGGAAGGAAGGAAGAAAAGGGAGGAAGAAAAGGAAGGAAGGGAAAAAAGAGAGAAGGAGCAAGCGAGGAAGGAAGGAGGAGGAGAGGAAGGAAGAGGGAGAAGAAGGGGAGGATGGGAGAAAGGGAGAGGAAAGAAAGGGAAGGGAAAGGCAGGAAAGAATGAAGGAAAAGAAGCAGGAAGGGAAGGTAGATTGATTCCAAGCTTGAATATTTCATAAGATTGAAGAGCCGTAGCACTCATGGTGCAGAATGCCAAGGTCATACTGACCTCAGGGAACGAAGAATACATTGAGTCAGAGCAACAGAAATGTCAACTTCCAGCAGCAAAAACCCATGGCATCCAAGCCCTTCCTAGACAATTCCTTCACCGGTTCTTTCCTTTAGCAAGTATTTATGGAGTGTTTTCCATGAGCCAAGCACTCTCCTAATCACTTCAGGTACAATAGCCAAGCAAAGTAAGCATCATGTTTCATTGGAGTTCCAATCTAGGGAAGGAGGGAGAGAAATGACCAAGGCAGCCTTGACTGGATTTGGGGACAGGGGAGTGAGCCTGGCTCCTAAGTTGCTCTCTGACTTCCTGTCTGGGTGTGCAACCCCTTGCTCCTGCCAGCACACCCAGTATTTCAAGGCTATCCACATAACCTGCACCATAGCTCAGCAGATGTCAGTACCGTACCCTTGAACTTCCAAAAGTATTATTAGGCAGGTCAACCTCTTCTCTTTACAAAAATGACCCCGGCTTGGGTATTTCATTGCAGGAAAAAAAAAGACTAGTGTAATGCCCAGAGCTGTAGTAATGTAATAAAGAGTTCTTGTGTTCTGAGACCCTTGCCATATTTGTGCTAAAGAAGGTAGTGGCTATTTGAGTCTTGGAAAAATAAATGTACAGTGTTTTATTTAATTCCAACAGAAGCATATAATGTGATGCAGAAAGCAATATCATGTTAGAAAACACAGCTTTTAATCTGTTGGGCAACTTAATTTACCTAAGTGAACTGTAATTCTATCAACTATGAAGTACCTCTCTCGCACAGTCGCTTGTGCAGGTGACATAAATCAACACAGATGATGTGCAGCTGGCAAGTGAGCATGCTGTGAGGGGGTGTTCTCGGCATGCCTACTTGGGTTCCTCAACCCCCTTTGTCACACAGAAGCCACTTCTGAAACCTAAGCAGTTCTGGGTCTAGGATTTTGTATTAAAAAGTACATTGGACGTATCTATAAATTCTCCTGGCTGGAAATAGTTCTTTTTCCATGTGCTACTAAGTGCAAAGTATAATTTGTTTTCTATTTCCCTGAACTGTTTGATGTCCAAAAAGCCATTACTCTACCTGAAGATTTGTAAAATTCAATGTGAATTCTTTAAAAAAGAAAATGTTTGTTGAACACACAGTTTTCCCCTTAAGGTTCCTGGTGAGAGTTCTGAATGGAAAAGTCAGTGTCCGGCTGGCTGCTGAGCTGTCTTCTCACACCAGGGCTAACTGCTCTTGGACCAAAGAACTACTTTATTCAGGCTGTAGCCTGCCTCTGAGCTGCCAATTCCCACAGTTATGCTCCCATATTTATTTTTCCGTGTTAAAAACTTTCCAACAGAGTCCAGTATGGTGGCCCTGCAAGTTAAGCCACCACTTAAAAGGTCAGCCTCCCATCTTGAAGCCCCAGTTCAAGTCCCAGACACTCTGCTCCTGATTCAGCTTCCTGCTATTGCAATTGAGGAGGCAGCAGAAGCTGGCCCGAGGCCCTGGGCCCCTTCCGCTCACGTGGGAAACAAGGGTAGAGTTCCTGGTATCTGATTTCAACCTGGACTAGACCTGGTGGTTGTAGCCATTTGAGAATTAAGCAAACAGTTAAGAGATATTTTCCTGTGACCGACGTGATGGCTCAAATGACTCATACTCTGCCTGCAAGGGTAGTCATCCTGTGTGTGTACTGGTTTGGGTCTCAGCTGCTCAAGTTCCCTTCATGCTCCCTGCTTGTGGCCTAAGAAAGCAACAGAGGATGGCCAAAAGCCTTGAGATGCTGCACCCACATGGGAGACCCGGAAGATGCTCCTGGCTCCTATCTTTGGATCAACTCAGCTTCAGTTGTTGCTGCCACTTGGGGAACAAACAGATGGAAGACTTTTCTCTCTGTCTCTCCTTTTCTCCATAGATCTCCATAAATAAGTTCACTCATAAATAAGTAAACTGATCTGAAGCCAGGAGTCAGAAGCTGCTTCCAGGTCTCCCATGTAGGTGTAGGGACCCAAGGGCTTGTTTCATCCCTGGCTCCTTCTCCAGGCCATGAGTAGGGTGCTAGATCAGAAACAGAGCAGCCAGGACATGAAGCAGCCCCCATGTGGGATGCCAGTGCTACAGGCAGAGGATTAGCTTGCTATGCCACTGTCCCAGCCCCTAGCAAGAGATTTAAACATCATGTTTTATGCTATAGTATGTTAATAAACACTACACCAAAAAACATACTATTAGCCATACAGATCAATGATATATGTTCAGAATCTAGTTCTTAAGTTTTGTACATTCCTTAATGAAATTCAATCATCGTTTCAGCAGCTAACTAATACCCTCAGGCCTTGTTCCATCAGATGCATTTTAGAGAATTACTATTTTAGATGAATACTATTAGACTTATTTTTAATTGATGGGACTTACATTAAATCTAAAAAAAAAAATAGATCTTTTAAATGAACTAGTATCAATGATATTTGCAGTATAGTTTTTCCAAAAGCTTTAATGTCATCAATGTGTAAATAACTCTTGTTTTAGTGTCATGCGTAAGAGTCAGTTTTTTCCTCTGAACTGAGTTTAAGAAGTTGAGGGCTAAAAAAAATCTAAGAGATTTTATTTTTCTGCTCTATGTATTTAACTTTGGTTTATTTAGAAAGCAGCAAGATGGGAGTGTATCTGTCTAGAGTGGGGGCGGGGGGAACTTCTTTGCTCTGGTCACTGTCCAGATGGCTACTCTGGTCAAGGCTGAAGCAGCACAAAGCCAGGATCCTGAAACTCCATCTGGATCTCCCACACGGAGACAGTGCACCTGCCTCCCCCAGTTCATCAACAGGGAGCTCAGTTGGAAATAGAGCCACACTTGAACCAGTGCTCCTACACAGGATGCTCACATTGTGGGTGCCACAACTACAGCCCCTGCAGACATTCTAACCCAACCCCTCGCTGTACAGATAGTGAAAGCTGCAGTGACCTGCCCACAAAGCCAACAAGCCGTAAAGTAGGGGAGTGCCAAGATCAGAACCTGGGCTTCCTGGGCTGCAGCCCAGCACCTGTCCCACCCACCACATTTTATTTTCCTCACATTAATTTCTGGAATCTTCTCTTCAAACTTGGTTAAGCAAAGAGAATGAGCACAATCATGATCCCATCATGATCGCCTTGTGGAAAAAGTGAGGAGGCTTCATGGCTCCTCGATTGTCTGCGAGAGCAGTACTTCAAGAAATAGGCTGGGTTTTATCAAACAGGCAAAGCGAGATGGAAGCATTTGTTGAGCTCCTAAGTCAGAAGAGCTGCGCTTTCATCGTTTTTCTTTTCCTCTTTAAGAAACAGAAGAAAAATAGGCACACATTCTGATGGTGTTGAGTTTCAGGAAAAGATTCCCTATTAGTGAGTCAGACTTTTCTGAATAATGTCAGCAGAGGAAGTGACTGTCAATGCGTGGGTGAGTTTTTTTTTAGAAGTCATATGAAAGAAAGAATAGCTCTGTAAGGACAGTTCTGAAGCATTCTTCCCCCTCTTGGAGCTTGCTCAAATGTGCAGGCTGCTGTGGATTAATTTGAATATATTTGTTTTGTGCTCTTGCTTCTTAGCCCCAAGCTTCAGCTCAAGAATTCTATAATTTCCTCGCCACAGTCTCTGTACCTGAATACTTTGTGACCCCGCCATTGCTCTTTCATTCGTGTGCAGTAACCTTGCGTCCTTCTTCCACACTGGACAGTCTTAGCCATCCCTCAAACACCTGGTTCAGTTCCTTCCACCTTCCACTTCAAACCTTTCCTCATCTCCAATTCTATGATTAGTGACAATGAGACATAGCACCTGGGTTGTACCTTAAGATACTAATCCAGTACACGTCCCGTACAGTTTGCTGCTTTCTTTCCCTGCTCGATTCAGATCTAGCTGGGGCCTTGGAGAATACTTGATTTTCATATGTTCCAGAGAGAAGCTAAGTGCCAGGACGTATGGAGTCACTGTGATGAGCCCGTGCCTTCAGGAGCTGTCTCTAGCACAGAAGCTCACATCACATTGTCAAGAACACGGGAGGCAGGGAGTAGATGCTAGTTATTTACTTGGGAAGTAAGGAGCAAGGGAGTGAGACAGCAAGGCACACAAAGTCCAAAAAGCATTTAATAATCATCAAGTCTTCTTTGTGTGTCACTGGCACCCAGTCCTGCAGGGGAGTTTCTGAGAAACCATGTGGAACACACCCTTCAGCAAGGAGGAGCAGAACATAAATCTCTCAGCTCATCCTCCCTGTTTGTGTGTTGCCTGGAGGGTAAACTTGGGGAGTCACCTCCAGCCTGCCCTGTAAGGAGACCAAGCATTCATCCAGGGAGCAACAGAAGGCTTTGGAGGTGGGCCACAGGTGTTTGAGACAGGATCTGGGCAGCTGACCTTCAGGTAGGCCAGGAAGACACAGGCAGCACAGTGATGTTGACTTGAACTGTTGAAATTGAATAAATCTAGTTGCTACCCTCGACATGTATGAATTCAGAGAAAGTATTAAGTTCACTGTTTTATAAAAATAAAAAGCTTTTCTCTTACCAAAGCAAATCATGTAAATCAGATTTGTTTTTCTCCATGATACTACGTTACAAAAATATTTTACTTCCATGTGTAAATTAGATTGTTCATGTGTAAATTGGACTGCTAGCCAGGAGTAAATTTGGACAAGTTTTCTTGGTTTATATTTCTTTAGATCTTGTCTATTCTATCTCAAGAGTCATGCAGGTTGAGTACAGAAAAGTTTAAAAATACAAAACAAGAAAAAGGAAATTGTTCATTGATACCAAGAAATCTGAATAGGTAGTCTTATTAAGTCAGATGTTAAAATCCTACAAACAGAATAATTCTATCAATTAATATTAGAGATAAGTTTTTATTTTTGTAATAACATTTTAAATATATTTATTTATTTTTATTTGAAAGGCAGATTTTACAAAGACAGAAAGAAGGTCTTCCATCTGCTGGTTCACTCTCCACATGACTACAGTGGTCAGAATTGAGATGATCCACAGCTGAATCCAAGAGCCAGGAGCCTCTTCCAGGCCTCTCCCATGGTTGTAGGATCCCAAGGACTTGGACCATTCTTTGATGCTTTCCCAGGCCATAAGCAAAGAGCTAGTTTGGAAGTGGAGCAGCCAGGACAAGAAGCAGCACCCATATGGGATCCTCGCACATGCAGGGCTGGGGTTTAGACACTAGGCTAACGTGCTGGGTCCCAGCTTGTTATTTTCTTAAAGAACATACTTAGCACCTGCATTTAAAAGATTTATTTTTTTTTTTTTGTTTAGAAGAAAGGGAGAAAGAAGCATGCACATCCACACACTGACAGGGAGAGAGAACGTGTATCCCCTGGTTGGCTCCCCGAAAGGCCACAACAGCTAAGGTTGAGTCATGCCAAAGACAGGAGCCAGGAAACTCCATGCTAGTCTCCCATATGTGAGCAGGTACCACGATACTTGGGCCATTGTCTGCTGCTTTTCCAGGTACATGAGCTGGAAGCTGGATTGGAAGCAGAGCAGCTGGGACTGAACCAGCACACCAGTATGAGATACTAGCATTGCAAGTATTAGCCTTACTCACTGAGCTAAAACAGCAATGACTATCATGATTTAAAATTTCAATTTCTTTTTTTTTTAAGAAAGAGTGTTATTCTCATTTCAAAGGCATAGAAACAAAGATAGATAAACATGTTCTATTTGTTGGTTCACTCCCCAGATTTTCACAACAGCTACAGTTTGGCCAAGACAAAGCTGAAACCAAGGAACTCTCCCATGTGGATAAGAGGGGCCCATGTTCTTGGGCTACCACTAGCTGCTCTCAAGGTCTGCATTTGTGGGATGCTGGAATTAACAGCAGACCTGAGACGTGACCCTGTGACCCCTATGGGAGGCAGGTGTCTCAGGTCGCATCTTGGCCACTAAACTGAAAGCAACACCAGAATCGAAATTTCTTAGGCAAAATCACCATCCTAACAGAATGTTGCTACTTAAATCAGAGATATACAGAAATTTTAGAGATACTTATTTTTATTGTTTGCTAATTATCCTATGCTTTTGTACCAGAGCCTAATCTGCTATTAATATTTGGAACTTGTGGAGATTGACCTAGGACTATCAGACCATGTTTATGAATATTCTATGAATTCTTAAACAGGTTTTGTGGTCTCAGCTTCTTGAAGAATATGCCATGGCTACCTTGTGTTTCCTAAATCTTGAAGATTTATAGTTGATTTATTACATAAGTCCCTTTCCTATACATTGATTAATCAAGCACTTCAGTGATGTCCTATAGTGATACCAATTTGGGTCATGATGATGCCCTGGGAAGAGCTATCATTGGAATCTGCTTTCCTACTCATTACAGACTGGAAAGCATCAGCTTTTTCTAAATGTTATCCAAACTATGCGGAAACAGATTTTGCCGAAGCACAGCAGAGGAAGTGTTATTTCCAGCATGTAGACGTATCCATTCCCTTACATTGTAGTGCTCACTACAGACGACCCAGAGCACTGTTTGAAGAATCTTTCCAGAAAAGTCTACACTTCAAAATGGGATCACAAATTCATAGCCTATTCCTCAATGGCTGCGAAGGCTAGCTGTGGTCGTTCTGAAACCCCTGTCCTCCCTGAAAATCTGAACAATATTGAGGCATGAAATTGTGAATATAAAGTGGGATGTTTATTCATCATGGAAAGAGGGCACATTGGCCCCAGCATTGTGGTGCTCACTGTGGGTTAAACCTCCACCTGTGGTGCTGGCCTCCATGATGAGCACCAGCTGGATTCTTGGCTTTTCCGTTTCCAATCCAGTTCCCTGCTGACACTCCTGGGAAAACACTGGAAGGTAGCCCACATATTGGTGACCCGCCCATTACTATGAGAGGACAGGATGAAGCCCTGTGCCCAGCTTCAGCCTCTGGGGTCATTTAGTGAGTGAACCAGCAGGTAGAAAATCTTTGGCCTTCTGCATTCCAGTAAATAAATAAATCTTTCTAAACACATAGTTAATGGGAAACATTTATTATAAAAAGACAAAATTGTTTGAGAAATAATTGATAACCGAGGCATGCAATCTAATAAAAACTGCTTTATTGATAGTTTTCAACAGATTTTTCCATTATATTCTCTGAAGAACCAAAAGTTTACAAATCTAGAAATGTCCTTCTTGAATATGTAAATGAAATGAATTCTTGAATCCTTGTGGCATGTATCTAAATGTAAAGATTGCAGGTGGGTTGTGACTAAAAACCTTCAAGAAGCAATGAAAGCTATACACAACAATCTGCTTTCTGTTCTTTCTGAGAGGAAAACCTTTGTAAGACAACCTTGTTAGAGCTCTAACTAAAAATTCAACACTGTAGTCATGGCTTAGTGTTGATAACCCAACACACAAGTACTGAGAAACACAAAGCCCACTATCTGATTTGGTTATCTTGTCACACACACGCGCGCACACACACACACACGAAAGAAAAGAAAATCCTCAATTTTCACCACCCCTACTGTCAGTGTTAATATTAGAGAACTCACTTCTCTGAGTAACTCTTTGTTCCATGTTCAGATATCAAACTGACAAATAAATGTTTTGACAGCAACCTAGAGTTAGGTTGAAACTGAGTATACTAATTTTCCCCGTACTAAGGTTCTTTACACTCAGGATAATGATGGCAGGTTATCAGATGACACGATTTCACAGTTAAAGAAGCTGGTTTTCTCCGCTAAAAAAGTTAATTACTATAGGCTGCCAAGAAGTCTGAATTGTAAGACAATGCTTTATAGATTAGAACATTCCTACTGTTTTCTAATGTAAACTCCAAATTATGCTGTCAGTGCTTATGGAAGTTAGTAATGTGCGCATTTGGGTGGTTGGGGAAACACATTCCCCAACTTCTTGCCTGTGTATGTACACAAATGGTACACACACACACCTTGGCACAAAAGAAGGGAGCAGCATGCTCCCTCTCAAGAATATCAGTCGATTTGTAACAACAAAAGATGGAGAAACTGATTTCAAAATAATTTTCCTATTTTTCCCATAATGTTACTATTACTGTTGGTTTAAGAAAGCTATATAATTCTGTTACTTCAACATCTTACTTCAACCAAGCAGTCCCACATTTATGAAAAAGAATTACCAAGAACATCAAAAGTACAGTTTGATTCAAATCTAAAATGCATAAGATTTAGAAATGCAGAAATGAAAAAGACAAAAAGATAACAATATTTCCAATTGCTTTAATTCTAATTTTTAAAAAATTGAATATTTGTTTGCTTAATTATTTTAAAGGCAGCATTATAGAGACAAGGAGAGATAGAAAGAGATCTTTCATTCACTGGTTCACTCCCCAAATGGCTGCAACTAGAAAGTTAACTCTCTATCCAGGTCTCATATAGGAGTGGCAATGGCCCAAGCGCTTGGATGGCCTTCTGCTACTATTCCAAGGCCATTAACAAGGAGCTGGATAGGATATGGAGCAAGCAAATTTAATGCAATCTGTGTCCTAGATTATTCTGCATTTGTTTTACTCATGAAATTATTTGAGTTAATCTGTGTATTCAGAGAATATACTTCCTATGGATTATAAACAAATATATTAGAAGCTGAAACTAAGTGTATTTTACACACCCAGGAACATTTCATTAAGTCAGATACATTAGAGCATCTACGTTATCCCAAAGAGTTGGAATTGTTTACTTCGAGAATATCATTACCAAGTGATTATTATGCTTAAGTGTGCTGATTGTACACATGTAAAGAATAGATGGATGAATACATTTATGTACCTATATTTATAACACATATACATTCCCTGTGTGTTCTCTATACATACACCTGGTAAATATACACATGCAAAGCCATGAGAGAACTTCCAAACTTTTGTGTGAAAATTGAATTATGTGATAAATTTGTTTCAGAGCAAAATATATTGAGAGTTGTACATGTTCTTTTCATAATATGCATTTTCACAAACTTCTTAAAGACAGTTTATGTGTATGTGTGTGTACATACAAATTTGTATATTTTATTTATAGAGACAGTATATGTCAAAATAAGTTTAAATTGAATATGTTAAAATTATTTAAACTATAATTTTTCTAGAGAAAAACTATGTTATATAATTCTTTTCAGGAATATAAAAGCATAAAAGGGTAAGAAAATGCTTATTTTTCTATCACAAAGATAATTTTTATTCATTGATTCTTTAAGTGATAATATCAAATTCATATGTTAATGGGGGCTTTAAAAATAGGTGTATTTTTTTATACCTACAAAAATGTACAAGGAAAATAATAATAACAATTAAAGAAACTTTTAAAAAGATTACTTCTTAATATCATAACAAGTCTAAGTTTAATTTCTCAATGTATATTGACCCAGTGTCTGCTCTGTGCCTGGAACTTCTATAAACTCTGAAAATAGAT
Source organism: Ochotona princeps (assembly GCF_030435755.1). Lineage (NCBI taxonomy): Eukaryota > Metazoa > Chordata > Mammalia > Lagomorpha > Ochotonidae > Ochotona > Ochotona princeps. Next base: position 5,859,585 of record NC_080859.1, read on the forward strand.
TTGTTAGCAAGAGCCAGGTCTTTCCCTTCTGTAGGCCTTCCTGGCACCATTTCACATTGCTCTCAGCTTCTCACTTCTCTTTACTATCTGTGTTATAAACTCCTATGACTGGATTTACTACCTTTTGCAATCAGACTGCATCATCTCCGCCTTGGCTTGTGAACTCTAGGCAGTAACGCATGTCAACAGCTGTGAATCCAAGACATAGCCACATGCCCTTAGTTGGTACTCACTGAACTGAAGTTATGTTGTGAACCTTAAAGATAATCAAGAGCTAGTGTAAACATGAATATCATTTTTCTGTGGTTTTTATTTTATACACAGATTTGTAATCCTTATAAAGCTGTTACCAGTTGTCTCACTTGCATAATGTATAATTAAAAGGAAGATTTATGGCTCCAACAGGATTACAGCACCAGAAGAAAATTCGAGCCATAGGGCTGAAAAAATGGCTTGGAATTGAATAGTGATAATTATATTACTAACATCAAGAAAGATGACAGTGATTACAATAAAGATTGTTTTAAAACACTGACATCACCAGGCCCTGTGCATCTCATCAGTATCACCTTTAATTTTCATGATAAATTCCATCTTATTGATGAGGCAACTGAGATGGAGAGGATTTAATGTGACCTAAAACAGGGAGCATAATGGCCTTCAGGATGTGTATTTAGAATCACCGTATCATCTGCCCCCAGGCAGATCCCTCTCTAGCCTCCCAGGCCGGTGAAATCAGCCCAGAGTCATGACACAGAGTGCAAAGAGTGATGGACAATGCAGGTCCCTGGAACAACACATATAATTTGAAGATTTTTGAAGTGCATTAGGATCGGGAACAGAATACAGCAGTTTCCTAAAGTCAATTCTATTTAACTTTCTTCACATTCATCCGAAAAGAATGAGATTGAAAAGGCAGCTAATCACAGCAGAGGTCTCCGTCATTATTATTTCACTATACATGAGATTGCAGAAAAACAACTCTCCAACTTTCTCTTGAATTCGTTGATTTTACGCAAACAGTCCCAGAAAATCTCATTCCATAACTAATGGGCTGAAATGAAAACACAAAGGCAACAATAAAGTTATAAATAATACATGTAGGATCTGAAACCGTCGTAGCTGAGTGTAACACCATGTCCCAGCTTCCACTCCCTCCCTTTCTCACCATTACATACTTTTCTCCCCATGCAGCTATAACTGAAGAACAGTTCACTCATTAACAAATGAACATTTAGCGTGGCAGGATATGCAAAAGGGAAAGAGGTTCCAGTTTTCCACTGTCAATGGCTTTTAGATGATGCTTGCACAAAAATGTATATTTGGGAAGGTCTGTACTTACAGTGTTGCTCTTAAATTTGAATTAAAAAAAACTTGTATGGACAAATAATACTGATTTAGTTTTTACCAAATTTTTACATGACAAAATTTGGTAATTACGTGGTAGAAAAAAAGCAACAATTTAGACTTGAATAAACTTAAAAGAAATGTTTAAAGATGTCAGCCGTCTTTGTCTTTGCCGTAGTATACCTTCAAGATGGTAATTTTGAGAACTATTTGCTCCTTTGTTTGATCAGCCCTTGATGGAGCTGCTTCTGAATGGGTGAGACTCTTTTGAAACATTTCCTCTACCTAGAGAAGCTAACTTGACAAACTTGGGCTAAACTCATCTAACCTGTTTTTCCAAATCAGAATCTACTGGGAAACCAGCCAGGCAAGAAAAAATAACAACTGTATAGCATGGTAGAAACAAAATCCCATGTGCATCACCAGGAAAAACGTGGTAAACGTGGCTGAAGAAGGTCTTGTGGATCTCGATCAGAAGTAGGTGGAATTTGCAGGAACATTCAGTACCAGAATCAGCTTTTGACTAACAGTGGTAAGAGAAGAGGACAGTGGAAGAAGGGCCTGGGAAGTGGCTTTGTTTTCAGTTGTTTGATGAGTCCTTTACAGGTGTGGTCAGACTGAATGCCAAAAGCAACAGAGATTTTCTGGCAAATATTTTGCCATCTCATTCCTGCAGACTGGTGTACATGTGTGATTGGGGCAGCACCAGGATTAGCCTCATGATGTAGAGAGAAAAAAAAAATCCAGCATATTTGTGGGCCATAAAAGTCATGCCAATACTGGAATTTTGCACTAAAAATAAGGCAAGAAATGAACTGACACTTTCAGTTCCACTTTATCGTGAATGTTGACATATGGACCTTGACAATATACTTAGAAGGAATCTTTCAATAAGCTTCCAAAGAAACTGAGCCTTCTGGGGAATCTGAAGATAAACTCATATCAATCTAAACTGTGAAACCATGCCAATAAAGCAGTTAACAAAACAAAGATTCCTTATCTCCATTTTAAAAGGGGGGGCCGGAGAATAATTATCCAAATTATAATTATACAGATAGAAGCAGAGAGAGAGAGAGATTTCCAACCATTGGTTTACTCCAATTGGAGTGGGTAGTGGATGAGAAGAGCCAGTGATGGGGTGGGTAGTGGATGAGAAGAGCCAGTGATGGGGTGGGTAGTGGATGAGAAGAGCCAGTGATGGGGTGGGTTGTGAATGAGAAGAGCAGGAAGTGATGCTTGTTGAAGAAATGGAAAACGCTGATGGTTTTATTGATGGTGCCAAGTCCCAGGGCTATCATTAATGAGTGGCAAAGGTGGGGTTGAGGAATAGAGTGCAGGAGATGTTAAAGACTAGTGTGGCTAGAGTTTAGGGCATATCTTGCTTCTTGTAATCGCTAAGAACCATGGCAGGGTCCAAGTGGAGAGGAAGGCCATGAGTCAGTTGCAAAAGACTAAATCAAACAGCAGACATATTGAAAAAGGTAGACAACAAGAATTGCCACCAAGGAGACATAGATGGCAAAATCAGACAGGCAGGAACCCACAGCGTATCTGTTCAGCTAAGGCTATAAGGATATTGTCCTAAAGATAGCATTGCATGGCTGGGAAAGCCAACTATACGACTGTTTTAATTACTACCTCTGATTTAAAGACCTTTAGTTTTGAATCAAATATTCTCACCAGTCACTGATGTTGAGCATATACTATAACATGTATTTACTTGTAAGTCACAAACATGGTAATCTAAATATATGCCTATTATAAAAGAAACTTTAAGGAATAACAAATGTAACATGAAATAGGCTACATTATTCCAAAAGGCTATTAATGAGTATTTTGAAAAGGCTGAGTGTTTCTAACAGCTGCCAAAGGAAGTCCCAAAGTCATACACCTCTTGCAAGTTTTTTCCATTTGCTGACCCACCCTGGTCAGTGGATAACCCCTGTGCAAGACTTTATTTACCATTCTGTTTTAGGAACAAAAAGGAAGCTAGTGTGTGAGTGGAGGGTGGGAAGGGGGGGTGGTTTCGTTTTTCTGTGTACAGGTAAATGCCCATTTGTATGTATGTAAGTATAAGACAGTATGGAATCTAAGTTTTTCCCATACTCTAGGAATAGTCTATGAAATGTGTTCCTCAGCCACCTTGTTACACTTTTCTTACTGTTGACTGTTGAATGAAACAAATGTTTCCTTTGCTAGGAAAAAAAATATATATATATATATATGTTTGGGAGATGAGACTTTGAGTAAGAACGGGCAGGTGTTTGTATGGTGGTTAACACTCTATGGAGACTGCTACTTCTCACAGGAGAGTGCTGGGTTTAAGTCCTGCTCTAGTCCTAACACCAGTGCTGCTGATGTGTACCCTGGCAGGTACCTGTGTGGTGATTGGCCAAGCAGTTGGGTGTCTGCCAACCACTGTAGTACAGCAAGACTGAGATCCTGGCTCCTGGCTTTTCCCTGGACCTGTCGCAGCCGTGGCAGGCATCTGCAGAGTGAGCCTGCAGACCTGCAGTGTCTCTCTCTCTTTCACATATGTTAAAAAAATATATAGAATGGTTAGAAAATTTCTGAAGCAGATAAGAAAATTTTATAGAAAGATTATCAAAACATGTTAAGCTGTATCACCTAAAGATGGAGAATTTTTTCAATGTTTATATTTAAAATACCCTTATTTCTGGACCAGTGCTGTGGCGTAGTATGTTAAGCCTCTGCCTCTGGTGATGGCATCCCATGTGGATGCTGGTTCAAGTCCTGGCTGTTCCATTGCCGTTCCAGCTCCCTGATAATGTGCCTGGACCCATGCATCCATGTGGAAGACCCAGAAGAAGCTCCAGGCGCCTAACTTCAGACTAGCCGAGCTCTGGTCACTGTGGCCATTTGGGGAGTGAATCAGTGAAAGGAAGATCTCTCTTTCTCTCTCGATCTCTCTCTCAGTAAATCTGCTTTTCAAATAATAATGAATAAGTTTTTTAAAAAGATTAAAAGCATCCAGCACGTGATCTGGCTTTTATGAGTACCAATTTAAACATTAGGAATTTGCACAAAGCTTTACCTCGTTTCTCGTTAGGAATTGACTTGCATCTCTCCTGGAGACAAGCATCCTTCTTTGGAGACAAGTGTTCTAGAAGCTTCCCAATACACACATGTGTTGCGACAATTCCTTCCACGGAAGCAGTAAAGATATCCGTCTCCAGTGTTCTTCAATGAAGGAGAGGGCTATAATCCAGCACATGAGAAAGGTAAGAATATTCTAAATTTGTAAGCATTCATTTTAATCACCTTCTGGAAAATGGAAGGCATTGCTTCTCAAAGGATCTCTCAAGCAGCATTTGTTAATTTCCTATTCAGCATTTAAGTATAAATTATTCATTTTAAGACAAATGACTGTGTCAAATAATTTACCATCTATCGTTAATTTTATCTTTTAACTATAGCTATTAATTTTGAGCCTCCATTCAAAATACTTGGTATTATACATGTTTTCATTTAAATTACATTTTCTGTGACATGTAAGTGATTTTCTGTCCAAATCATTTCCATTTTCACACTTAAAGAGAAGTTTCCTGTTTTATAGAAAATAGTAATATTGTTATTCCACAGATTTTAATTTACACACTGATGTATAAAACTTTTTTGTAAATTGGTAGAATTAAGAAGATTTAATGGCTTTAATTCCTAGTAAATATTACAGATATTTAGGGAATGTTTACTTCAGAAAACTGCCACAATTCTAACAGCTAGGTATCACCTCCTGATCATTATCACAGGTAGAAACTGTTTAACATTACAATTTAAATGCCCGCTTTAATTAAGTGTATTAAAATAATCAAACTCTAACTTTAAAATAGTTGTGTGTAAACAGGTAGCATTTCAGTCACATCTTCCAATTAGAAGGAATATGGCATAGATGTTTTAAATCCTATTTGTCCACTCTGCATGCTTCTAGTCTGAAACCACTCCCCTCTCTAGCCAGTCATGACAGTATTTATATTATTTACTGTAACAAGTCTGGGATAATCGTTTATAATTAGTTTACTCCCCTAGCATGGATTCTCCAGAAATCAAGACCTGTAATGTCTTTACTTTTACTTTGTCATGGAGCACAGTCCCAAGAAAATGCAAGTGAGAGGAAAGAGGGGGTAAGGCAAGGAGTCTCAGGGCAAGTGCATTGCCAGCTTGCCATGCTTCTCAGCAAAGTCAGCTGATCACACGTCCAGAGATTGGCGTTCAAGAGGCTGTGTGAAGACTGGGTCTTCCACCTAGGCTATGAAAGAGGAGAGAGAAGAATTTACTTTCCAGCTATTTTTTTTCCCTCCACTGGAAACAAGTAATATCCCTCGGTAAGGACTCTCTTACATTTCTGAGTAGAGCCCAGATTTTTTTTTAACTTTATTTTTGATGATTTTTACATAGCATGATTATCTTTCGGAGAGAATGTTCAGTGGAACTGGCCAGAGAAAGGCTCCATGCGCACAGGCAGGCATGCTTCCTTTTCATTGCCTGGATGCTGTACCAGGGTAACCTTGGGAGCTGCTGATGGAAGATGGAATAACTTTGTCAGTCCGGAGAAGAATTTCTTTCAGCGGCACCCGGTAACCTGCAGAGGTCCTTTGTTTCATGTTCCCATCTTCTGATTTCTTTCTGTTACCACATAGGCAAAGCAGAGAAGTTCATACGGAGAAATTTCTAGGAAGCGATTTAAATCCGTGCAACTTCCAGGAAGATACTGAGAACAGAGTTTTTGTTTTGTTTTTAATAATGTTAACCGTAAGCATTATCTTTTTTTTTTTAATGAATTTATTTGAAAGGCAGAGTGACAGAGAGGGAGAGGAGGAGAGCTTTCACTTGCTGCCTAGCTCTGCAGGTGGCAGCAACAGCTGGGCTGGGCTGGGCCAGGACCAAGCCGGGAACCTGGCAGAACAAGCAGGACTCAAAGCAGCACTCCCATATGTGATGCTGGCTGTGGAGGCAGTAGCATCAGCACTCCGTTGCTGTGCTACAACACCACTCCACACACCCCCTCCCAACCCACCCCAGAGTGGTTTTTGTGGACCCAGTACACCAGGCTGACTGTATTAAGAATGTATCTTAATGTATTAAGATGCTCAATGAAGACAAATTCATTCTTCAAGTGTTAGACAACCCCATCGGACTGTTCAGTTCCTCACTTCAGAGTATACTGAATTCAAAATTAGCAGACTCAGTTCTAGTTCCTGATCTGCAATTGATTTATTCTGTGAATTGCAGCAAACTAATTTCTCTGTAGCATTTCTATATTCATCTGTAAAATGGGAGTAGCAAGAGCTGCTTTGTCTCCCCAGGGTGTCCTGCATTAGAAATGAAATGTGATTTTCCACTGTCAACTTTCCAGATCACCATTCAGATTACATTTTGACACAACCACAATGATCTTCAGATCAGAGTGGCAAAAATCCAACCCGGGGTGTTTTCTTACTTCTGCCATTACCTCATGCTCTTGGCTTTGGCTGTTGACCTTCAAGGCATTGTGCCAGAGATACCTTTTTGTGTTTTTATTCCGTTTCTGGCTTCCTGCTAGGAATTTTTTTAACCTCTGTTTTTCATGCAAAATTTCATTCTTTAGCAAATGTATTTCAGCTGATTGTGGCAAAATTTTTTTTTGCAACTGAAACCCATCATTTATAAATCTATTGTTAAATTTTGAAATAGATTAAATCAAAGGGATTTATTTTCAAAGACCCATATAAGTACTCCCAAAGTGTTGCAGATATTCAAGCTATTACAAAACAATTATTAAAAATGGGAAATTCGCTGCTTTTTCTTAATTGTAAAAAAAATACTTATGGACAATTGTAAAAAAATATTTTTTGAACAAAATCTTGCTAATACAAAGAGGAAATATTGTTATGTAGGAGATAACTAAATTTTATTATATACTATATGGTAATAGAAGGAAATATATTGGTAAATCTGATGATTTACTGTGATGTAAAGGAAAAAAACAAACACACACGGACCCTCCTTGCCCGCTAGTATGCCTTTCTTTTCAGATGGCGACTAAAGAGCTACTGATGTAGTCAGACTTTCCCTAGGAAGCTGCCGCCATCTGCCTGACTAGCCTGTTTCCTTGGTATCCTGCCCATTCTAGCTATTTAAGTTCCTGCTCTATCTCAAGAAACGCATTCAACAGGGGTGGTCACATCTGTTGTCATTTGAAAGGAAGTATACTTATCCAAATAAAAAAAAGACTAGCACCTTGATATTTTATTAACCCCAAGTGGAAGAAGGCTCTTTTCAAGGACTTTACTGAAAAAAAAATGGTATTATCCTTGATGTCTTTCTGAAATTCTGTGACTGTAAAATCAGAAAGATGTATATGATAACAGCTCAGGGATTTTCATTGTGTACACATTGGCAAGCACTTAGGGAAATGAAAGGCCATCTGTTAAAAATAGTTAACTGACAGGGAATAATAGCAAATGCAAATCAGGTATATTAGAATATTCTGATGACTGTATCTGGATATCTCCTGTAGTTCCTAAGTGAAAAGGGACTACAAATAAACTGCATGAAGATTTTTTTTTTCGCTTTAAGTGTTCTAGAATATACATGCCACATGGGCTTGGATTTTTACCTGTGTTTTTGTCGATGTGTCCTGAATAGTGAGACATAATAAATACTTATTTTAGCTGAAGCGGGTTTAGACAGACTTCTAAGCTGGCCCTCCAAGATTCCCGTCCCCTGATGCATATACGCCTCCTTCCACGCAGTCAAGCTTTAATCTAAATATGACTGTGAAGGAGTTTAACAGACATAATTGATGCTCCAAACTGTTGACCTCCAGAGAGGGAGATTATTTTGGTAGACCTGACTAGTCACACAGGCATTTGATACAGTGGCTAAGATGCTGTTTGGGATACCCGTATCCCATATCAGATTTCCTGGGTGTGAGTCCCGGCTCTGCTCCCAATTCCACCTTCCAGTTCATGTGCAGCCTGGGTGGCAGCAAGTGGTGGCTCAGGTGGTTACATCCCTGCCAGCCATGAAGGAAACCTAGATTAAGTTCCTGGCTCCATCTTGATCCAATCCCAATCATTGCGAGCATTTGGGGAATAAATCAGTGAATGAAATCCCTCTCTCTCTCTCTCTCTCTCTCTGTATGTTGCTTTGATTTTAAACAAAGAACAGCCAATGAAATAAAAAATAATAACAGACTAATGCAAAACCATAATGGCATAAATCATCACTAGAAATGAAGGAATAAATTTTTTAACAATAGAAACATTAGCACACTAAGAAAATACTAAAACTCTAAGTCTGTATGCACCCAATAACACAACCTTAGGATATATAGATAAAACAATCGAGAGAGTTCAGGGCTAGATTTGTGACATAGGGGTCCAGCTGCTGCCTGCAATGCCGGTATGCCATGTGAGCACTAGTTCATGTCCCAGCTCTCTGGTGATGGGCTAGGTAAAGCAGCAGAAGATGGCCCAAGTGCTTGGGGCCCTACTAGCCTTGGTGGAGACCTGGATAAAGCTCTTGGCTCCTGGCTTTGACCTGACCCAAACCCAACCAATGTGACCATGTGGGGTATAAACCAGCAGATGTAATATCACTCTGTGTCTCCCTCTCTGTAATTCTGACTTTGAAACAAATGCAGCTTTCAAAATGAATGACAAAGTTCAAAGGTAAGGCCTACAAGACATGCAAGTCCAAGGAACTTCACCCCTAGGTTTGTTCTTGAAAGGAATAGGATAAGAATGTTTACAGCAGCACTGTTTGTAACAGCCTGAAATGGAAAAATAAACCAAATGCCCATATACCATGGAATAAATTACTGTATATTCATACAATAAAATACCATATGGCAATGACAGTAAAAGAACTGCAACATAGATCAATCTCACAAACACAGTACCAAGAGAGATTTACTCACAAAAGAATATTCAGCATGTATCCATATGAAATTCAAAAATAGGCAACAATTATCTATGATGTTCAAAATAAAATTGGTGATTACCAGTGGAGCAAGCAGGGTAGGAGATAGAAAGGAGTTTCTGGGACTCTGTTATTATCCTATTTATCGATCTGGCTGCCAGCTTCTTGGAAGTTCCCACTTTGTGAAAAATTGAACAGTGTATTGTGATTTGTATGTTTCTAGGCCTGTACTGGAAAAGTTTTTTCTAAAATCAGCTAGAGTATCACCGATACCAGTATCAAAATGTCTAAAAAATTAAAAAGAATAACACTTTACTAACCTGTTGTCATGTATCTGAAATCATAAGTAGGAATGAACATTTGAGAGATTGATAAGGCTATCATTAAGCCAAAATAGAAAACCTGCCAAACACAGGGAGACCAAGATACAGTTCCTGGCTCCAGTCTTCTGCCTGACCTCCTAGCCCCCAACCATTTCAGCATGTGTGGAGTGAGTCAGCAGAGGAAAGATTCTCTCTGTCTGTCTCTCTGTATTAACCTCTCTCTGCATGTAACTCTGCCTTTTGAATCAATAAGTAAATGATTTAAAAGCAATGGTTAGTTCGCAGTTTAGTGTTAACTGTAGGCATAGCATTGCACAGCGTATTTCTAGAACTTACTCATCTCACATAACTGAAACGTTACAACCGTTGAAGACAGTATGTGGGTACCTCAAAAATTCCATGGAGAAATGAAACTGAAAGGAGTTTATTTTGATGTAAACATTTTTGAAATATACAGTCTACAGTTTAAGAGCCCGTGTAGAATTTAAACCCAGGAGAAAAACCTTCACAGCTACCAATATACTAATTGTTTCAAAAGTATTCACTGTGAGAGAAATAACTCAAAAAATATTATTGATGTTTCTATGTTTTAAGGAATATAGAAATCATTTGCAAAAAGATGTGAACTTCTTGTAATGAATGTATATGTGAAGTCAAGCTTGTTTATGTTAAGTCTGAACTTGTTTAGTAGCTACAAGCATTTTCATAAAGGAAGGAATTCAAAATGTTTACAGAAAAATGGAATTATGACAATGCAAATTTTCCATGAACTTTTTGAAGTCCTATAGTTTTTGCCAGAACTTAAGTCACATTCAGTGCTTCTAGTAGACATGGAATATTTTCTTCCCTGAAACTGCTACTCCTTCCTAATTTGTTCATTTCTATTCATGGCGTCATCATCCTCCCAGTCACTAATAATAGGAACCTGAAAGTCATTCTCCATACCCTTCCCTTCCTTATCCCCGTAACAAATGTAGTCACTAAGTCAGACCTTTCCCCTCACTCATTAAATAAACATTTGCCAGGGGCTGCTGTCTTGCTGCATGATGACAGGCCCTGTCATACTCTGGCAGTGTGAGAGTCACGAGTACAGCTTGCAGGGCCTTAGGGCCGAGGACCCTGGTTTCACAACATTCCCTTTATTGCCATTCTTACTGCACCTGCTTCTTGTCAAAAGCCTCAGACCGAGCTGCCTTGCCTCTCAGATCTCCAGGCATCTAAGCTTCTCTGCATGTACTGCTAGAGGAACCATTTATGTATTCTTTCATTCAATGGGTCTCTGTCGGGTACTGGTCAAAATGCTAGGAGTGCAGTGGCAAACGAGACAGCCAAAGCCCCCACCCCAGGGAGAACGTTTTAGTGCAGGAAGGGAGACACGTGTGTAAAGGAATGCATCATGTCATGGCTGGGAGTCCCAATCATCCCATAAAGTCTCTGTGTTTCAGTCCCAACTTTTATTTGCTCCTCAGTGCTTGTAATAGAAGCCTTTGGCACTCAGAGCCTTCATGTATTTGCCTTTTTCTCCCATGGTGACTTCTTTTTTACAATTTATTTCCTGTAGCTGGACTAGCCTGTTCACAATCTCCATTTACTACTACCATACCCATGATTTATCTTTTGTAAATCTGTTTTTATTTATCTGAAAAGGCCTGAAAAGGAGAGAAAGAGAGTGAGAGGTCTTCCATTTGCTGGTTCACCCCTCAAATGCCAGCAACAGCATTAAGCCAAGCCATAACCAACACCTGAACACTCATGCCAGGTCCCCTGCTGGATAACAGGGGCTCAGCCACTTAGTCATCACCTACTGTCTTTCAGGGTGCAACTTAACAGGAAGCTAGGATCTGAAGCAAAGCCAGGGCTCAAACATGGGTGCAAGTACCCCATGCAACATCGTAATAGCACCAGCTGCCTACACTGACCATTCCTTCTGTGTCTCCCCTATTCTCACTACATTCCTTCAACCTGCCTCATTCCATCCCAGCTTGCAAGGATCACTGTCCTCTCAAAGGGGCTGTGGTCATTCCTGTGTCAGCCCAAGGTGCTTATCCTTCTCTGAGCATCCACCCCAGGTATTATATGTAACCTTTATTTAAAAAAAAAGTGTGTGTTATGTAGTCATCTAATCAGCTGCTGTTTTGCAAGGATGCACGTGTCTACTGTCGTCACAGGGACTGCCAGCTCATGTAGGTCAAAACACGTTGCTCTCACGTCTCAGTATCTCAAACACTAATGTTTACAGAGGCATGAATGAGCTTTCCTTCATTTAGAATTCATATCCTGCCCAATATTTAGTCCCTAATGGTGTTAAGCCACCGTTTGCAATCACTGTAATTCCATGTCAGAGTGTGAGTTCTAGTCCTGGCTGTTCTGCTTCCCATCCAGAATCCTGCTAAATGCACCAGGGAAGGTAGCAGGATTCCCACAGTATAAGCTGTTATTAAAATGAACTCACTGTCCGAAACTATGAAATACACATGGTCCATCATGAGCTGATGTCAACAAGTGCGACATGGTAGACCTCTAAGAACTTTAGAAAGTAGATGTTTGAAAACAAATTATGTTTCAAATAAGGAATGATATAGAAGGACATAAGAAAATAGAACCTATTACATTCAAACAGTATTAAAAATTTTTGCAAAACTCCCAAATATTTTAGAACTAAGAAATATAGTCTCTGAAATTAAATTTGTAAATTTTCATTAAGTATCATTTGCCTAAAACCAGTCTGCTTTTATATGGTGGAGCTAGAACACCACTGCTGCTCTACATAATGACAAGGCCTGTGACCTTCGCCTTGCAGTGTGTCTTGAACTTACTGGACAAATGAATGAGCCATGAGGGCATTCCATATACAATGTCTCCTGCGAATCTTTAAAGTTCACCTGAACGAATGCTTGTGTTACTAACAATGAAATTAGCAAAGCATGTTTATATTGGTGACCTTAACATGATTGGTTAACTTAGGTGAAGTTCATTTGATACAACTTAAAATTTGAGTAAAGCTGGATCCATTTTATTTCAAGCTCAGACCATGTTATCTTGTAAACTCATCTAAAATAAGCAGATGTGAAAACCAAAGTAACTCAAATGTATTCTGATCACCCTTCAAAGATTTACAAAAGTTTTACAATTTTGCATGCCGCAGAGTTCTACCAAAATAAATCAAACAGAATAATGAAATACAACTTCCCTCTCCACTTTCAAACTGTTTTTCTCTTATAGTTCCTTCCTGTTATGTCACCTCTTTATTATATGAAGCAAACCATTCTTATCCCATTTGACATAATTTAAACTTTTTATTTTTTAAAACATTCTTTTCATTCTCATTGGGAATGAGAATAAACATAAATTATCTTTTGGTTTGAATCACCAATAGGAAGAATCTCATTGGAAATAAAGCACACATCCCCCAAAAGCTTTGTTCTTTTTCCTGTAATTAACATTTTTTCAGGAGTAGATGCTAGTGAAGACATAGCTGTATGGTTAGAAAAATCAGAATGGAAATTAAGTCAAAATGTGGCTTGAATGAACATCAGGCTTTTCATTCTTAGCTCCCTTCAAGTCAAAGGGTATTTCAAGTTTGGTGTTGAAATGGAAGCCAGGATTGGGTTTGCTTACTTAATTGTTGTTTTCCTTACTAACTTAAAAACCATACTTTTCTTTGTAAAATCTAAGATTCTTAAAGACAGTTTGAACTACAGTTTGGGGAAACACTCTGTTCAGAAAAGAAATGACAAAGAGCTACAAAGCTGTGATGTGATGTCCTATACGTGGGGTGCGTTGCTGACTCACCACAGCCAGGCCCACGCCCAGTGCTGGGATGCTGTGACCTTCCAATGCAAAGGCATCAGATTTCTAGGAGTACTTTCTAAGACATCTTCAATACACCTGTGCTACCTTCCCTTCTGACTTTTCCTTTACTTCAGTTAGAGAAAGGTTGTTCTCAAATACTCGTGAAATGATAACTATTTCCAGGTGTTTGATTTATTAAGGAATTTATTAACACATTGCACTCTCAGGGTCACAGTAAATGCGTGATAATTACAACAACACAATTCTTATGTTAATCTGTTGCTAATCCAAAGAGAGCAGATTCAATGTAGTTCATAGGTACAGTTCTAAGAATGTGATACTTTATTCCCTCCCTAATCCTCCTTCCTTCTTTTCTTCTTTGTTTCTTTCCTGATTTTAGAGACATGTTTTTAATTTACACTATAGTCGAAGATTTAATGCCTCACTAAATAAAGAATTTAACATATACAACATGAAAAGATCATAGTTGAGCAGGGATATGGACAAGGGACATAAACAATAATCCATTTAAAAGAGGTTAATTTCACGTGTATACAGAAAATTCTTAATCACAGGTCGTTGAACTTACAGTAGATATACATACACATTAATTACCACAAATAAGAAAATGTGACCTTTTTCTCTTTAGGTCTGCCTTCTTTAAGTGGCATAGTGGTCTGCCACTGTGTCCATTTGCTTGCAAGGGTCAGGGTTCCATTCTTCATCATGGCTGAGCAACGCTGTGCCGTGTCAGCAGACCACACTTTCTTATCCAGTCAGGAGCTTGATTTGAACACACCTATCTGGGATCAGTCTTCCTTACTACTTGATGGAAAAGCCACTGTATCTTCTGAAGATCTGTATAAAAAATAAGCTACAAGTGATCATTGGAGCTTAAAATATTACCCTTATCATTATGAACTTATAAAATGTACAGAAAGCAGAAGAAATAGGATGGCAAGCCTGCATGTGCCATCTGTCAGTTTCGACAATATGTATTGTATGTTTTATAAAAAATTATCTTTCTTGTAATTTCTGTGATAAAGTACATATTGTTTTAGAGAAGCTCTTTCATAACCTCAAGGTCCTAGTCTGGACCACACCTTAAAGCAATATTTTATCATTATATGTAAGGCAATCATGATACACAGAGAAAAAGGAGACACGTAAAATGTCTCTTCACAGAGAAGCAGGAAATGATTTCCTCTTTATTAATGTGTGTGTGTGTGTGTGTGTGTGTGCTGTGTTTCACTGCAAAAGGCCTCTACTTAACTTTTGGGAAGTTGTGGTGCCAGAAATCTCTTTGATACACAATCTTATGTCCATCATATTTCAAATATATTCATGGAGTTTTCTCTTTTCTCCCTTGATATTTTCACCCCAGAGTGGATGCTTGCATGCAGTAGAGGGAGGGAGGGGTATTTCAAGCCACTTGTCCCTTTTTTTAAAAAATAAAATTTATTTATTTATTTAAAAGAGTTAGAGAGGGACACACAGACACGCATGCATGCACACGCGCGTGCGCACACACACACACACATGTCTGTCATCCACTGATTCTTCCCAAAGTGGCTGCAACAGTCAGGGCTGAGCCAACCCAAAGCCACGAGCCTGGAACTTCTTTGTCTCCCACCTCAGTTCAATGAGCCAGGCGGCACTTGGGCCACCTTCTCCTGCTTTTCCAGGCACATGAGCGGGGAGCTGGATCAGAAGTGGAGCGGCCAGGATTCTAACCAGCACCCATATGGGATGCCGATGTGGCTGGTAGTGGCGTAATCTACTTTGTCACAATGCCAGCCCCAGCTTCACTCTTTATGCTAAAATAATTCCAGATGAATCAGAGATGTGAATGACATAAAAACTGAAACTAAAAAAGCACTAGATGATAACTTGGGAAAATTTCTAAAAAGGAGTCTTATAATAGAGAAGGCACTTTTAACTATGACTCAAGTCCTGAATCTGTGAAACCTTCCAACTGGATCACATGTCCATGTTCAGTTGCAAAGGTAGCAGGGGAAAGCTGAGTTGGCAAGGGGAGAAGAGGGAGGATTGTGAGTAAGCAACTCATAGGACCTGCTATAATCTCGGTGTCCACTCCTTACAGAATTCCTCCCTCTTGTCATGCCATTGCTTCATTTCATCTTCTAATATTTCGTTATAATTAGGTAAGTAAAGATGAGTGTTAATATGTCAAAGAAAGTACTCAGAAATTATCACGTGTGTTACTATGGAATATGGCATACAAAGCTTTTAGAAATACATAACTTTCTTTTTCTGAAAATTTCTTTATTTGAAAAGCAGAGTTATAGATAGAGGTAAGAATACAAGACAGAGAGTTCTTCTATTCATTTGTTCATTCCCTAGATGGCTACAACAGCCAGGGCCAGGTCAGGCCAA
This sequence comes from Ochotona princeps, assembly GCF_030435755.1. Lineage (NCBI taxonomy): Eukaryota > Metazoa > Chordata > Mammalia > Lagomorpha > Ochotonidae > Ochotona > Ochotona princeps. The sequence continues at coordinate 5,875,367 of NC_080859.1, forward strand.
AGGCAATAGCCATTAACCCCATCTAAGTTTCCCAGTTGGATGGCAGGGGCTCAAGCAATTAGGACATCATCTACTGCTTTTCCAGGGACACTTGCCAAGCGTGGGATCAGAACTGGACAGACTGGGACTGGAACCAGAGTCACAGGCAATGGCTTAACCCTCTGTGCTGTAACACCAGCCCCAGGTACTGTTGTTATAACATGGAAATGGACTAGTCCTATGCAATTATAGGAAACATATTTATGTAGCCTAAATAAAAATGAATAAAATTTAATATATCAACTTACAAAAAATAAATTTGAAAAGAAAACAATTGCTATGAGGGATAGCAAATTATTTTTCATTGAAATTAATCATGGAATTTTATTCCTTTAATATTCAGAACTTTTTTTTCACACTAAATGGATCATATAATGTGAAGATTTTCATACCTATAAAATCTAAAGCAAATAAATACAACAACATACTCTTTCAACAGTTATTTAATTAGGTGAGTCCATTCCTGTGGTCTAATGATTGGTTTGTTGAGCAAAAAAAAGCCAAATAGATTTATATAGTCTAAGAATGAAGATTATGTAAGCAGTGTATTATACATTACTTCAGTCAGAACGTTCAGGAAATCAGAACATCAATACGTAATGCATTGATGAAACTTGAAGCCAAAATCATCTTGCACTTTGGTTAATGCCAAGTCTTAAATGAGTGATTACTTCAATTGAGGGAAGCACAATTTTAAACAAGTCAGGCTGTGTGCATAAGTTGTATATTTTTAGCTGACTAGGAAAATGTCATGGCATTTTTCAAACTCATATTTATTTTGATTTTTCATCCAAAATACTTAATATAGTTCAAGCATTTCTTTTTTTTACTAATTTGATTTTTATTATATTTTTGACAATCTTTACATAGTAAATTAGGGAAAAGAGGTTCAAGGGCTATAGGGAAGGGGTAAGACTATTATGTCCACATTGTTTCCTTCATGTATCTGAGGTAAAGGGGGATATTGAGGGAGAAGCCCCACCCAGTTTCCAACCCACCCCAAGTCCCGGATGTGGGGCATGCTCTGAGATCCTTGCTCAAGTGGTTTTAATAGTTCATTAGTTATGAATTGCTGCCAGTCTCGCCACTCCAAGCACGATGAGGTCGTTGAAGAATCCACTGATTGACATAGTCCATCACAGAGTCTCCATTTGCCTAGTATTTCGCAGCCAACATATAGCTGAGGTGGTTGATTGACTTGTTCTGTCTTCTGTCTTCTTTTGGTTAGGGTTCTGAGTCTGGCAGTTCAAGCATTTCTAAAGTGCACAGAAACTTGATGAATATCCTTGTTACCAACTAAGACTTAGAAATTAAAAGGAAAGCTTGCCCTTTTCTTGCCTGGCTCTCTTCAGCTGGCACTGCCGGGGCGGGCAGCTAGCCTGCCAGTGTTCCTCAGAATGCCTGGGTCCTACAGGGAAGTGCTGGGCTTGACTCCTGCTTCCAGCTCTGGCTCTCAATTCCAGCCCCCTGTGAGTATAAGCCCTGGGAAGCAATGGTGAAGGTTAGATGTGTTCCTGCTGCCCACACGGGGAGAACGGGAGGAGTTTCCAGCCCCTGACTTTAGCCTCAACCCAGCCCCAGCCCTTGAGGGCGTTTGGGGAATAACACCAGTAAATGAGAGTTCTCTCTGTTTTTCTGTCTCTCTGCCTCTCAGATAAGTATTTTTTAATTAGTGAAGGGTACTACAATAATATATGAAACTTATCTTAGTGGTTACTGAATTTTACATGATAGTGTATTGAATGTTACCATTTCATAAAGTGGATGACATTCTCTCAACCAGACTTTTCTCCATACTAAGTATAATTTGTTGAGCTCCTATATTTTTCCACTATTTCCTTATTTCAAAGCCTCATAAACACCTTATAAAGGTACATATTACACCTGCCAGCTGCACCTCTTGTGACTCATATTTGGCTATAGTGTATGTCTTCTGCAACTTATCCTCTCGGAATTGTTCTCTGCTGTGATAGCAGGGAATTAATGAATCCAAAAGAAGCCTTTGCCAAAGATACAAGGGAGAGTAAGCATGTCTGGCCAGCTCCCTCCTCATATGGGACAACTGTTACAGGGTCTTCCAGAGTGTCACCCCACCCGCAGCCCAGTGTAATGACACACCCTCTTGGCTTCCTGCCCTTCCCTGTTCCACTTCCTCTTTCTAAAATCAGAGCTTAGTAGGATCACCTCCCAAGTAAACACCTTGCAAATCTTCCTCCAACAAAACCCAGCTGAGGCCAATAGTTAGTGCTACCCATGCGTATAACAGATAGGGAAACTGAGACTTAGGTTAAGTAACTTGGTTTCAGAATTAGAAAGGGCAGAGGTGGCCCCGGAGCAGTAGCCTAGTGGCTGAAGTCCTCACCTTGCACACGCCGGAATCCCATATGGTTGCTGGTTTGTGTCCCGGTGGCCCCACTTTCCATCCAACTCCCTGCCTTTTGCCTGGGAAAGCAGTCGAAGACAGCCCAAAGCCTTGGGACCCTGAACCTGCGTGAAGGACCTGGAAGAAGTTCCTGGCTTCTGGCTTCAGATCGGCGCAGCTCCGGCCATTGCGGTCACTTGGGGAGTGCATCAGTGGACAGAAGATCTTCCTCTGTGTCTGTTCTACTCTCTGTATATCTGACTTTCCAATAAAAATAAAATAAATATATTTTTTTAAAAGGGCAGAGGTGAGATTCAGTCTGTCTGGCAGAGTGTGCCAGATTTGGGGCTCATTTACTGGCACTACATTATTACACGTTACACTTGTGTACTCAGCAGACTGTTAGGTGCCTACAAAACCAAGGCACGTTGTTATTAGTTATTGTCTCCCAAATACACCTTAGTATTAAATGTTACATCCATTTATGCGGCTACTTAAATATCTGCCTCTTTTTGTATCACTGAGACCAAAGACCATGCCTATTTGGGCTCACCGTGTTTTCTCTGGCTTTTTATAAACAGGTATGGGAATGGAGTAGCGGAAACTAGGTAGAGAGAGGCACAGAGGGGAATGACCGGCATTGAAGCAGCGACGGGGTGCTTGAGTCATGGGAATGCTGCAATGCCGGAAGGAGATAATAGCATGGCCCCATACTTCAGCCGAGACCACAGGTGTGTGGGTTCCCAGGAGCTGCTTCTGGATCCCGAACAATGAAAGATGTTACAGTTCTCTGTGGCACTAGACATTTCTATTGTGAAGCAGTTCTCTTGCCTCACTTCCCCATGGAACCTGATATTAAAGCTTCATAACCTGAGGTGAATTGGCTTCATCGTTAGGACTCAAAAGGCTTACAGGTCTGTCAATAACAGATAATAGGCAGACTTCCTCAGCTACAAATACAAACAATACACACACACAAAAAAAACACTCCTAAAACAGACATGAGGGCTTTTTTTTAAAGTATTTGTTTATTGGAAAGGCAGAGTTACAGAGGAACAAAGAGAAGACAGATCCTCCGACTGCTGGTTTCCTCCTACAGGGCTGCAGTGACTGCTCTGGCCAGGCCAAGCTTGCAGCCTCGGCCTTGAATCTCCATCTGGATCTTCCTCAGGGTTGGCAGGGGCCAAGCACGTGGCCCATCTGCTGCTTTCTCAGACACGTTAGCAGGGAGCTGGATTAGAAGTGGAGCAGCCGGGCAATGACGGCAGCTCCTATGGGATGCCGCATCACATGCTAGTTTCTGATGTACCGCAAGTTCAGCCGCAGGCATGACTTTTGTGTCACTTTTTTTTTTAAAGTAACTGTATTTATTTTTAAATGCTCGTTATGTAGGTGAGAGGATTGTAAACCCATTCAGGTGTTTGGGCAGGATTGGAAGGGAAGGCCGGTAAGGCAGGTAAGGGAAAAGACTCTGCCTTCCTTGCTGTGACCATGAGGAACCAGGAGAAGCGGATAATATTGTGCTGTTCCTCGCTGCCAGATCACTTCAGTATCGGGACAGAGATGGTGCCCTGATCGTCCCGGGCACCCTGATTCGGGGAACAATGTCCTGAGGGGGTCCCTTGAGCAGTCTGGGATTGTTCTAAGCTGGTGTTGGCTTTGTTGCATCAGGTATGAGATACCGCTTCCCACACTGGCCAGCTGTCTATGTCTGTTCTGGTATGTCCATAGTCCTAGACACTCGCTGGAGAGTTTCGCCTGTTATTCTTTCCGTCTTTTGGTGAGGCACTCAAGGTCCTCTGTTGCATTAGAGAGGCCAGCTGCCCTGACTTTCATGTACATCCTGTTACGTTGTCCTTGCTTAGATGGAGTCAGCAATGAAGGTGGCCCAGTCTTAGAACATGTGTTTTGAGACCAGACTGGGCTTCCGTGTGGTGTTCCCTGAGATTGGGGGTTAGGTGGAATAGACTACCAGGCTGACTCCTAAGAACCCCAACGCTGGAGTGTGCCAGCCTGGCCTGCCCCTAGACCCAGCCTTGTATGTGCCATAGGTATTGCAACGTGGCCCAGCCCACCCCCAGACCCAGCCTCATGTGTGTGCCATAGGTACTGCAGCCTGGCCCTGCCCACCCCATACCCAACCCTAATTTGTACCGGCAGCTGCTATACCCTAGTTGGAAGACCTGTGAAGACCGTTTCAGACCCACCCCTAAAACAGACTCTCAAGTGTGCCATTGAAGTGCACCACTTTTAATGAGAACATTTTATCAAATCATTTCTTCAAAAATTCTGTTGTGGTGGTCATGATAATTTTTCCTGTATCTTTCCCATTGGGTTGCCAATTATTTTATGTCCAGTGCATGCTCACCTTGGCTTCACTGATATTTCTAGTTCAAAATACTTTTTCAATAAGGTGCAGACAAGGAAAATATTTAAAATCAAGCAAGAATCTAATGGTCTTGGAAAATGATTTGTTTTGGTCAGCTGTGGAACTGAGTAAAAATCTGTTACTGAGAAATGGTGAGCCACACCATGAACACTGGGGAAACTTCTTAACCATTGGTGCTAAGCAGCCTTAATCTGTCATAGAAAAGAGAAATTAAGTATAAAGTGGCTTAAGTATAATAACATTCCAAGTACTTATTTTTGATGGCAGTAAGGTCTTCATCACAGAGGTCCTCAAAGCCTGTCCCAGAAAGTGCAGCCGCTCTCCTGTCCCTCCCTTCTCCTGGGATGCCAGTGGCCTCATTGCAAGCACCAGTGGCACTCCAACCAAGGACTTTCTTCTGCCATGAAGATGACAGCAGCCTGGAGGATTCTGTGCTGCCTCCCAGCATTCCCTGGTGGGACTGAGCCCCAGTAGTTTATATCAATAATTCGCTTTTTAACACACCCAGCATTAGCTTCTTTCTCTTCTCTGCTCTCTTACTAAATGTTTCTGGCACTGCTGTCCAAAATAAACCACTGAAGAGTCATGTCCTCTTCTCAAATAAACTAAGACGAGGGGACTATGAGTGGACATTTGGTACAACAGGTAAAACTCCACTTGTGACACCCATACCCCACATCTGAGTACCTGGGTTCGAGTCTTGGCTCTGCCTCTAATTCTGGTTTCTTGATAAGTGCACCCTGGGAGGAAATAGATGTCTCTGTCACCCTTGTGGGAGACCTGGGTGGAGTTCCTGGTTTTGACTTCAGCTTGGTTCGGGTTCTGTTGTGGGTATTTTGGGGATGTACCAGCAAACGGAAGTTCTGTATCTCTCTGCCTTTCAAATAAAATAGTCAAATCAATTAAAAATTTCTTCAAGTCTCAAAAATAAAGAAAGATGTATGGGCTGTGCATTCATGTCCTTTAAAAATAAATCCATGGTAAATAAAAAATAAGGATGTGATAAATGGCAAACATTTCATAAAACTAAATTTACGTAATTCAAAGGATTTTCCTTTTTTTTTTTCTGAAATGATTTCTTGTCGCTTTTCTCTTCTTCCTCTCTGCCTGCTTGCCTTAAAATGCCCTTTCCTTTTATCAAATACAGTGGCAGGAAAAGATAGCTAACGGAAACAAAAAAACCTCCACACTTCACAAAATTGGAAAATTCACAACAATCCATAGTGTCTCAATTTTTCTTGAAGATTCAGAAAGTTCATAGAATTCATAAATCCGGAAACTCTTGCCACATATTTCCATAGGAGTACTACATGTTCTATTTTGTTTTTGAGAAATGAATGAATAGAAAGTTGAGAAAAAGTTTTGCTAATAGGCAAAGTTGAAAAATTTTCAAAGCAGCATGTGAATCAAGAAATAATTATAGTTGGAAATATCTTAGAAACTTATTTTTAGTTTAGTAAAGTTACATCACTCAGTGCTTTTGAAGTATATAAAGCTCATACCTTGCTTATCTATAATTAAGTCAAGACTCTTCTTAACTCTTTCATTGCATAGTCATTTTAAGGGTCATTAAAAAGCATCATGTATTCAATGTACTTCCTGAATGTGGAGGTGAAGAGGTTACAGGACACTCTCAGATAAAGCAAGGAACATCTGAGTTAGGAACTTTGCAGAACCCTTGAGGTGAAAAGGCCCCAATTCAGTAGGATTTTGGCCTGTGTTTTAAGTGGTATTTAAAATGTTGCTGACTTATGCAAAGAAGGGAGTGTAATAGTGAAGGAACTATGAACTAGGGTCCTACCCTCCCTGACTCACCACTTCCCCTGGCCTGAAACCATTCTACTTCCTTTTCTGCTTTATTTCTACCATGGGGCATATTATGTAATGGAACCAAGGCATATGAATGGAAATGGATGAATGATCCTGTGTAGAACAAAATAATTGGCCCCAGCATTATGGTACAGCTGGTGAAGCTGTCAGCTCTGACGACAGCATCCCATTTGGGTGCCAGTTCATGTTCTGGTTGCTCCATTTCGGATCAAGTTTCTTGCGAATGGCCTGGGAGAGCAGTGGGAGGGTCCAAAATGCTCGGGCCCCCTGTCATCCATACAGGTTATGCAGATGAAGCTGCCAGCTGAGAGTTTCGGCCTGGCCCAGTACTGGCCATTGAAGCCATCTGGGGAGTAAACCAGTCATGAGAAAATCTTGGTCTCTCCCTTCCTGCAATTTTTGACTTTCAAATCAGTCACTCTTTAAAAAGATGATAAAGCAAAGACAAAGTACAGAAATAATGAAAGAGAAGTTTTCCAATAAAGGATAAGGAACAATCTGCAAAATGAAGACAAAAAGATAAACTAAAGAAAAAGAAGACATTTTTCTTCTCCTTAATCGGTCAAGAGAAAGGGTATTAGATCTAACCCTTGAAAGCCTATTTAACCCTATGTAAGTTTAAATGTTCCAATGAGCTCCTGGTGATTTCCTTTGAAGTCTGTTTTACAACCACAGAGCGCATACTCCTCTTTAGTTTCTTCATGGTGTTTATAATTTTTATAAATCTTATTTAATTTTTATACCGCATACTGTAATCCCTACGGATCTGCTTACTTTTTAACCAAAATATTTCCTTGAACCTGCATCTCCTTGGTGTTATCTTCTCCAAAGATCTTCCAAATAAGGAGATTTGCACTCTGGAGGCTTTGAAGATGAGGTCAGCTAAATACAGTGGGGAGATGAGGTCTCCAAGGCGAGGCTTCCTTCCATGATGGCAGGGTCAACGAAGCCTTTTGACACGAATTAGACAAACTTGGATGCCAATTTGCAGAGCTGAGTAGTACATATTAGGACAGAATTGGAATTCTTGAAATATGGCTATCAACGCTTAACCACTTCATGTTTGGGCCTACCATCATGCCCTGTTCATCTATATGCTGGAAGCCCTTAGAAGCTCCTTAAAACTGTGTTCATAGTTATGTTACTGCATCAGAATTTCCATCCCACCCACATGAGGGAGCAACTTGCAGATGATTTTGGATGCACTACATTCAATTTGAGTAGCCAATGAAATCAGGATGAAAAAGTTCATTTTCTTAAATGTTCAGTTTCTTTTCACCCACACTTTTTGTTCCGCATTCCTTATGATTTAAGTCTTCATTAAATACTGCCTTTGAATATCTTAAGTTCTGGCTTAAAAATTATAGATATAAGTGATTGTTTTGTTGAAGTTATTTTGAATTTTCCTTTTTTTTCTGGTATTTTCTTACTTTTTGGCATCTCTCTGTTGAACATTATCTGTGAATTTAGTCAGAATTGTTTATTTCTTTTGGTTATGTATCAACACTAACTCCTGTAGATGCCTCTAAGTAGATATGTTATAGTTTGTTTCACTAAATTGTAATTCACTCTCTAATTCCTTAAGAATTAGAGACTTCAATAAATGTATTTAGAGCAGGAAATTCAGGAGCTTGAATTCATGGAAACATGGAAGTAAAAACTGATGAAAAAATAATAGCAAAAAAGACAGCACGGGACTATAAATGAAAGGATGGTAAATCAAGGTAGGTGGGAAAAAAGGGAAAACAGAAATAAAAGAAGTGGAAATAGCAATCCTTTTTGGAAGGGAAAGGTTATTAAAGGCTCATTTGAGAATATGGAAATACACAATAGCAAACAATCAAAGTCTGACTATAATGCTACAATGCGGACATACAAAATATCTGAAAATATCTCATAAAAATACACAATAGTATCTTTGGATGAAAAAGTGTCAGCTTTGAGCTGACTGTAAACGAGGTAAAAGATACTGGCATTATTCAGATTATACAGTAGGTGCTTACTAGCAGTTTGTGAAGGGTACAGATCTGCTTAAGGCAGTGTGCTGAGGCAGTGGGGGAGGCAGTGGGGGAGACTGCAGGCTGCATGAACGGTCTTCAAAAATGTTCATGGAAAAAAAAGGTATACATGGATTGCAAATATTTTTGCCCTAAATAACTTATCTTTAATCCTCTCTTCCTTGAACTTTTTCAAGAACTTTTCTCTGCAAGTTTTGCAGATCTATACTCCAAAGTCTAACTAGAAAATACCAATGTATAATTTATGTTAGGCTTCTTTAAATGCTGGGCTTTAAGTGCAGAAGAATTTCCACTAAGGGAGGCAATTCTGTAATTAGAGCGAGCCTGACCAGGGTGCTCAGGTAAAATGCTGGTGTGTGCGCTTTTGGAGTTGAGCAATGAACACAGAGCTGGTGGTGATCTATCTGCCTGCAGGGCTGACGATGGTGCCTGGGGCAGGAGTGCCGGAGGACTGGGATGCTAACCTACCATAGGTTTTCAAGTGCAGGCTATGTGAGGAGATGGGGAGGGGATGTTTCTGGAGTTTACACATTAGTGTGCAGACTAAGTACACTGATGGGCTAGTCTAACTCTGAGGGACTAAGTCTAAAAGCGAAAGGAGAGCTCTTATCAGGTGATGCAAGAAAGAGGTAGACCGCCATTGAGTACTGCTGACCTATCTCGTTCTTTCTCATTCCTGGCCTCCTTTCCAGAATGGAGCAGTTGAGAAATCCAGTACCTGCATCTCTTAAACAGCGATCTAAGGAATAACAATGACATGCAACCTCTCTTTCAGAAGCTTCTTAAGGTATTGTATATCTCCTTTATGATTAACATTCTGTGGTACATTGCTTTTTAAAAAAATAAGTGTTTTTTAAAAAGATTTTATTTTTATTGGAAAGCCATGTTTACAGAGAGGAGAGGCAGAAAGATCTTCTATCCGCTGGTTGACTTCTTAAATGGCCACAGCGGCCAAAGCTGAGCTGACCTAAGACAGGAGCCAGGGTCTCCCATGCGGGTGCAGGGTCCCAAGGCTTTGGGCCGTCCTCGACTGCTGTCCCAGGCCACAAGCAGGGAGCTGGATGGGGAGTGGAGCTGCCGGGATTAGAACCATCGCACTCATGGGATCCTGGCACTAGCAAGGCGAGGATGAGCTAATGCAGCCATCGTGCCAGGCCTAGTATATTGGTTCTTAAGTGAACAATCCCTGGAGGGCCTCTTAAAATGGATTGCTGCAGTTTCTGAATCAGAAGGTATGGGGAGGCTATTTCTAACCAGTCTCTAGGATCCTGCTGGCTCTGCCTGCACTCTGAGCTCTCCAGCCTGTGACTGCTCTACTCTGCCAGTGGTACGTTGTCTCTTTTCCTTGAGTTTCTGTCACACAGCTCCTTGTCTTCCCAAATGTGCTTCCTCAGTGTTTGGTCATCCTTAGAAAATACTGATATGGAAGAACAATATTCAATAATACTGGTGAGATCCACTGCTCTGCAGAGAATTTAAATTCTGAGAGCAGCTTTTGAATCTGAAAGGGAAAAGCTACCAATACATTAATTTCAGACAATGAGAGTAATTCCTCCATGCTTATGAATGTGTACAACTGACCTGTGACATTTGCAGGCTCCACATCTGAGAAACCAACCAATGCTGGGAGAAAAATACTTTAAAAATTACAAATAGTTTGCAAACCTTTGCTTTTATTTCCACAGCAATACTGCCCAGCATCTATTTACATAAACTTACAAGGAATTCACAGAGGAGTTGCCCTACACCGTTTTTTTTTTAAGATTTTTGAGTATTTCAGTATTGAAGGAGGTCCCAGAATCAGAGTGTGGTAGTTTATCTATTTTTTTTTTTAAACAACCACAAAAAACCCGTCTCTTCGGATGTTTCAAGGGTATGCTTCGTCTGACTTTTTTTGAAATACCCTCGGTTTTGGGCCTGCTGAGGGGGCTCGACAGCGGTGGATCGCGGCCAGGTGAGGACACAGGTGCAGCGGGCAGCGGCCTCCCCACACCTCTTCACCGAGTACACCTGTGATGGCACCGGTGCAGGTGGTGCAAACCAGCCGGCCCAATCGCGATCCTTCCCTTCCCTGCGTCTTCCTGAGCTCCAGAACCCGGCCTTTATAAATACTTTTTGCCCGCGTGGAAGCCACACACATCTCCGGGCCACCGCCGGGACGCTCGCAGCAGCAGCCTCCGGCCGACCCCCGCACCGTCGGGTCTCCGGCCTCAGGGAGTTAAGGACTGGGTGGACGCCTCCCTTCCCTGTCCGAGCCTCTCCGGGCTGCACGCGCGCCGGCAGGGAGCCCCACGAGGCCGCCGGCCGGCCGGCCGCGCTCGGGCCGTGCGGGCGGCTCCTTCCCTCCGCCGCTCTTCCCTTTCCTCCCGCTCCGCCCCGCCCCGCGCCGCCGCGCCTGCGCAGCCCCGCCGCCCTTCCTCTGCCGGCCGCTCCTCCCCGGCCCCGCCCGCCTTTCTCTCCCTCCCCCCGCCGACCCCCGCCCCCGGCCCCGCAGCTCCCCGCTCCCCTCTCTGGCTCGGGTTTCACCGAGGGCTGCAGGTAGTGAGCCGCCCCGTCGTGTCCCCGCCCCTGCTGCCCACCCCTCCCGGCTCCGGGCGCCGGGGAGGATGAAGCGGCAGCCGCGGCTCGGTCGCAGGCAGCGGCCCCGGCGGCGGTGGCTGCGGCGGGGGCGGCCGGAACTCGGGTGGTGAAGGAGCGGCGGCGGCTGAGGGAGCGGCAGCCGCCCCGGCCGCTTCCCCCTGGGCTTCCCTTCCTCTTGGGCGCAGCCAGGAAGTTTTCCGCTTGTGTGCCTGTGTGAGCGCGCGCGTGTGAGTGTGTGTGTGTGTGTGTGAGGTGAGGCCAGGGCCGGCGTTGGTGCCGGCGTCGGGCTCTTTTTGCCCACTCGGCGCTCCGTAACGCCAGGCGCCTCCCGAGCCGGGGCTGTGGCCCGAGGAGGGGGCGCGGCGGCGGGCTCCGTCCTTTTGTTGTTGTTTCCTCCGCCTGGGGAGCTCGAGGGGGGACGCGCCTGGGTGGGGCGGCTCGGAGCCCGGGCCTGCTGGCCCCCGGGGCTCCCGGGCGGGCTGGGAGGGCTGAGCGGAGCGGGCTTCAACATGATGGCCGCCGAGGCCGGCAGTGAGGAGGGCGGCCCCGCGGTGGCTGCGGGAGCCGGAGGCGGCGCGGCGGCGGGCTCCGCTGCCTTCCCGGTGGTGTGTCGGGTGAAGATCCCGGTGGCCGCCGCCGCCGCCCCCTATCCCGGGCCGGTGGAGGCCGGCGTGGCCGCTCTGGGGTCGGGCTTCTTAGGCGCCGGGGCTGTGGGGGGAGCGGGGCTGACAGGGGGAGGCGCCGCTGCGGGGCCGGCCGCCGCGGGAGAAATGGCCTTCGGCAAGGGGACCCCCGCACCCCCTGCCGCCGAGACCCTCGGGCCGGGCGGCGGCTTCCCTCCGCTGCCGCCGCCGCCGCCGCCGCCTCAGCTGCCCCCTCTGGGCGCGGGTCTGGGCACCGTGGACGAAGGTGACTCTCTGGATGGACCAGAATACGAGGAGGAAGAGGTGGCCATCCCGCTGACCGCTCCTCCGACGAACCAGTAAGTCAGCTGGCTGTGTGCGGTTTGCGGGGCCCGGGGAGGAACGCAGCTGTGATTTGTTGTGTAAAGTTGCGAGGTTTCGTTGGGGTGTTGCACGCCGACTGCTCTCGGTCCCCAAGGGCGTGCTCTCCCGGGCGTCTCCGTGGGTTTAGTGCCCCTTCTGGAAAGCTGTAAAGTTGTTCTGATGGGACCCCGGGGCTGAGGTGTGTCCAGTGAGAACCGGATATGGGTCTGTCCCCACTAGATTGCCCCGAGCTCGGAGCTGACCCCGGCAGGCGCGGTGGACGTGAACTTGTGTGTGTTCCCCGACGAGCTGGCAGTGTGTTGGTGTAACCCGTTGGTCGGGATGCCGTGTTTTTGTTGGCGCTGACTAACCCAGCTCTGGCCCTGCGAAAGCAGGTGATGGCGCTTGGTGTGTGGCTCGCCCAGGACAACGTGGGTCGGGGAGCCGGACCGGAGGCGCAGGGGTCCCACGTGTGCTGCAGGGCTGCCGTCCCTGCGGCCCTGGGGCTTGATTGCTGTAATTGGCACTGCTAATGCGCTTGGATCACTTAAAAATTTCAGCAGTATTTTGCCTCAGAGTTTCTGTTGGTGGCGAGTACAGTGTTCTGTTTGGAAATGTTAACATCCAGAATATACAGGAGAAATGACTTTTTAAATATAACCTAGTGTCTCTTTCCTAAATTTGTATTTATAATGGCTGGCTGGCCTTGAGTGGAAGAAATGTTGGAATGGGAAGGGAATGTAGTAGGCAGAACCCCCTCCCCCATTTCGCGCACCAGTCTTTAATGATTAGGATTTCAACAACCTTGGTGAATGTCAGGAAAAAAAGGTTTGGTGGTTACATGGGTAGTGTGGACGGCTCGAGGGTTTTTGTTTTATTGCTTTGCTTTTGGATATGCTTCTGTAGAAGATTTAGGAAAGACTGGAAAACGAATGAGGACAAGATTCTGTATTACACTTTTTTTTTTACTTTATGCTGCATTTTTGATACTTAAGGTGGGAAAGCAGGGTCCTGTAGGCGTGTTGTATTCCTTTTGTATTATTCAGGGTTCAGTTATTCACTTCATGCCTTTGTCTTGTTCACTTTCTGGGGAATGTTCAAAGTTCTGCTTTTATAGTACTACTTTGACACCTTCCAGTCTTTAGGGGAGAAATGACAGATATCAGTGGCCATTGCTACTACTGCGGAGATGATAATAAACAGATTTCTAATATTTTTTTTAATCCTGAAAGGATCCAGTCTTACAACAGAATTGATTTAGGAAACGTGGTTCAAAACCCGTTGGTATTTAGAACAATTTTAGCTTACATTTAAAACTGAGTGGAAAGTACAGAGTGCTCTTGTTAAATGTAGGAAAATACAGGTTGAGGAGAATTATGCATCATTTTATGTATTTAGAAGTAAAAATGTTGTAAAAGTGCTCTGCACTGTTTTAACAGTTTTCCACTTTTTATTTGAGACGTCAGCCCAGAGCTGGGAGGCAATATAGTAGTGGTCCAGGGTGCAAATTCTGTACTTAGATGACGTTTGGATTGAATTCCTGACGCTTGGCTACTTTCAGGCTGTGTGATCCTGGAACTGTCAGTTTTCCCATCTGTAAAACAGGAATTTAGCTAGTGCTGCTTCCCACAGGTAGTTTTTAAGGCTTAATGAACCTTGGACATACTCAGCACAGTAACCAACCGGGAGTGAATGTTTAATAAGTAGGCCCTCCTCCAGGTGTTAGCAATGATATTGTCAAATTGCCTACTAATTGTTGATGTAGGACTTCCCTACCTGTAGCTTTTTGAAGAGAATGCTTTGAACACCACAGTAAGCCAACCATGATTTTTTTTAAAAAAACATTTTTTGGGGTTTATTTGTTTGCGAGGCAGAATTAGAAAGGGGGAAGGTGAGAGCAGTTGTCTCTGCACTGGTTCACTCCCCGGATTGTCTCGGTGACCAGGCCTGGGCTGCCCCAGAGCCAGGGGCCTGGGCCCCAGTCCGAGTCTTCCACATGGGTGGCCTTGGGGGCTCTTAGCTTTTCCAAGTGCATTAGCAGGGAGCTTGATCGAAAGTGGTACAGCCAGGACATGAATCAGGCTTAATCCAGGATGCCATAACGCTGTTGTGGCACAGCTGTGGTTAATTGTATTTTTAATTTTCAATTCTTGAGGACTTCCAGCAGTAGGTTAAGACATTTTAAAGGAAAAATTCAAGTGTTTACTATAAACTTGAATGAAAAAACCTTGATAATTTGCTTAAATTACAGCCTATCATCTGTAAAAGCAGGGATGGGAAACGTTTTGGATTTTTATAGCAACATTTGCGGGGCTGTACAAAGTTAGCAGCCTAAAAATCGTTTGCTTTAGATTGTCTGACTCTGTAGTCCCACCTGTCAGCGCCTTGTGGCAGTGCCGGGTTAAATAATCTGGCAGGGCTTATATGGCCAGTAGACCTTAAAGTGCCCCATGCGCCAGAGGTTTCCCACACTTGCTGTAGAGAAAAAAACGTCCTTGGACTACATTAGTGTCTGTCTAGCAGTTACTGGTCACCTTAGGTCATAGGGTTGAGTCCACAAGTCGTTTGTTAGATTCCCTGATCAGGGAGTTGAGCCTTGTTAGCAGCCCAGGCTGGACGGCTATGATGACAGGTGGGTGTGATGACAGTGCCCAGGGAGGGAGGTCGGAGTGAGCGCATTGACAGTGTTAGCATTAAGGATTTTGTGTCTGATTTTCTTTGAGTGGAGAATCCTCGGTTCCATGTTTATTGCTGAATATGTTCTTCAGTTTGGTGAAGACTTAGTTTCTATAATTTTAGCTGCTTAGTTGGGTATTTTTCTTTTTGCAAGATTTGAGAGAAATTTCTCACATTTTCTTCCTATTGTGAGAGCTTTTGTATTTAAAACTAAGAAATGCAGTGTTTCTGAAGAGGCTTAGACTCTGCTGGCCACTGAGACGCGTGCTGAAGGAGCCGCTTTCAGGGTCCTTGTTTTTGTTTTCTCCAGATGGGTTAGGGGAAGTAGTGTTGTACCCAGTATACCTTTCATTATATGGAGAGAGTTTTAACTGTTAGTCTGTGGAAGCGGAAGTCCTTGGTAAGAATCCAACCAGAAGAGGTAGATGGCTTGCCCTTATGGTGTGTGGAACATTTAGTTGTGGCTGGCGGCTGTCACTGAGACTACATTGCTAGAATAGAGTAGTGGTTGCCCCTTTCAGGCCCCTGGCTGTTAGGTTTGCTGCAGTCTCTGCCAGGCCCTCCTTACCTCCCCTAGTAGTTGTCTGGCACCTGGGGCAGTTCTTAACCTGGAGCTAACAGGCTTCTCAAGCCTGAAACTTTAAGGAAAACAACAAAGTAAGAAATTGATAGTATTATTATATTTTACTGTCTTTACAAAAATAAAATTGTCAAATAATTACTAAAAAAGGACATGTAGTATTCATTAACTTTGTCACCACGTTTGCATTCTGACCATGGGTGAGTTTTTGTTTCTTACTAAAAAGGGGAATAAGAGTGACTGCTGACCAGGGCTTGGATGTGCCTGGTAGGTGCTTCAATGGTTACCAGGAGTTAGGTGTCCCCTTTCTTAGTGCCTCTTCCTGGGCGGTTCAGGTCTAGTAGGCAGCTCAGTAAGTGAATTAATGTGATTGCAGTTAGATGAAGGTAAATATCATGGGGTTAAGTGAAGGAGTCGGAGGAGTAGCAGGTGTCCTTTTCTTACTGCTAAATATGTCTTCTGAGTAAGTTGTTTTTTGTTTTAATTTCCTTTGCTTAATGATTGCACCAGGTCCAAAGGAATTACTAGTTTAGTGAATATAAACTTTTTGTCCTTAGTGAGGAGTCCTTTCTGCAGACTCTTCGCTGTTGAGCTGTGGTCTGGAGGGAGATGGAAGGCAGTGCCTGAAGCACCGCTGAAGGCTGGAGCTGGTCCGGGTGGTTGGTGAGCTAAGCTGGAGAATGCAGGCAGATGTTACTGCCAGAGACATGGAGGAGGAGGACAGTCTTGAGTCAGGAAGAAAGGGCAAATAAAGAACGGGCCTTTCTGGTTGGTTTGCTCCTGTTTCTTTGCTACCCCAAACTACCTTTGAGAGCAAAAAGCTTATAGTGATAACAGTAGTTTATTGGTTGCTTACTACCTAATAAGAACATTCTGATTGCTTTCCATATATTGTTTTGTACCTTTTGCTGTTAATAAAATACTCCACAACTTAATTGCTAAAGCAACAGCATCCATTTATTTAATCTTGATTGTAAAATTCAGGGCTGAGTGGAGACTGCTCTGTGTATCGTTGGTTGGCTGTAACATCCAACGTGGCTTTTATGGATGTGTGTGTGTACACATATGTGTGTGCACATATGCATGACTATGTGTATTTGAAGGTCAGGTATGGAGAAAGACCTTCCATCCACTGGCTCACTCCCCAGATGGCTGCGACAATGGACTGAGCCAGGTGGAAGCCAGAAGCCAGGCCACCCATGTAAGTGGCAGAGGCCCAAATTGGGCCATCTTTTGCTGCTTTCAGAAGTGGAACAGCTGAAACAAACTGTTGCCCATGTGGGGTGCCAGTGTTGCAGGTGGCAGCTTTTCTTGCTGTGCCACCATAGCACCCCCAGGGTAGCTCCTTAGATCTCTGCCTCAACTGGGCTGCCTGGAGCAGCTATGGGTAGCTGGGCATTTCTCCGTGCCCTCTCCTTGCTGTGTTCTCTCTGTGTAAAGAAGCTTGGAGTTCTTCAGCAATGGGGTTCAGGAGGGAACCGTTCAAGGCTAGCCACTGTGCTCCTCATTCTTGCTTATGTTTTGAGGCTAGTGCTGGTCCCATGATCCAGTACTGATATCGGGAAACTCTAAAATGGCGTATGTGTTGGGAGGTGAGCGTTCTTGAGGTGCCAAAGTAGTGTGTCACATATTGCCCACTTACCTACGAGTCCAGAAAATACTGAAACATTGTGGTGAGGGGTGGGGTGCGAGGAAGGGTAGGTTTGTATAAGTTCTTTCCGTAGGTCCAACGGGATAAAATGCCTCTCATTAAATGCTTTAAATATCATGCAGCAGCTGCTGTTGTTGGTTACCATTATCTTAATTGTGAACCAGAAATATTTGAATATGAGTGTTGGTTATGGCGCATTGCTTGAATGTGTAGGCATTAGTGATGTATAAATTTGAAATTGCAGTGCATTTCAGTTTGGAGTTAGATTATGCTGAATCTAACACTAGTTTTAATCTAATTTTTGTACCTGGTAAACTGGTATCAGGTACACTTTTTTCTGCAGAACGGAACGGTGTGTGATTTTGGGTACTCTGATTACATGAGTTACAGTGACCATTGTAAGGGTCAGCAGTTAAGTCAGCAGTTGGAAGGCGAGTATCATTAGTGGAAACAAGACAGTAAAACCAGTCTGCAGATATGTTTTATTGCTAAGTTCAAGTTCAGAGGATAACCATGGAAGAGTTGGAAGAATGGGAGTAAATGAAAGGATGGTGTTAACACTTGATGTCAAATCCTCTTTTTTGAGTTCTAAAGAGGCATTTTTTTCTACAGATTTTGTAGCATTGATATTGAAGATTTTAGTCATAAGATGAAATACAATTCTAGTTTTAAAGAGAATCTCTGAGTGCCCAAGGACAGTTGTAGTATGGGAATAGATCCAATTCTCATGAATTTTCAGATGTGTTTAGGTTGTACAATATTTGCAGCACACTTTATATGTATAAAGAGGTATTATACGCATTTTTGTTACTGAAGAAATGCAGTTGCAATTCTATAAGTTGAATATTCCTTATCTGCAGTGCTTGGGAACACAGTGTCTCAGATGTTGCAGTGTTTGCATAGACTTCACTGATTGTTCATCCCTGACCCAGCAACCCGTTCTGTGCTTCCTTTGTCCTGCCCCTTTGCTGGATATAAAAGACAACCTCCCCTGGCCCTGACATGGTGGCCTAGCAGCTAAAGTCCTTACCTTGAACGCACCGGGATCCCATATGGGCTCTGGTTCTAATCCCAGCGGCCCCACTTCCCATCCAGCTCCCTGCTTGTGCCCTGGGAAAACAGTTGAGGATGGCCCCAAAGCCTTGGGACCCTGCAGCTGCGTGGGAGACCCGAAAGAGCTCCTGGCTCCTGGCTTCGGATAGGCACAGAACTGGCCGTTGCGGCCACTTGGGGAGTGAATCATCGGATGGAAGATCTTCCTCTCTGTCCTCTGTATCTCTGACTTTCCAATAAAAATAAATAGATCTTTAAAAAAATTCTTTGCTGTTTGGTTCAAGCTAAACCGAAGACCTAGAGATCCTCCCGAACTGTCAAGTCCTTTTTATAACGTGCTAGACTGGGTTTACATTTAAGAACTTTATGTTAAATATTAAAACCATAATCCCTCTTTTATCTTTATCTAAATATTGATCTCTTAATTTTTAAATTAAAACATTTCTTAAGGGGCTTGGCGCAGTGACCTAGTGGCTAAAGTCCTTGCCTTGAACGCCCCAGGATCCCACATGGGCCCCGGTTTTAATCGCGGCAGCTCTGCTTACCATCCAGCTCCCTGCCTGTGGCCTGGGAAAGCAGTTGAGGATGGCCCAAAGCCTTGGGACCCTGCACCTGCGGGAAAGACCTGGAGGAAGTTCCTGGTTCCTGGCTTTGGATTGGCGTAGCACCGGCACAGAGCGTGCAAGACGAGGACTTTAGCTGCTAGGCTACGATGTCAGGACCTTCCAGAACAGTTTTGTCAGATTTCTTGTATGGCACTTTTGTAACTGGGTTTCCCTACCTCTAGCCTTGCATTTTTCTTTAACTCTTGGACAGTCGCTAGTTTGAGAGTTTGTCATGTACAAAGGTTGTACAAATGCTGTCAGTCTGTTTAGCTTGGTCAGAAACGCTTAGATAATTCCCTTAGCATTCTAAGTTGCATGTGTCAGTACATGGTTCCTTTTCATTGCTGAGTAATAGTCCTCAGCAGGAAGATCCACAGCCATTGCTATAAGCATTTCTGTGTATATTCTTATGAACACAAATTTTCTGTCAGAAGACCAAGAGTATTGGTAACAGTTACAAGTTTATTCTTGCAAGAAATAGCCAGTGTATTTTCTAGAATGGCTGTATCTGTTTACATTCCCTCCCTGCAATGTACTGAGTGGTTCCGGTTCTCTGTACCCTCACTAGGATTTGGTGTCATTATTAAAAAAATAGCCTTTGTGATAGATAGAGTAAATCAGTCTGGTTTTGATACACTTTCCTAAAAGAGCCTATGAAATTGAAAAGCTGTCTGTGTTAATTTGCTGTTTGTATCTCCTGATGGAGAGCAAGAAGGAGAACCTGCATGGAAGGTTTGATTGTTTACCGCCTTAAAGTTTAATTTGAGAAGCAGAGGGAGAAAACTCTTGCATGAGCAGGCACCTCATCCACTTACTCGCTGCGCAGAAGTCCACAGTGGCCAAAGCTGGGCCGGCTGCAGTGCAGAGCTAAGAATTCAGTCCAGTCCCCCTCACGTTTGGCAGAGACCCAGCCACGTGGGGCATCGCCTGCTGCCTGCTAGAGGTTTTTATGAACAGGAAATGGAATTGGAGGTTTCAGCATTTAAACCGAGGCTGTCTCTTATGGGATGCAGGTATCTTAATTGCTTGCTAAGCAATCTGCCCCTCAATTGAGTTTTAAGTTAGCTGCTAAATCATGGGTTTAGTGGAAACTCATAATCACTGGGTTAAACACTGGTTGAGAAATTGGACCCTCATTCTTACAGACGTTTTACTGCCATTTTCTCCTACTTGAGGAAAAATTAATCCAGGGACCAATGCCATGGTGTACAGGTTAAGCCTCTGCATATGATGCCAGCATCCCAAATGGGTACTGGTTTGAGTCCGGACTACTCCACTCAGTCCAGCTGCCCGCTCATGTACCTGGGTAGCAACAGAAAATGATCTAATTTCTTGGACCCTTACGCACATATGGCAGACCTAGGTGAAGCTTCTGGCTTCCCAACCTACCCAACTTCTGCCATTGTTGCCATTTGGTGAGTGAAACGGTTGATGTAAGATTCTCTGATTTCTCTGTGAATCTGCCTTTCCAGTAAAAATAAACAAATCTTTATTTTCATTTTTAATTTTTATTCTAAAGGCAGGGTTGCATAGAAGGAGAAATAGAGATCTTTCCACCTGTGGTTCACTCCCAAACAACCTTGGCCAGGAGCTGGGAGCTTCTTCTGGGTCTCCACATGTGTGCAAGGACCAGACGACGTGCGCCATCAGCTGCTGCTTTCCCAGGCCATAAGCAGGGTGCTGGGTTGGAAGTGGCTGTAAGGGAAACTGGTGTTACAGGTGGAGGCTTTGCTGTACCATGCTGCTGCCCCAATAAAGAAATCTTAAAAAGTTTAGTCCATACATATAGAGTGGAATGTTACTGTATGTAATTCTTGGGGCACTATATTGTTTGTTGGTGCCAAATAAAAAAATTTTGAGGTTTTGTTAATTCTTCATAATCATGAGAATTCACTATCAATGCAATTAAAGAGCTGTGTGATTTGTTTTTATGTTTGCCTTTTAGTCTTTGCCTACATTTGATTACTTTCTCATGAGTTTGGAAGAAAGAAGCAGAAACCTCATACTGATTTGAAATTCCATCCTCCAGAAAGTAGAATAACTGAATTTCTCTTTTGTGATTATTGGAAACAGGATTTTTGTATCATGAAGCCACTTTGGAAAATAGTAACATAAGTGAATGGGAAATACTAATCTTTCTTTCTGCTGTCTCGTGTCTCATTTTATTTAGGAAAGATGCTGATTGTTGAATAAACACTGCACTGTTCTTTCATGTTGCTGTGTCGTTTTCTGTCTCTGTGGATTGTGTTCTGTGAGGAATGCCCTTCCTACCCTGGTTGCTTAAAGTACACTCATTCATTCTTCTGAACACAGCTGAAACCCTAGTGCGGAGTGGTGTTTTAAAAGACAAATGGAGGTGTCTTCTCGGTGACTGTCGTGTCGTCAGACAAGCTTGTAAGGAAGTGTTTTCTTAAGCAGTTAAGCCAGAATGTCTCAATTAAATAAACGTATGATGGATTACAGAAACTTGTGGTTAGTAAGACCTGACGGTAACCTGCTGGGTGGCACTGACACTTAAATGACACGAGTTGTGGCAGAAGGTATAAGATGTGTTCTCAGAAAATGGAGTCTTGGTAAGGGTGTTTGGTAAAATGATTGAGTTCAATTAATATTTTTTAGTCCAAGGATAAAACCTGCTTGTGTCTGGCACAGTTGTATAAATGTTTGTATAATACGAGAGTTTCTTGGGCCTGGCACAGTGGCCTAGCGGCTAAAGTCCTCACCTTGAACGCACTGGGATCCCATGTGGGCGCCAGTTCTAATCCCGGTAGCTCCACTTCCCATCCAGCTCCCTGCGTGTGGCCTGGGAAAGCAGTCGAGGGTGGCCCCCAAAGCCTTGGGACCCTGCACCCACGTGGGAGACCTGGAAGAGCTCCTGGCTCCTGGCTCCAGATTGGCTCAGCTCTGGCCATTGGGGCCACTTGGGGAGTGAATCAGCAGACAGATTTTCCTCTCTCTCTCCTCCTCTCTGTATATCAGACTTTGTGATAAAAAAAATCTTTAAAAAAATATGAGAGTTTTCTCTATACCTTTGTCCAGATTGTGTGCATAAGCAGATTCCCTCACAAGTTTTTATGCTGAAAAATTTGAAATCTGCAGAATTGGTGTAATATCATGCCAGGTAACAATGTGTTTTACTTTTAAATTTGCCTTTTTAAACTTTATCCCTTTCTCTTTATACACATGTATACTCTTTTTGCCAAAATCTTTGAATGTTAGATGCAGACCTTTTTTTTTTTTTTTTTTTTTTTTTTAAGATTTAGTATATATAGAGGAGAGACGGGAAGATCTTCCATCTGCTAGTCCTCAAATTTTTTCAGCAGCCAGGGCTGGCCTAGGCTAAAGCCAGAAGCTCAGAACTCAACTCCTGTCTCCTGCAGTTGCACCTGAGCTCTCATCCGCCTCCTTGGTGCCCAGGACTGGGAAGCAGGCACTCTGATCTAAGGGGGAGTCCTAAGTGAGGAACAGCAGCAAAAGCGGGCACATGATCTCCGTTGTCCTGTTGATGGCGCACATAGATTTAAACTTGTGTAAGCAGAGTCCCACTAGATCTTGCTTGTTGAAAGCTACCTTTCTCTTGTTAATAGTAAGTTCCCAGTTTTAGTATACATTGGTTTTTTTTGTCTGATTCGTTTGTCGCCTCCTTGTAAGGATGTAGGTGTGATTTGGTTTTCCTATTTGTCATTCCATGCAGTTTAAAGTGGGCATTCTCTGGTACACAGCCTTGTGATTAGTTTGCCGTCTCTCAGTTGGTTCATGGTTGAGGGTCAAGTGGGTGGTGATACGTACAGGCGTGTTTTCTGGTTGATAAATTGTCCTCGTGGTCCTGTGTTACTCAGTTGGGAGCTTTGTTTGAGTGATCTACAACCTTAGGTCCAGTTCTGCCTGATAAACTGGGTTGCACTCCATGCAGCAGTTATCCTGTCTGTTGCTTACCTAACGAAGTCTCTTTATAGCTAGAAAGGTAATTGCCTTATTCTGGACAAAATGCTTCTGCCTAGCAACTTATTTTTCTTCTTTTCTGTGTTGAGATTTTCAAAGCAGAGAGGGCAATTGTAGTATTAGGAAATTAGAAATTAAGAAAATTTAAAAAGGCATTGTATTTAATGGTTAAAATGGTGTGTAACTGACATGCAGCTTCAGTACAACAGTACACACTTCTAGTTAGACTTAGTTTATTTTCCCCAGTTGTTTTTGTTTACTTTTTATTTATTTTTTTAGTGACTAAATTTTTTAGAACAGTGTTAGGTTCACAGAAAAGGTTAAGAGGAAGAATTCCCTGTATGGCTGTCCGTTCAACCTCTCAAAAAATTGACATTGAGTGTAGTGATACCTTTGTTGAAATTGATGAATCTGCTTTGGTATATCATTGTCTTCCTAAGTTTATAGTTTACCTTGGAGTTTATGTATTTTCTTTGAAAGATGTGTTTGGAAGTCGGGGCTACAGTGAAAGAGATCTTTCATCTTTTGGTTCATCCCCATGTGGCTACAAGGGCCTGGGTGATGCCGGGAACTTCGTTTGAGGCGGCAGGGGCCTAAACACTTGGCACGTTGTCCACTGCTTTCTCAGGCCGTTGGCAACACTAGCAGGAGCTGAATGGGAAGTGGAGCAGCTGGGAAGTAGACTGGCCCCTGTGTGGGATGTTTGTATCACAGGCATTGGCTTTAGCTGTTACACAATGATGTGGTCCTCAAGGTTTATTCTTGCTGTTAGTTTTTTGTGGATTTGGGCAAATGTACAGTGACACGTTTTCCCCACTGTAATGTCATACAGAATAGTTCCACTGCCCTAAAACTCCTCTACTCTGCCTTTTCATCCTTTTTTCCCCTGTGACCCCTGGCAACCAGTGATCTTTTTATTATCTGTATAGATTTGCCCTTTACAGAATGTCAAAGGTGTATGTGGCCTTTTTGAATCACATTCTTTTGCTGAATAGTATACATTTAAGATTCTTCCATGTCTTTTAATGGCTTGCTAGCGCATTTCTTTTTAACTCTGAATTATACTCCATTGTGTAAGTGCATCATAATTTGTTTTATTGTTAAAGAATATTTTGGCTGCTTTCACATTTTGAAAGAAAAGTAAAAATGTTCAGGGTTTTGTATGGAGGTGTTTTTTTTTTTTTTTTTGAGAGGCCGTTAGAGACAGACAGACAGATTAGACCCTCTGGCTCACTCTTCCACTGGCCTCAACAGCCAGGGCTGGGCCAGGCTGACGCCAGCAACCAGAAGTTTCAACCAGGTCTGCTACTTGGATTCAGAAATACGGGCACTTGGACCATCGTCTGCTACTTTCTCAGGCACTTTAGCAGGGAGTTGGAATGAAAGATGAACAGCCAAGATTCAAACTGGTGCCCATAGGTAGAGCTGGCACTGCGGGTACTGACAGTGCAGGCTCTTCTGGTTTTAATTCAAATGGGTACATACAAAGGAGCTTGATTGCTGGATAGTAGAATACATTCATTTTGAAAGAGGCCACCAAAGCTTACAAGGTGGGTGAGCCATTTGGCTTCTCAGGAGCAGGGATTGTTCCTTTTGCTCAACATCATCTGCAGCGTTTTATGTGTTCAGTTTTTTTGATTTTTATCCATTTTGGTAGTTGTATCTTGGTGTTCAGTTTGTTTTATTTTGCATTTTCTAATATCTATAATAGTGAATGTTCTGTGCTTATTTACCATCTGTATCTACTTTGCCAAAATTTCTGTTCAGGTCTTTCCATCTTTTTAATCAGGTTGTTTGCTTTCTTATTGCCAAGAAGAGTTCTTCGTGTAGTTTGTGTAACTGCGAGTTATGTGGTTTTTTTGCATATATTTTCTCCCAGTCAGGCTTGTCTTTTTATTCTGATAGTCTTTTGCAAAGTAGAAATTTTTAATTTTGACAGTCTGGTTTATCTGTGTGTGCTCTTCATGTAAGAAGTGACTGCCATACCACGGTCATTTATTTATCCTTTTATCTTCTAGAAGTTGTATAGTTTTGAATTTTACTATTAGACTCATTTTACAGTAAAATTTGTGAAAGTTACAAGGTGTTTCTAGATTTTTTGCATGCAGGTATCCATTTGTTTAGCATCATTGATTCTAAAATATTATTCCACTGAATTGCATTTGTTCCTTTGTCAAAGATGAGCTGACTGTATTTATTTTGATCTATTTCTAGATTATCTGTCCCATTGATTGTATTTTGCTTTGCCAGTCGCACATTGTTTTGGTTACTGTGGTAGTGTAGTAAGTCTTGAGGTTTAGTATTGTCAATTCTCTGATCTTGTTCTTCAATATTGTGTTGTCTAGGACAGGCCTTTCCCAGTCCATATAAATTTTAGAATTAGTTTGTTAATATCCACAAAATTAGCTTGCTGTGGTGTGGACTGTGGTATTGTGTTGAGACTGTACATCACATTGGGAGTAGCTGACATATTGACAGATCTGGGTATATAATGATCATGAAATAATCTCAATTCTTTGATTTCTTTCATTATTTTGTTTTCGTCATATAGATCTTCGTATATAAATGTGTATATATACACATATCTGCGTATACACACACATTGTTTTGTACTTAAACATTTCATACTTTGGGGTGTTATAGTTGGTACTGTGTTTTTTTAATTTCAAGTTGTACTTTTTTTCTGGTATATATAGAAACCATTGAGTTTTTTGTTTTGGAACTTTGCTGTTATCTATTATCATTTGTTAGTTCCATGAAGTGGGTTGTTTTTCTTTGCCTTTTAGGTTTTTAACATAGACAGTTGTTTTATTTTGAGAATAAAGACACTGTTACTCTCCCTTCCTGGTCAGTGTTTCTTTTAGAAATTAGAGCATGATGTTGAAAACAGTAGTGAGCAGGTATTCTTGCCTTGTTCCCCTTTTATTTGGTAGCAAGATGTTCCTAGATGTTTTCTTATCAATCTAAAGAAATCCCTCTCCATTCGTAGTTTACTATGTTAGTCATCAGTGAACAAAAGCGTTTGTCTAATGGTTCTTCTGTGTCTGTCGATACAGCATGTGACTTAATCTGTAGCCTGTTCTTCGGGCTGGTAGATGTTAATTGGCTTTTTAAATGTTGAGCCAGCCTGGATAAGTCCCACTTGATTGTTGTATGTAATTCTCTTTATGCTTTCTTAAATTTGACTTGCTAGTATTGATTTGCATTTTGTTGCAGTGTTTTTGACTGGTTTTGGTGTTGAGAAGTTCTGGCTTAATGGAACCAAAAGGTGTCCTCTGTTTCTGTCTCCTGAAAGAAGTCTGAGAGCATTAATGATGTTTCTTCCTTTTTGAACGTCTTGGGAGCTGGTGTTTTCTGATGGGGGGTAATTACTGACTGAATTTAAAACCTAACTATTCAGATGGACTGTTTCTTGTGTGAGTTTGACAGAGTAAGCCTTTCATGGATTTGGCCCCTTTCATCTAGGTTATGAAATTTGTGACTATAAAGTAACTGATAATATTTATTATCCTGTTAGTGGCATGGGATTATTAAATGGTACACCCTCTGTTACTGATCTTCACAAGTGAGTGAGTGGCTTTTGGTTTGGTTAAATGTCTCTGTTATCCTGTATTCAATTTTATTCATTGCTGATATAATTTGTATTTCTCTTGTTTACTTTGAATTTCATTTGCTCTTATTTTTTTTAGTCCTAAGGTTAAGTTTAAGTTACTGGTTTTGCAACTTCTTTTTTCTTTTTTTTTTTAAAGATTTATTTATTTTATTACAAAGTCAGATATACAGAGAGGAGGAGAGACAGAGAGGAAGATCTTCCATCTGATGATTCACTCCCCAAGTGAGCCGCAACGGCCGGTGCTGCGCCGATCTGAAGCCGGGAACCTGGAACCTCTTCCAGGTCTCCCATGCGGGTGCAGGGTCCCAATGCATTGGGCCGTCCTCAACTGCTTTCCCAGGCTACAAGCAGGGAGCTGGATGGGAAGTGGAGCTACCGGGATTAGAACCGGCGCCCATATGGGATCCCAGGGCGTTCAAGGTGAGGTCTTTAGCCGCTAGGCCACGCCGCCGGGCCCTTGGAACTTCCTTTTTCTAATGTGTGATTCAACTATAAACTCTAAGTCCTTTTTGCTGTACCCTCCAAATGTTCATTTGTATTTTCATTTTAGTTTAGCTCAGGAATTTTTAAATTACTTTAGGGATTTCCTCTTTATCCTCTGTGATATTCAGAGGTTTTTTTGTATAGTTTTCATTTATTTTGGGATTTTTCAGCTGTCTTTTTTCCCGATCACTAGTGTAAATCCATTGTGTTCTGATAGCAGATGTCAAGATGTGTATTACAGTCCAGAATGTGGTCTGTGTTGGTGAGTATTCTGTGTGGTCTTGGAGTGTGCAGTCTGCTGTTGTTGAATGTGATAGTGTGTAGGTCCATGGCATGCAGTTGAGGGATAGTGCTGTTGAGCTCAGCTGTAGCCTTAACAACTTTCTGCCTGCTGGACTAGTCTGTTTCTGGTAGAGGCATGTTCAAGTCTCAACTGCAGTTGTGCAGTAATTCATGTCTTCATGTTAGTCTGTAAGTCATGTACTCTGCTGTTGCAATCATACACATTTTGTATTTTCCTGGAATACTGACTCCTTTATCGTTATGTAGAACCTCTTCTTTATTCCTGACAGGTTTCCTTGCTCTGATGTCTTGTCTGCAATTCAGACATTTGCCCTGGAGTTTGGTTAGTGTCAACATAATTTCCCCCCATTCCTTTACTTGCACTCTGTATTTGTTTTCGTATTTAAAATAGGTTTCTTGTTCGCATACTGTGGCTTTGCTTTTTGGCACACTATGTGGACTGTTAACCTTTAAGTGATTAATGGTAGATGACTATCATCTTTGTAACTGTTTTGCTTTGTTACCATTTTTTTTTTTGTGTGAAAAACTTGTCTTCCACAATTTTTCTGCTGTTTAATTTTAGTTGAGCATTTATGGCTCCATTTTTTTCCTTTTTAGCATATCAGTACTTTTTAAAAAGATGCATTTATTTTTATTGGAAAGCCAGATGTAGAGAGGAGGAGAGACAAACATCTTCCATCTGCTGGTTCACTCTCCATGTGGCCACAAGGGCTGGAGCTGAGCCAATCTGAAAGCAGGTGCTGCTTTTTTTTTTTTTTAAAGATTTATTTATATGGAAAGTCAGATTATACAGAGAGGAGGAGAGACAGAGAGGAAGATCTTTCATCCGATGATTCACTCCCCAAGTGGCCGCCATGGCCAGTGCTGCCCCGATCCAAAGCCAGGAGCCAGGAACTTCTTCCAGGTCTCCCACACGGGTGCAGGGTCCCAAGGCCTTGGGCCGTCCTTGACTGCTTTCCCAGGGCACAAGCAGGGAGCTGGATGGGAAGTGGGGCTGGGCCCCGCACAATAGCGTAACGGTCAAGGTCCTTGCCTTTAACAGGCCGGGATCCCATATGGGAGCAGGTGCTGCTTCTAGTCTCTTAAGCGAGTGCAGGGTCCCAAGGCTTTGAGCTGTCCTCTGCCTTCCCAGGCCATAAGCAGGGATGGGAAGTGGAGCAGCTGGGTCATGAACTGGGATTCTGGTGCTTCCGGGTAGAGGATTAGCCAATTGAACCATAGCATCAGACTCAACACATCAATAACAAAAACAAATAAATAAATAAATAGTGTTTATTTTGAAATTTGTAATGAATGCTTACAATTTATCAATGTTTCTTTTCAAGTAAACTGTGATGCCTGACATGTAGTATAGGAACTTCATAGTCACAGCATTGTTCCTGATTTCTTGCTCCTGTCCTTTGTATCATTGTCGCCTTTCTGTCCAGGTGCATGTAAGGTGTAAGAACACAGATTGCATACATTGTTGCTGTTCTGAACAAGCTGTTACCTATTGTATCAATTTAAAAAAAAGAAATGGCTTTTATTTTGTCTTCAGTTATTCATTCTTCTGTGTTCTTTCTAACCTATATCATTTTCCTTCTCTGATGGATTACTTCTGAAATTTTGCAAAACATTATCTACTGACAGCTAGTGTCTTTGCTTTTATTTTGTTCCGAGAGTGTATTTCTCCTACACATTTGAAGGGTAGTTTCACAGGGAACACCATTTTAGTTTGGTGAGGTTTCCACCTCAGCATTTTTGTGGTGCTTAAATGGTTTCTGAGAAGCTATGTGGAATATTCAATCTGTGGTCTTCCATAAGTAGTTAACATGTGTTTTGTATCAGGTTTTATTGAGGATTCTCTTGTTCTGTTTTTAATTTTAAGAAATTTATTCTTTATACCTTTGAAAGCCAAGAGTGAGTGAGAAAGGGAGAAACACAGAAATCTTCCATCCGTTGTTTCATTTTCCAAATGCTGTAGCAGCTGCGGGGGTTGGCCCAGGTCAGAGCTGGGAGTATATGGAGTGTGCGTCTTCCTCATGGATGACAGGCCCCGTGGGCCTTGGCCATCACCTGCCTCCAGATGGACATGAGCCGGACTGGGATTGAAGTGCAGTGTGACCCCGGGCACTTCATGGGGTGTGGGGATCCCAAGCAACATCCTACTTGCTTTGCCGAACATCAGCCCCATGACTTTCTCATCTTTGGTTTCTGAAGTTGGAATAGGATATGTCTTTTTTTTTTTTTTTTTTCATTTTTTAAGATTTATTTATTTTTATTACAAAGTCAGATATACCGAGAGGAGAGACAGAGAGGAAGATCTTCCGTCCGATGATTCACTCCCCAAGTGAGCACAATGGCTGGTGCTGTGCTGATCTGAAGCCAGGATCCAGGAACTTCTTCCAAGTCCTCCCACACAGGTACAGGGTCCCAAGGCTTTGGGCTGTCCTCGACTGCTTTCCCAGGCCACAAGCAGGGAGCTGGATGGGAAGTGGAGCTGCTGGGATGAGAACCGGCGCCCATATGGGATCCAGGGGCGTTCAAGGGGAGGTCTTTAGCCGCTAGGCCACGCTGCCGGGCCCGGAATAGGATATGTCTTAATTGTTTTTTGGCACTTTTCTTGTTTTAACATCTTGGACCTATGACTTTGTGTCTGACATGAATTTGATAGAATTCTTAATCATTACTATATTAAGTACTTTTGTTCTGTTTTTATTATGTAAATTCTGCTTTTGTAGTTTCACATTTCCTGAATGTTCTATTCATTTCTTTTTTCAGTCTCTTTTTAAATTAATTTTAAGCTTTGGAGATAGTTTCTGTCATGGTTATCTCTGTCATGTGGTTATCTATGTCATGGT
Source organism: Ochotona princeps (assembly GCF_030435755.1). Taxonomy (NCBI): domain Eukaryota; kingdom Metazoa; phylum Chordata; class Mammalia; order Lagomorpha; family Ochotonidae; genus Ochotona; species Ochotona princeps. The sequence continues at coordinate 5,905,317 of NC_080859.1, forward strand.
TATCTATGGTGAGTCCATTCTGGTAATGAACTTATCAAGGTACTCTTAATTTCCATTACAGTGCTTATTTTTAGCATTTTATTTTCCTTGGAAGTGTCATATCTCTGCCTGCATTATCCATATATTTTCATTAAAATGTTTAGTTGGGCCAGCACCTGTGGCATAGTGGGTCAAGCTGTGCCCTCAGGGTCATCATCTTGTATGGATGCTGGTTTGAGTCCCAGCTGCTTTACTTAAGATGCAGCTCCCTGCTGTTGTGCCTGGGAAAGTGACAGAGGATGGCCCAATTGCTTACACACCTGTGGGAGACCTGCAAGAAGCTCCTGGCTTCAGACTGGCCCAGCTCGGACTTGGAGACTCGTATTTTCTCTCTCTTTCTCTCCACCCTCTCTTCTCCCTCTATTCCGATCTCCTTTTTAATGTAACTAACGCTGCCTTTCAAATAAACGTTAAGCAAATCTGTACTTTTAAAAAACATTCAGTGTATTAATCGTGATTTTAAAACTCCCTAGGGTAATTCCCAGATCTCTGCTATATGTGTTTGTGATGTTTGCCCTTAGTCTTCTAACGGAATTTTTTTGCTGAAAACTAGACACAGTGTCCTGGGAAAAAACACATGCTGTGAGCAGGCTGTTGGTAATGCGGAGGTCAGGGAAGTGTCCTGGTAGGTGTCTGGCTGGGTCTGTCGCCTCAAGGACACTGAACTGAAGCAGTGCTGCTTGGTGCCCTCACCATGCCTTTCCTCCTTAGGTGACTATAAGGGGTTGGAATCACCTTTTCCTCTTCCTCCAGCTGGATTAGGCTCTGATAAATTAATTTCTGCTGAAGGCAGACCTAGGTAAGAGGATCAGAATGATGTGAAGTTTCAGAGTTGTTTCTTTTGCCTTCCCTCCCCACAGGAAATTTTTGGGTATTTGTTGTGGGGGAGTGGTGGAGTTGGTAGTCACGTCAGGAGCCAACTGTAAATGGGTTCTGCTCAGTGTTTTAGCTCCTAGGTCTGTCCCTCATGAGTCTCCAACATTTTCTCAGTCTGAGCTCTCCTGCGTCACTTGTTCCCGGGAGCTTTCTCTTGTGGGTTTCTGCCCTGATGAGTTCGGATTTTTCCGCATCTGCTAGTCCTTTTGTTGTAGGGAGTACTGGTTTGACCTGTGGTTTCTCTGAAAGCTCGAAGAAGAGTTAACTTTTAATTTTGTTCAGCTTTTGTTTGTTAGGATAGATCAGTGACTTCCAATTGCCTTATATACCAGAAGGGCATTGGAAATGGCTTAGAACAGATTTCATCTTTTAAGTTATAAAGGAGTTGAAAGATTGGTTTGTGGAAATTTGAGGCTGACCCTTTTAAGGGAATAGCGAGCACACTAAAGGGAGCAGTTTGTCCAAAATAACAAAGATGCCATTTGGTAGAGGATTTTTTTAGATATCTTTTAAAATGTCAGTGAGCTTATGTTTCTTGCTTTAATTGTAGTGTTTAAAAAAAGTGATGCTTAATTTGCAACACTTGCTGATCTGAATCAAAAATCTAAATTAACACAGAAAATTTACCAGAAGAAAGCAGTTTTGGACAATTGCAAGCCAGTTACTAGGGGTCAGCTTTTTTATAAACATGTGAAGGCATTTCCTAAACAGTGAACGGTATTTTTCAGTTGGAGGAGTTGGTGTTCTTTGGCCTCTTTGCTAGTTGAGTGATTGGGGAATGTCTGCATTCTGTGTTCTTAAATGCCGAGTGCAACATTAGTACAGGAGTTCTGAGTCTAATATCTTAACAACTTTTTTGTTTACTTTGGCTAAACCGAAGTGTTCAGTGCATCCTCTGCAGGATGTGTTTTGGAAAACATAATAGAAGCAGGTAGATTTTTGTCTACCTGGTGCTTAGAGTGCAAGTACTCATAGTCCACAAGGCGAACCTGTAGTTGAGGCTTTGGAAAACTTGACTTTGTGGTTTTGATGCTGTTAGTGAATCATTATGCTGGAAACGTAGCTTACATTTCTTCTGATTCAGTATTTCCTTTTGTGAAGTAACGTTAACATCTTTCCTTTTAAAATCCACTGTGATGCTGAAGTTTTATAATTATAAAAAATGGTTTTGACTCAAGTACTTACGTAAATGTCTGTGATCAAAAGTTCACAGAAAATTCATGTTAAGGAAAAGCTGCATGAATCAAATGTTGCCTGAGACAAGCCTGTCCTTTAATTTTGTTTTCTGTTAATATTTTCAAGACCTTCATATATGAGGTTTGTAAATGGTTATTTAAGATTTGTGTATATTTAGAGTATACAGATGCTCACAGTGAAGCAGTTATTACAGTCAAGAAAGTTAACAAATCCATCATCTCACATAATAACCTTTTGTGTGCATGTAGCAGGTGAGAATGCCGAAATATTTCAGAATGTTTCATGCATTTTTGTACACGGGCAGTTTGACAGTCGCATTCTGATGGTCAGTGATAATGATGTCACAGGAATCGGGAACCTATTTAAAAGTTGAAAAAGTAAATGATTCAAGAGTATTAGTATATTAATGGGTTAACGTTACTTAGAGTGCCTAGAAGTTATGCTGTTGTCTTGTAATTTTTTTTTATAGTTGACACATAATAGTATGTGGCCAGGAAACGATGACCAATCAAATAAGAAATACATAATTCAGTGTTGCTTATTACAATTTAGAAGGATAGGAGGAAACTTCCCTAGTTGGGAAGCTGTCTATGCAGAAATATGATAGAAACAGAAAAATCTTAGATAAAATTATGAATGATTTGTTCTAAGATTATAAAATCTTTTTTAGAGATAATGCCTGTAATAATCAGAGTTGAAAAAACTTAATACAAACTAAGATACTCAGATTTTTTTTGACACTGGATAAGTTTAAAATATGAACATGAATGTTTAAATAATTAATGAATAGAGAAAGCAAAAAATAGTGACCAATCGTGATATGGAAATGTGTATGTCATAGAGGTAGAAGCATGGATGCCTGTCACAGCTCTCACCTCAGTGGGCATGAAGTCTTAGAGAAAACAGACAAGATGAGACAGGGCTGGGGTCTGGTTCCATCACACTGACTCAGCAGCTGGAACTGCCCATAGTCTTAGGCTTTGGAACTGATGGTATGTGAATTTGCAGAAATTACCATAGTCTTGGCTTATACAAATATTTGGCAGTGATGTAGTAAATGAGGAGGTGGCTAACAGGTAAACAGAAGAAGTCTAGTGAAGATGTAACTTTGCCTAGAAGTTACTTGCTTATACACAAATATTTATCTACACAACATTGTTATGTGTGCATGCAGTATATATGCAAGAATATTCCAAAATGTGGAAATTGGAATAAGACAAAAATGGAAAACAAACTTGATTTCTCAATAATTCTGTTAAGTTCAAGATACTTTGAAAGTGATGGTAGCAGGCTTTAGCTCATCTCTAGAGAAATGAGGGCCTTGGAGATTTAATTGTGTTGATTCAGTGTTACTTGCTCTTCCTGTGTTACATACCTGTTTCTGGCTACTGATTCCGGTTTCCTACAGATGCAGGTCCTGGAAGGCAGCAGTGATAGCTAAGGCAGTTGGGTCTTGCCACCTACATGGACTGAGTACCTGATACGTGGCTTTGATCGCAAGTAAGGGCTGTTGTCATTTTGGGGGTGAATGAGGATGGACTCTTTGTCTCTGCTTAACGAAAGAAAAAATCATCCAAATAAATGAACATTTGGTTAAAAAATAGAAATACTGAAGAAAAATAGATTCCCTTTAAAAGTGTGTGTGTGTGTGTGTGTTTGTGTTTAAGCATAGGAAATAAAAAGTAAGAAGGTGGGGACATGGTCCCTGTGTGTTTTCTTTAGGTCCTAAATTATGAAGGTGTGTGTGTTTGCATCTGTTAGCCGTTTGGATAATCTGTTCCATAGAGTGGATCTTGATGTCTATTGCTGAGTTTTCAAATGGCTTGTTTTAATATTGATTTCTGAATGTTTTAAACCTGCAAGTGAGCCTTTTGATGGATGTGTTTCTTACAGAAGTCTTCAGTCTATGTATTGGTTGGTTTTTTACTTCTTGAGCAGAAATCCTTAGTTTTATTATAACAGGTTTTAGAGGCTGGTGGTTTTTTTGGGTTGCATTTAAGAAACCTTTGCTTAAAAAAAAAATGTGTTCTGTACCTTAAATGTCGACAAATATCTTGTTAGTTACAAGCCAGTCTAGATTATCCTAAAATCTGCCAAGATCAGGAAAATTATACTTCAACACAACAAATGGCTAAATACTGAAATGAAATAGACATGAGACAGCTGAATGGTACCTTATAGCCATTTTAAGGTATATAGCAGCCAGTCCTGTATATAAACTAAAATTGAAATGTCAATGAACTAATCATAGGTTGTGGCTAGGACTTGTTTTTTTTTTTTTTTTTTTTTTTTTTTTTTTTTTTTTTTTTTTTTTTTAACATACTGGTTACTCAAAACCATGTCAATTCCATAATATTGCAAATTGCTGTTGATGTTATATTGGGACTCTTAACTAACTGGGATGATATTCTACCAGCTCTAACTTCGGACCAGAAATGGTCTCCCCAAGAAACTGTTCAACCCATCTGGACAATAAGTAGCTGGACTCTATGCTTGGTATATGTTTGCAAGGAAAGAATCTTGATTGAATTTGAACTGTAATACTGCATCAAGGTGGAGGAATCAACCAGGGGGGAGGAGTGGGGGGATTCCCAGAGCCTACGAAACTGTCACATAATGCAAAATAATTAATAAAAAAAAATAAAAAACCCTTTGCTTACCCTAAGTATATAATATTTGTGGGTTTTTTTTTGGTGGAGTGTTATTGTTTACTCTTTCACTTTTAGATGTAATTTAGATATGAAGTCTAGTTGTGTGTGTGGTGCAGGGTAGAGGTCAGGATTCATTTCTTCAAAATAAGGATTTCAGAGCTGGTGCAATGTCTCCGCAGACTAATCCGCCCTGAGCACGTGCACTTCATGGTTGCAGGTGTTTGTCCCAGCTGCTCTGCTTCCACCCAGCTCCCTGCTTAGGACTGGGGAAACCAGGGAGGACAGCCCCAGACTTTGAGATCCTGCACCTGCATTGGAGAAGATGCCCCTGGCTTCAGACTTCAGATTGGCTGAATGTTAGCTGTTGCAGCCATTTGGGGAGTGAACCAGCAGATGGAAAATCTGTTTCATTCCTTTTCTTTGTAAAATCTGCCTTTCCAACAAAAATAAGTAAATCTTCAATAAAGTAAAAATGAGGGTAACCTGTTGACCAATTTTCATCTACTGGGAAATTATTTTTTTCACCCTGACCACTGCCATAAAATCAGTGGTAATATATTTGTGAATCTGTTACATTAAGTTATGTTCTAGTGATTTATGTACTCATTTTTACAATTTTTGATAATAAAATAATTATTCATTTGTGAAAGGTGCAGGGCAGGAATCACTGTGCAGCCCTTGCAGGTGGAGGGTTAACGAGTTGAGCCGTTGCGCTGTTCCAGTGTCCAGGATTTTTATTGGGAATGTGTTATTTAGGGCTGAAGTAACTGCGTAGCTTACTTTTTAAGGCCTTTTTAAACCCCTGGATTCAAACTGATAGTGTGCGGACCAAGGCCTTCACCATGAATCATATTGTTGGCATAAAATGTGGTAGGGTGCAGGGCCCCTAGTAATCAGGAGTACTCCATTTAGATAGCATATCTCAAGGGCCTGAGGTTCACCCTTAGAAGTTGCACAAGAGTCAGACCCCCCCTTGCACCCCCCCTTTTTTTTGCAATATCCTTAAGATTAACCATAAGTTAATCTTTTCATATATAGTGTTGATATTAAGATGTGATATTTTGAAATTGTAACTGAAATGTGTTAACATCCAGTTTTAGATCTGCATTGGTTAGTGAAACTATTTCTCAAATGACCATTGCATGATGCTGTGAAATGTGAATGAATGATAGCCTAGTATATTTCAATGGAACTCTGTGTAACCTTTTTATTTTATTTTTTTTAAAAAGATTTATTCATTTTATTACAGCCAGATATACAGAGAGGAGGAGAGACAGAGAGGAAGATCTTCCGTCCGATGATTCACTCCCCAAGTGAGCCGCAATGGGCCGGTGTGCGCCGATCTGAAGCCGGGAACCTGGAATCTCCTCCGGGTCTCCCACGCAGGTGCAGTGTCCCAATGCATTGGGCTGTCCTCAACTGCTTTCCCAGGCCACAAGCAGGGAGCTGGGTGGGAAGTGGAGCTGCCGGGATTAGAACCGGCGCCCATATGGGATCCCGGGGCTTTCAAGGCGAGGACTTCAGCTGCTAGGCCACGCCGCCGGGCCCCTGTAACCTTTTTAGGATGGTTATTTCCTGCCTGCCTGCCTGCCTGCCTACCTGCTTAATATTTACTTGAATGGCAAAGTGAGAGATGTTAAGTCCGCTAGCTCAGTCCCCACTCCTCAAAGAGCCACACTAGCCAAGGCTGAGCCAGGAGGAGCTTGTAGTTTCATCCTGGTTTCCAACATGGGTTCAGGAGCCCAAGTACCTGGGGGCATTTTCTGATGCTTTCCCGGGCATATTAGCAGTAAGTTGTGTCTGAAATGGAATAGCTAGGACACGAATTTGTGCCCATATGGGATGCTAGTGTTGCAGGCAGAGACTTTATCTGTTTGGAAAATTGGCCCCCACTGATTCTGCATGAATCTGTATTCTCTAAAATGAGTGTAAGTATATAAAGATAATTTTCAAATGCTATGCAGCAAATAGTATGCAGGAAATTGATTTTTTAAAAACCTGTTTTCTATTAAATTAGAAACTGTCGTTACACAAAGGTATAAAGTAGTGCTGTTCTTACAAGTGAAACTGTTTTACATAAAATTGTTACCTATATTAATAACTCCATTATGATATTTTAGAATTAGTAAATATTTTATATTTTTTAAAAGATTTATTTTTCTTTGAAAAATTTGCAAAGAGAGAGGGAGAGAAAGAAGGTCTTTTCTTCTCCTGGTTTACTTCCCAAGTGACTGCAGCTGCCCTCCAGCTGCTTTCACAGGCCATAGGCATTGAAAGAGAGGCAGCTGGGATACGAACCGGCAGTTCTGTAAGGAGGAGGATTAGTCTGCTGTCACTGTGCTGGCACCAATGAACATTTTATTTTGAATTGTACAGTGTGCAACCATTGAAATAACTGGAATGTTTAAGAGGACACTCATATGTCTGACCTGGTTTTTCTGAGAACACCATTGTTAGCAGGTCATTTTATGCTTAGGGTTTGAGATATAAAAGTTATTTTGGGCCAAGAGGTTTTGAAGCTGATATCCTAGAGCAGGTTAGAGTTTGGCTGTTCCTGGAGGCATAGGCATTCCCTGGAGGAAAGGGTGGTGAATGATCCCTGCAGTGGACTGAGGGCTGTGGAGGCACCTTACGTGGGAGAAGGCCCGATCTCGTGAGACAGATGGGTTCCAGGAAGGGATTATTATTTTTGTGTAGACATGAATGTCTCGCTTCCCACTTAGCATGCCAGCTGTTTTCACGGAATTGTGCCAAATGTTGACTAAAGAATTGTGAAGGTTTTGTAAGTATCTCTAGTATCCTTGGGTATCTTTAATTTCTCTTGCAAATGTAAGGAATCAGGAGTTTGGTAGATTATGATAAGAGGATTAATGGTATGGCACCCAAGCTAAACACTAAGAATGAGGTGGATTTCTGTAGATAAAAGGATGGTCATAAGGTGATTCAGAGTGAAGGGAAGGCATGAACAAAGGAATGAAAGTACTTGCTTCCTCGCTGAGAAAGCAGTGGTGCAGTGGAGACTGGCAGGTTTGATAAAGATTCTTGATTGAATGCATGCCAGCAATTTGAATTGTAATCTACAAGCATCTTCCGGTTCTCTCCACAAATGGCTACAAGTGGCACCCTGGCCAGGACTGAAGCTATGAGCTGGGAATCCCCTCCAGACTTGCCGTGTGGGTGGCAGGATCCTAGCTAGTGGAGCTAGTGCTGCTGTCTTCCAGGCTTTGCACTAGCAGGGAGTTGGAGGTAGGAGATGAAGTGGGACGTACTTACATGCTTGGGTGTGGGGTGCTGGTGCTAAACAGACTGCTCAGCCAGATACCCCCATTTCAATTGTTTTTTGATTTGTGCTTCAGTCACAAACTAAAACTATGATCTTACAGATATTATAGTTCTAATATTATGATGCACAGATGTATAAGGACATCGAAGACAGTGAAACTGGAAGACAGTGCAAGAATTACTTTAGGACATGATGAGAAAGGATATTAACAGTGGAAAGTGGAAAGATGGATAAAGGATCATTGGAGGTGAAATTGTAAAGGGTATTTTAACTGGATAGAACACAGACAGGATGGAAAAGTGAGTGCTGGGATGGTTCTACTCATACCTCATGTTAATTGATTTTGTACTCTTATTTATTTTTTTATTCTTTTATATTTTTTTATTCATTGATTTATTACATTGTATTATGTGATACAGTTCCGTTGGAACTGGGAATCACCCCACCCCTCTCCTCACCCTCCCCCCATGTGGAATATTCCACCTTGTTGCATATCCTCTGATCAAGTACTGTTGAAATTCCCTCTTTGCAAGCATAAACTAAACATAGAGTCCAACATCTTATAGTCCAGTCTAGTTCCTCAGCTTCTTGGGGAGACCCTGTCCGGTCCGAGGGCAGAACCATCAGATTATCAACCCGATCAATTAAAGGCTCCAACATACCCTCAGCAACAATTAACTTCGTTGTGTAATTAATAGTTATAGTATTGAGTAACCAATATGTTAAAAACAGTTGCGATTTCTTAACCATCTTCTGTGATCACCTCATTGTCAATTCAGTTTTAGTTTATACACAACATATAATATACATAAAATAACATGTTTTACATAACATCATATCCTCTTAAATTAACGCAAACATGTGGTATCTGACCTTTTGGGATTGGCTCATTTCCCTTAGCATTATGGTTTCCAGTTTGGCCCATTTGGCCACAAAGAACTGCATTTTGTTTTTTTTAATAGCTGAGTAGTATTCCATGGAGTAGATGAACCATAGCTTTCCTATCCAGTCCTCTGCTGATGGGCATTTTGGTTGCTTCCATGTTTTTGCAATTACTGATTGTGCTGCTATGAGCATAGGGGTGCATGTTGGCTTCTCATAAAACAGGTGTTTTGGGTATATTCCTAGGAGTGCTATTGCTGGATTATACGGTATGTCGATTTTGAGTTGTTTGAATGTTTTCCATACTGATTTCCATAGAGGCCGTACCAACCTGCAGCCCCACCAGCAGTGGAGTAGGGTTCCCGGTTTTGTACTCTTGAGAGCTGGTTCTTATAGCTTTTGTTACTGAATTATTTTACTGCCAAGTGCGTATTAAAAACAGGATAAAATAGAGGTTAACAAAGAGGCTGAGCGAAGAACAATAGTATCTTTTGAGTTGTTGAGATGTCCAGACAGGTCTAGCAGCTGTTAGAAATGCAGTTCTACTATTAAAATCAGTCGAGCGTTGTGAATGATTTACCTGATACATAATCTTCATTGGGATAGTGGAGAAGTATGACATATATATAACCTAGATTATGTAACTGGTGCTCCTCTTTCTGTTTTGGCCATCTTAAACAATACCTTTTTGAATACTCTACCCACTGTTTAAAAATTTTTATGACATTTTCATGGAAAAGCAGATCAGATTTTGGGAGGGAAGGACAGACAGAAAGGTAGCAAATAGCTTATTCTGATTGCTAAGGAAACAACAAACTCAGTTAAATCTGACAGGAAAGCATTTGTCTCTTCGCGTCTGTCTTCCTGACATTCTTCACTTCTCAGCTTGCAGCACTCCATGTGTCAGAAGTGCTGGCAGCTTTTGCACACGCGGTGGGAATTCAGACATCTGCATGGCCCTTGCTCTGTCCGTCTTACTCCCTTGTCCGCTGCATCTCTGTTGAGCTTCCTGCACAGAAGTTCTCGTCTTGTGCTACTGTAAAGCTTTCTCTGTTCATCTGTAGATTCTATTTTTTTTTTCCTATAGGAAAGGAACTTTGGCAGTTAAAACTATTCTGTAGTGACAGAGTCCGAGTTTGTGGGAAAAGTTAACTGAAGGTGCAGTTGAATACCAAATATTTGAGCTACTTTTAGTTGTACTTTCATTGCTGGTTTGTGGGTGTTTTGTGCCTGTCTTTTAGATTTATAATATATAGTCTGTGACTGCTCTTCCTTAGTATAATAACATACTAGCTTAACTTGCATTTCCTTCCTCGTTTACTGGCCTTGATTACTACTTGATTGAGAGAGTTGAGTACGTGAGTCTATATTTTCAAGTTCACGGATCACTTTGCTTATTTGTGAGTTTGTGGGATTAGACTAAGTATTTGAAGTTCCTTCTTGCGCAGGAATTTCTTAAAACCATTTTCTCTAATTTTTATCTTGAAACAGTGGTGTATTGTTACATCATGTCAAGATTGTATAGTCTGTCTCTATTTGTTTTCTCCTTAATTTCATTTATTTATTTAGAAGGTAGGGAGCCTACGAGACCAATGATGTGTATGTGAGAGAGAAAGCAAACACATTGCTCCTAATTCACAGATTCGCTCTCCCAGTGCCTAGCAGGTCTGGAGCTGGTGTGTCTCAAATCTGGGAGCCAGGAACTCACTCCAAGGCTCTCGGGCACATGGCAGGTACTGAGTTAGCCAGGAGCCTCATTAGCAGGAGGTTAGAGTTTGGAACCAGGGCAGCAAATCTGGGATGAAGGCATCTTAACCATGGGGCTCAATGCTGGCTTGCAGGTATTTATCTGTTTGTCCCATATCCTACTACTTTCTATTACCAGATTGAGTTGTTTGATAAGCTTTGTTCACTGGATCATAATCTTTCAGCTTGTGGTATCTAATATTATAGTGTTTTTTACCATGTAGTTTGGTAATGCTTGACATGTATATTGTTGAAGGTGGATTAAATATTAAGTTTATCTTTAATCTTCAGATTTAGTGGCTCAAAGATACATCAAAATAGAGGTTAATAAATATTTTTTGTTACATTAAGTAGGTATTGAATTAGTGTACCTTCCAAAGAGATAATTAACCACTGTTCTTCCCTGACCTGCCCCACATACCACCCCCCCCCCCTTTTTCTTTTCCTTAAAAGCACAAGCTTGCTTCAGGTAGTTTATAGTTAGGTGGAAGTAATACATCGGACCAGGTGACCACAAGTCATTTCATGCACCTAGCGTAGTGGCACTGTAATGGTCAAAGTTCTCAAAGTCCAGCTGTTTGGAGGATTGAGAGCACACAGATGGGAGAGATTGATGCTAGGCTCTAGGGACTGATGCTAGTGTACTGCTAGTAAGTATTCTGCTTTCTCTGTTTTCTTCTTTTCCTTTCTGCACATTTTTGGAGAGGTGTGGTTATTATTGTTTTTCCCTATCCTTCACTTTTTGTTTTCTAAGCGGATGGGTATTATTGAAAGCAGCACAAAAGGTGGCAGTGGCCAGGGCAGGTCCAGACCAAGCTAGGAGCTTAGGACTGCATCCCAGAGCTCCCGCGTGGGTGACAGGAGCCGGTGCATTGGGACCTCTCACTGCTGCCTTCCTAAGGTGTGTTAGCAGGGGGCGGAATAGGAAGTAGGGCAGCCAGGACTTGAACTGATTCGTCTTGCAAGTAACAACTTTAACCTTCTGTGTGCTAACACTGGTCTTACTGGAGTCTACTCTTAACCATTGGGCAGCCTATGTAGCGTCCTTGGTTTGTTTGCTTAAGAAGTTTGGAAATACTATTTAAATTACTTTGCAGTTGAGACAGATTTTACTCCCTATTTTGCAAGTGATAGTAATGACTTACACACTGTAGGCTTTGCATTGGGGAAAAACCAATGCCTTAATTAAGACTCCTAATTTTCAAACTTTTATTGTTTACTTCAAATTATCAGGTAAATCACAGTATCAAGAATATTTTCAGGGACCTGAATTGTGATGTTGCAGGTAAAGCCATGTTCTGTAATACCAGCCTTCCTATGGGCACCAGTTTGTGTTTAGACTGCTCCATTTCCAATCCACACCCCAGATTACAATGTGGGAAAAAGCAGCAGAAGATGACCCAAGTGCTTGGACCCCTGCCACCCACACAGGAAACTTGGATGTGACTCCCAGCTTTAGCCACCATGGTGGCCTGTTCTCATCTGAGAAGTGAACCAATGGGTGGAAGAGAACTCTCACTTCCTCCTACCCCATGTCTGCCTCCTTCTCTGTTACTTTCATGGAAATATTTCTTTAAAACTTTCTAAGAGATTGGGACTAGTGCTGTAACAAAGTGGGTAAAGCCACCACCTATGGCACCAGCATACCCTGTGGGCTCCAGCTCAAGTCCCAACTGCTCTACTTTAAATCCTGCTAATGTTGCTGAGAAAGCAGCAGAGGATTGCCCAAGTGCGTGGACCCTGCCACCAATTGGCGAGACCCAGATGAAGATCTAGCTTTGGCTTCCAGCTGGCCTAGCTCTAGCCGTTGTGAGCCAGTGACTAACTCTGGGAAATGAACCAGCAGATGGCCCCTACCTTATATGTTCTTTCTGTAACTCTGCCTTTCAAATAAATCTTTTAAAAAGATTTCAAAGATGATTTTCAAAGCTACTGTTGGAGTAGAAAAAACCCTTTAATTAAACAGATATGCCACTGAATATTCACTTCAAAACTTGGACATCGGGAAAAGCTCAATTATATATGTAGTGTGTGTATAAAGAAAATATATATACACAAACATGTATATACATATATATGACTGTAGGTTGATTATTGGATCTATTAGTAGTAGTTTATAATTATGTTTGAAACTTAAGAGCTTTTGTCTTGAAAAGGGCAGAATTGTTACTATTCAGGAAATTAAGTTTTTTAGAATAATGTCTGCTGTTGATTATCATTTTTAGTATACTAAAACCTCACAAAAATACTTAAATGTGGAAACTGAAATCCACAAATCAGTACATATTTTATATTTTAATGAAGGTCAGGTATGTATCATAAAATCTTTGTATAATGCTTCCTATACCTTTCTGTGTATCATCTTACGGTGACCTTGTAAAATGGAGATTAAAGCCTGCCATTGCGCTTAAGCAACATAGATTTTAATAAATGTCCTACAAAAATAGGAACTTGGTAAAATGCTCCTTAAATTTGTTTTGATTATATGTATGTTGCACTGCATTGATAATAAAAAATTTTCATGTTTCATCTAGTGGTATCAGAATTTCACCCCCCAAAATGGAAACTCGTAACCTTGAATTTCAAAATTTTAATGGCAAATGCCAGTAAGTTTTAGTTCTTTAAGGATCTTTACTGGTATCCAACTTTTCCTTTCAGATAAAACAAAAAACACAAAGGCAAGTTAAATTTATGTGGTGTTTATCTCAAAGATCATGGTTCATTTAACTAAGACAGGATTTCAGAGGAATACAATATTGAATATTCTTTCTGTTCTACTCCTGATACTAATGATTTTGCTGTTAGGTTGTAATGAAACTCCGGGATTAGGTTTTTATTATTTTATTTTCAGTCTTATGTACAGACTTCTGAGTAGGCCTATTTTTAGAAGGAAGCTAAACATAATTCAAGATTATACTTTTGTTTCTGATAAAGGCTTATTCTTTCTCTCCTTTATTTTAACCTAGCCTACAGAAACGGTTGTATACGTATGGTAGTACTACCACTGGCTTACTGTGTAACATTTGTCACTGTAATAATTCCTCTGAAGCTTCAAATTGAAGTATCAAAACACATAAATAAATTCAAACACTTTGTGGATTTGTCATCCTCCTATGACATGTTCAGTCTAATATGCTTTTGTTTTGATCAGTGCTTATGACTCTTAAAGGCATAATTTAGTAACAGAATAAAATGTTTTCTTATAGGTTCCATGTGACCTATTAGGTCAAGTCTTGATTGAATCATGCATTTCCATTTGCCCATGCTACTGTTATTTTTTTCTTTAAGGATCTATTTATTTTTATTGGAAAGGTAGAATTACAGCAAGAGAAAGACAGATCTTCCATGTGCTGGTTTACTCCGCAAATGTCCAAGAAGACCAGAGTTGGCATGTCTGCAGCCAGAAACCAGGAGGTCCTTCTGGATCTTCCACATGGGAGCAGGTGCCCAAGCAGTTGGATCAGCCTCTATTGCTTCTCCAGGCCCCAAGAAGGGAACTGGGTCAGAAGTGGAGCAGCCTAGACTCAAACAATGCCTTTTTGGGATGCCGGCACTGTAGGTGGAGACTTAACCTACTGTGCCACTGTACTAGCCCCAATTCTGTTATTTGTAAATAAGGCTTTAATTGCAGTGTTTGTGCTTTTGGACAGTCCTAGAAGTAGAAATGGATGAAGTTCATATATAAGGTGATTGGACCAAGGCTTATGTAACAGATTTAAAATTGAACAGACTGAGAAATAGTTAAAAAAGAGTTAAAATTATAATTGATTTGGAGTAAAATCTGATAACTTATGTTACATGTATAGTTTGTTTTTCAGCTACTTCTGATTATATATTTTTGAGTCAACATAGTTCATTTTATGGTTGCTGTTTTAATTCTAATATTTTCTCTTTTTCCCCTAGGTGGTATCATGGAAAACTTGATAGAACCATGGCAGAAGAGCGCCTGAGGCAGGCAGGGAAGTCTGGCAGCTACCTTATAAGAGAGAGCGATCGGAGGCCAGGCTCCTTTGTACTTTCTTTTCTTAGCCAGACCAACGTTGTTAATCATTTTAGGTAAGTCTTTAGTCCTTATTGAAGGCTGTACATACAGCTGTTTGAATGTAGTATTCAGAAAGATACCTGCTTTCAACAAAAGCGAATGATCCAGTGATACCAGACAATGGAGAAACCTGTCCTCAGGTAGGGATTTACAGTGATGTAGAGTGATTTCTGTTGAACATTTTTAATTTAAAAGCATTACTATTAGTGCTGCTTAACCTGAAAATCCTCATACTTTTAAATTGTAAAAAAAAAAACGTATAAATAAGCTTGAGTATTAAAGTGGAAATTAAAGTGTGAACTCTTAGATGGCAGAGGAGGAAATACTGCTTGAAAATCAAGGTCTGAACCTTTAATTCTTAGCTTCACTGTTCTGGAATTTTGCAGTAACTTTAAAGGGACATGTTGATACCACAGTCTGTATGTAAATAGCTTTACATTTCTTACATCCTTTTTCATATTTATGGGAGAAATAAAAAAAAGTGCCTATATTAACTGACCAAGGGTTTGTGTACCCTTGACTTTTAGATTTTAAAATGAGTTTTAAAAATACATTAGATATTTTAAGATATGTGAGCTACTTTTAGTAAGAGTTTTAAAACTAGCTATGTAATTCAGTCTCATATAGAGATGAGAAGTAAGGCTAGATTTCCAAGAATTGGTTGAATTACATATAGGTTTGTGGGTCTCATGTTAAATGTATACACAATTTAGTATTCGTATCTGTGATTGTTACGTCACATTATGTTCATGTGTTTTAAAAGAAATAAATATTACCCATTGTGAATACGTTAATGCTATTTTAATATAGGAATATTGGTAAAAGGAAAAGAATATGAAAATTGTGAATCTATAATTTGTGAAATTTAGTTTTCTGCTGGCTGTAACAATTTATATGGTGATTTGAGATTTTTTTCTGATCCACTTAGGATTATTGCTATGTGTGGAGATTATTACATCGGTGGAAGGCGTTTTTCTTCATTGTCAGATCTAATAGGTTATTACAGTCATGTTTCTTGTTTACTTAAAGGAGAAAAATTACTTTATCCAGTTGCACCACCAGAGGCAAGTAAAAAATGGATAAAATGTTGAAAACTTTTTTTCAATTATGGGTTTTAGTTTCTTTGGAGAAGTGTGACATTAAGTTCTGGTTGTAATGTTACTTTGAACAAAACTGACTTCTTTGAAATAGAGAAGGCAATTTTTCGGTCATTTTATATTTAAGCAAGCAGATTTTTTTTAAAAAAAGTAATACTGTATGGTGATGACTTAGCAAATATTTTTCATGTTTGAGGAATAATAACTGATTTCATATCCTGAAGAGAGATTTCCTATCCCTGAAGATGCTGCAAATATGGGCTTTGTATTTCCTACATTGGTTTATTTAAGCCACAGTGGTCATTCCTATTACCTGATAAAAACACTGATAATACTTTAAAAGAGTTTCTGTTAGTGGAAGAATGGACTTTTCTAAGCCGTTGCTATTGAGAGGCTCGGTAGAAATTAGTCTGAATGATTCTGTAGGGTTATGAAGCACTGACTTTACTCTTCTGTGGACCTACTTTTGACATGACAAAGAAAGATCTAATATTTTTTTTCAATTGATTCTAGCCAGTGGAAGATAGAAGGCGTGTGCGAGCCATTCTACCTTATACAAAAGTACCAGACACTGATGAAATAAGGTATTTTGTAGTATATTCTCATGTATAAGCATTGAAATTGGCATTGAAGAAGCTGCGCTTTGAAGTTGTTTTGATCTTTGAGTAGGAGAATTTTGAAATTTCAGGAAATAGACTCAAGTGAGGTTAATACTGGATCTGCTTTGCCTGCAGTGCTGGGTTGGTTTGTTCAGGCTGTAGATATGGTCTGTAGGAGAAACGGGTTAGCTTTCTTCCCACTGTCTCAGGCAAGAGGAGTCTTCTTGGGCTGCAGCTATAAATGATACTGAGAGAATAATTTGCCTTCTCTGACGTAACAGGTGAATCATTTTAAATGTTAAGAACATCAAGAAATTATAGAACATGATGGTTTGTTGTTTGTGTGGTGTACACTTTGATTTCTCATGTAAATGAGAAGTTCTCATTGTTTTTGTAAGCCGTTTACTGCAAAGGAACTGTCTTAATCTTAAAATGAGAAGGTAGCTTCTGATTAAATTACTCATTCTGAGTTGCTCTTTGAAATTGGTGACAATATTCAAAATGTAGTAAAAATTTTTACACTGAAAATCTCTGGAAATGTTTTTTTTTAAAATCAAATTAGATATTTAATCCTCAAATAGGAATTATATTTACCTATAGTCCTAAAATTATTTCTCATTTAAATTTCATGAACTCATGTCCCATCATTTAAGTTGGAAATTCCAATAAAAGAAAGGAGAAAATATATCTCATAACTGAGAAAATTGGTAAATTGCAATTTAGGGATAATAGATAACTTGTCAGTTCCCGGAGGGATATCGGATGGTAGTTCTTGAAGTATGATCCATGTTACCGTGAAAATTTTGTAAGATCTATTTGAGCTGATTCTTGCATGAAGGGCCTTGAAAACGCTCCGACACAACATGCATTGTCTTCTCTCCCTTTTACTCATTCACCCACCAGCAGCCCACAGTGACCAAGCCTGGCTGGAACAGAGCTAGAAGTCTCGACTCACAGTTCCATTCTCTTAAGTGGGTGGCAGGAGCCTAGAGCCATTGCTTGCTACCTCTTAGGATCTGTTTGGTGGGGCACACAAGCGATTAACTGAACCCAGAAGCTCTGAGGTGGGAGGGATATCTTAACTCAGGTTTAACCCCCCCCCCCATCCAACTTTCTTCTTTTTAATTCGCTGTTTTCATGAACACTTTGAAGTTCCCTTAGGATTATCCAGAGATGCATTATGAGGACCCGATTCCCGTAACTTGGTACATGGAGAAGCCCTGTGATCTGCTTTCTGCGAGCTGGAGACTCAGGAAAGCCGGGGTCTAACTTAGTCCAGGGCAGAGGCTTCATACTCGGGGAAGTGATGGTGTAATATCCCAGCTCATCCAGGGAGGCAAAGAAAAGAGGCACGTTCTGCCTTCCAAATGTGTCCCATTCAGGCCCTCACTGGACTGGGCGATGCCCCGCCATACTGAGGGCAGGATAATGTATAGGTAGTTCACTGACTCGAATGCTGTGTTCACTATGCTCTTCATAGACAAACGTGGAAGTATTTATTCTGGGTGCTCTGTGACTGAGTTGGTTTGACATGTGAAGTTAACCATCATACTCCTTGGCATCAAAATTATTTCTAAGACACCATTTGCATTTTCCACTGTGATTTAAAAAAATTATTTATTCAGAGAAGGAGAGACAGAAAGATTTTACATCTGCTGGTTCACTCCCTAAGTGGCCACAATGACTGGAGCTGAGCTGATCTGCAGCCAGGAGGCAGGAACTCCTAATGGGTCTCCAACATGGTCATGGGATCCCAAGGATTTTGGCCATCCTCTGCTTTTCCAAGCCAGAAGTAGAGAGCTGGATGGGAAGTAAAGTAGCCAGGACATGAACTGGTCAGTGCCCATATGAGATCTCAGAACTTGCTGGAGGGAGATTGAGCAAATTGAGGCATTGCGCTGGCTCTCCACTGTGATGTTTACAGTAATGATACAAAGGGTAAAACTACCGGCCCTTCGACAGAAATCAAGCCAGTGGTTGGCACTGAAGTGCACAGTGTTCTTCACTGCTCCAGGCTTGTAGTCGGTCAAGAGCAGTTGCACATCAAGTGTTCTTGGTGACAGCCTGTGGTGCAGTGGGTTAAGCCACCACTTAGGACAGCTGGAGCTCCTAATTAGAACACTGGTTAATTCTTCTCATTCATTAATAATGCAACTGCTCACTCATGTGCCTGGAAAAGCAGTGGAAGGTGGCTCAAGTACTTAGCACTCCTGCTTCACATGCGGGAGACCTGGATGGATTTCCTGGCTTCAGCTTGGCTCACCTCCGTTCAGTTTGGGGAATGCACCACAGGATGGAGGATAACTCTGTCACCTTCTATCTTTGCCTTCCTGTGTGTCACTCTGCCTTTCAAATAAGTGAAGTTCCTGGTGAGGCAGAGAAAATATTTTACTAAATTTCAACTTCTAGCTACACATTTTTAATACTACGTTTGATGAAATAGGAAGTATACTTTTGTATAACAAAATTCACTGTCTTACGGAAAAGAGTGAGTTGAAACTGTTACTTTTTGCACACTGTTTTTACTTGAGAGAGTGACTGACAGGCAAACTATGGTTATTCAGACTCCAGTTTTGACATCTTTTGCAAATAAGAACAAAATGAGAATTTTATGTCAAGAAAATAACTGACAGTGTTGTTACCATTGACAAAATGTGAGTTTTTGAGCAAAATTTCAAGTTCAGGAAACCTTATATCAGGCATCAAGAATTTGACAACTCCCCAGCAGTGCCTTTCTGGTACAGTCAATTGTGATATTAAAGAATGAGATGTTTTGATGGTGTTTAATTTGTTAACTGTAAGATCCGCATAGCTCAGTGAGCCAGGGTTTTCTGAATGACTAGAGTAGGGTGCTTAAAATTATATGGAAGAAATCCAGAGTATAAGATAGCCTAATTGATGTCATTGTAATGCATACAAAATGTTCATTGATAGCAAAGCTGTAGAGAGCTCGTTACAACTGAATTTTAAGATAAAATACTGCTTGTGTTAGTGTAATATAGAATATTTATATTTGGTATGATATCATGGAATATCTAATTGAAAAGGTTATTTAGATACTTATTCTTGTCCTGCCAACATATTTGTGTGAAGCCACATTTTCTTCATATACTTTAAGAAAAATTTTATAGTAATAGATGGAATTCTGAAACATACGAGAGTCAGTTTTCAAGATCTGCAAAAACGTAATGTTACTGAATTAGTAAATGCTGTTAGTACTCACGTTCTTCATGTAAGAAGATACATAAAAAGAGATGAGTAAATAATTAAAACTTTTGAATTCTGATGTGAATGAGTATCAGCACATGTATGATATAGATAAAAGCCATTTAGGATATCAGTGTTTCAGAATATAGATGAGTCCTAAGATTCAGAAAAAACAATTAGAACTGAGGACTTAATAAGATGGGAATTTAAATAATTAGAATGTGTAAATTTTGATACTATGAATTTATATAATGACTTTAAGAAATTTCGTATAAGAAATATTTTTAAGGTAAAAATATCTGGAAATTAATGATATTTAACAAAATACTTTAACTTCTTTTGGGAAATATAAAGTAGTATAAATGAATCTTACAGTTGGTGTTGGAACTGGTGATGTTTTTCTTTTAATTTTTTGGTTTTGCATCATAAAATGTTGGTATAGCAATAATGGAGCTTAAATATGACTCACTAAAATTATATCATTACATGTCTGTCTCAGTTCTTGTTCATATACTCTGTTTTACATGTAATAGTTGTTTTAATGTGCTTTTTATGTGGTTTTCGAGAGGAATAATTTAATCTTGTTAAGGAATAATGTCTGCTGCCATTCAGTTAGTGATACAGTGGCCACCATTCAGAAAACTAGTATACCAAGAGAGTGTGTTACTTTGTGATCATTCCACTGTACAGGGAAGTTGTGTGTGTGAGTTTTGTTTTCTCAGATTTGTTGAAGAAACAGTGAAACTTCAGAGCTGGCATAAAGAAAACACAGCTTTAAGGATGTGAGGAGAGATTTACTTAATAGCAATTTCTGAATATTAAAACAGAAAAATTGCTAAAGGAATATGACAGTATGTCTGTAGGTACATAGCATCCTACAAATCTTGAAACATTACATGTTTAGTAGCATTCTTTCAAGACTGAAATGAAAGATTTACGGAATTCCGGATGATTCTATATTGAGGACATATGTGAACAACTTGTTCTTAGGATGATGAGGATATTGAAAACACATAGGTTGCAACAGGAAGACTAAGTTGTGCATGCATGCTATATTCTAAAATTGAAAAATGCACATCTTTTAGTAATACATTACTTGATGCCACATTCAGAGAAAGAATTTCAAACGCAGAGAGAGGTGATTGAGTGAATGACCTAAACCCTAATCGGTGATATGAAGAAGGCTGATTTGACATAAGGATCTATATGCTAAAAGTAATTGTGCTACCTAAAATAGACTTTGTCTAAGTTAACTCTTGTATAAAGTGTAATGTGTTCATTGTATTTATTTTCTTTTATATTTTATATATAATGCATATATGAAAGGTTAATACCATTGAAAGCTAGATGCTTCATTTCCATTTTCTTGGAGTTGTACCACAAAGCCTACTGCTTACCTGTCAGTCAATCAAATTAGTTTACACAAATTCTAATTTGAATCCAATGATGAAGATTATCCAACTAATTTCATGTATGAATGTATCAATTCAGATTATTGTCTTTAAAATTTTATATGTATGTGAAATGCCAAAAGGAGGACAGTAATTTGCCTGTAATTTCTTCATGTTTTTCCAGTATTGCAATGATTCTGTTTGTGGTAAATGACTATGCAGAATTCTGTATTTAAAGTTATTAATTTTAATAATTTCATAATTGCTGTTTTTAGTTTCTTAAAAGGAGATATGTTCATTGTTCATAATGAATTAGAAGATGGATGGATGTGGGTAACAAATCTAAGAACAGATGAGCAAGGACTTATTGTTGAAGACTTAGTTGAAGAAGTGGTAAGTTTTGTTCTTTTCAACTTGGGATCCTAAATATTTTGTAAGAATTTGAACAACTTCATAATTGTGGAAACTATGAATAATTCCTTTTTAAGGACTTTGTAAGAAATTTTTCATTGATATGTTTACTTTCAGTAATTACTGCTTATTTGTAAATAAAATAGCCAAGCCAACTTGTTATAATATGTAAGTGCCAGTTTTCAGAAAGTTTTCTTGAATTTCTGTGGATTACAAATTTGTCTGTAGTGTTTATTAACCTCTTAGTCTTACTCATCAGTGAAATTACTTCAGATTTCAGCATATATTTGGTTTTAGGGTTTTTTTGTTGCTTAATATTTATTTATATTACTTGAATGAGTTAATAGGGAACGAGAGATACCTTTCATCCACTGGTTCACTACTCAAATAGTCCAAAGCCAGGAGCTTTGAGTCTTCGATGTGGGTGTGGGTGTCCAAAGCCTTGGACCATCCTCTGCTGCTTTCCCAAGCCATTAGCAGGGAGCTGGATCAGAAATAGAATATCTGAGATTCGAACTAGTATATATGGGATGTTGGCACTGCAAGGTGAAGACTGGCCTTGATAAGCCACTGCACAAGCCTCCAGGTTCTTACCTTCCAAATGTATAGTTTTCTAGCAACCTTGGAAAATTAGTTTATCATCCTCATTATCGCACACTGTTCAATCTTTTTAACTCCTCCTTTTGTTGCCATTACATACTTTATTATTAATCATCACATTGTACAAATGATCACATATGTGTATTTTTAAATAATGTCAACATTTTAGCAATATTTATGCATCAAAGATAGGGTTTGGTACTACCAGGATATGCCAAACATTACAATTTTGAAATTCTTTCCTCAGATTTGTCTAGCATGAGGGATGGCTTTTTGTTCTTTTGTAATTCTCAAAGGTACTCTTTTTAAATTAAAATATGGATTGGTAACATTTTGAAACCCATGCTCTGATTTTCTCTAGAAAGAAGGCAGCAGAGAATATTTGTGTGTGTGTGTGTGTGTGTGTGTGTGTGTGTGTGTATTTCAAATTATCGGCCTATTGTGGCAATCAGATCCTGTGCAGAAGAAAAACATACTGAGGAAAGCCAGGAGGGGCTAAGGAAATGATGTGATATATTCCACACTCAGTCACATAGTGGAAGAGTTGGGGTTAATACTCCTAATTGCTGGATTAATAGTCTGCACCTAATAGTGGGAGAGATACTTGCTACATATAGGTGAGAAGTATTGAAGCTAAGACAGCTTATTGCCGCTGTTGATTTTCCCACAGATACTGTCTTTTAAAAAATATTTTATTTAAAAAGGGAGTTCAGGGAATACAGTTAAAACTTCAATGTTTTGTTTTCATCTCGCTACACCATCCTCTTCCAGATCCTGATTACTTAGAGGAAATTATAGTATAGTTAAACTACCCTTGATCTCTTAGAATTCTAGATCAGATATAATAAGATAAGCTGTAATAAGGGTAATTGAACAGTGCCTAGTGTTGGCAGAAAAATATTAATTAACAGCCCAGTCTAGGATAAGGAGACATGAAAAACAGTGTGGGTTAAGAGCTCAGTATAAATGAGCAGTGTGGGATGGCTGCTAAAATGAGTAGGACCCTCCCTGGATTACTGGTGAGAGTGTCAGGTCAGTGCTGAACCCGTTTTGTTCCAGTTTAGAGTGATTTTTGAAAATGGGATTCATTAAAACATGTCAATTTCTTGTAGGTTGAAAAGTCATTTGGATCTTACCTAGATTGTGAATATATTCCAAGCATTGTGTTAATGGTTGGATTTAAGTTTCCCCTATTGAATTTAGATTACTGTTCTTTAAGAGCCTTTATGCTTTTATAAATTTCAGAAAATGTTTCAGGGCGGATTTTTTGTTTTTGATTTGTGAGTGTGTGTGTGTGTGTTTGATTTGCTGTTGTAGCCCCATTGCTTTTAATTGTGTCTGCACTAAAAAATAGGCATTCGTTAGATGTTGTTGAGGGCATCGTGCCTCTTTGACTATTTTCCATCTTCCTTTTTAATGCCTGCCATGTAAAATTTGGTTCCTTTTTAAGTGACTCAGCTGAGCTGTCACACCTTTATAGAGGTTTTATGTCTGTAGATTCTCTTGGGGCTAACTTGTGTCATATGTTCTTATAACACTTTGTGAAGTCTGTATTTTGCAACATGTGAAATTCTTGTATAACAAATATGTGAATTTCTTTGGACTTGAAAGGGAAATGACAGAACAGGAGCAGAGAAACAGACAGAAATCTTCCATCTGCCGGTTCACTCCCCAGATTACTACAGTAGCCATGTCTGGGCTGAGCTGAAGCTGGGAACCAAGAACTTATAGGTCTACCATGTGCTGTCAGGGGCCCAAGCAGTTGGCCCATTCTTAGCTGCCTTTCTAGGCACTGGAGCAGAACCAGGAGTGCAAGCAGAGCTGCCCGCATTTAAACCAGCAGTTTGGTGTGTGGTGGCAACTTCTCATGCTGCAGCTTAACCCAGCACACTTCAGTGGTAGCCTTCTATTCAGTTCAGAGGTGTTTTATTTATTTATTTTTTTAATGCTACCTTGGATATGGTAGGTATTTTGTGACTGCTTTTAATTTGGTTAGATATTTAAATGAGGACAAAATTGAGAGAATCAAATACATGTGTAGTTAACTGTTTTCCTATTCTTTCCTTCACTGTGTGTTCAGTGGAAATTCGGCACCAGGTGTTATGTTAGGACAGCAAATAACTCAGTGAAGTGTGTACTCAGCATTGTCCCATGCTTGTAATGATTGTTTGTGGTGGTGAATGTTAACCAAGAATGACTAAGACCTTAAGATGGTTATAGCCACTTTCTGGTACACACGAATATATCTCAAAAATGGAAATATAAAAAAAAGGATATTAAAAAAGGATGCCTTTTCTATACTTCTGTTTTTTTTTTTTGTTTGTTTGTTTTTTTTAATTTTATTTTAAATTCATTAATTACATTGTATTATGTGACACAGTTTCATAGGTACTCTATACTTCTGTTTTTAGGAGTTCCACATATCTGGGGAGATTGCATTTCAGATGGTTGAGGTTTCTGTAGCATGTAGCAAGAAGTGACTAGAAAGGAGAACAGACTACAGTGGTAGGGAATGTGGAGAAGCCTGTCGCTGGCTCTGTGTGACCTGTAGATACGGACAGATAGTTGGGGACATCAGACAAGCAATGTTTGTTTTGGTAAGGGACTTTGGTTGCAGAATGAGGACTTTGTTGATAACAAGGAGATATTAGAAGTTTAGTTTAAAAAATTTGTTTTAATTGTGTTTTATCAAAATGCAGGCAAAGCTTCAATGGTGAACCCAGGCTGGAGTTGGAGTGGGGCTGGGACAGAGAGGTCAGCTCTACTGTCTGTAACAGTTCAGCAAAAAGGGCAGGGGATCTGAGGGAGCAAAGGCAGCAGGTGAAGGGAAGAGTAAGGGAGAGTTAGGGAAACATGTCTGAGACAGCATCTTTCCTTGCATAAAGATAAATATTAAGGACAATGTGGTCGGAAATACATTTTTAAGTTTTAGTAAAAGGAGATAAATAGTTAATTGTATAATATACTGTCTTAATGTTTTCCCTTTAGGGTCGGGAAGAAGATCCACATGAAGGCAAAATGTAAGTTTGTGTTAATTTTAAAGGAAAAAATGTAGTAAACCTACGGATTACAAAGCTAAATGTTTTTTCAACTGACAATTCTTTTTATTTGGTTCAGAGAAGATCTAAATATTTTCTTAGGGACTTTGATGAAGCCTTAGTTCAGGTTTTTGTCAACTGTCATGTCATTTACATTTATAGCAATGCCACAATCATTTTTTAAAATGATTTTTTAATTTTTAAAAATAAAGATTTTTTAATTTCCTTGAAAGACAGAGTTAGAAAAAGAGACAGAGACGTAGAGGTCTTCCATCCAGTGTCTCAGTCTCCAGATGGCTGAGACAACCACGGTTGGTCAGGCCAAAACCAGGAGCCTGGAATGTCGCTTGGGTCTCCCATGGGGTACAAGGCCCCACTTGGGCACCCTAGCAGGGAGCTGCATCCGGGGCTCCAGCCAGCACCTATATAGGATGCAGATGCCACGTGCTGGCCCTAACTCCTTAGTTTAAGAAGACAAAGTATAAAGTATGTTACTAGTTTAATAGGTACTGCTTCAAACAAAAAATGAAGAACACTGTCCTTTTCCTGGAGTTTGTCAGATTGGTTATAGACCCATGCTCATCACTCAGTCTACTCTCAGGTTTTCATAGAGAATGCATAAGCCTCATGATTTCATTTGAGAAGATGTCTTCCTATATGGTATAGGAAATTATGTTTTGAGAGCAATATGAAAAAATGATCACTTTCCAAGGAAGTGGGCTTACCTTCACTTACCTTTAACTGTACTCTACCCCCCCACACCTATCAACTGAAAAATGAAAAAGAGCCAACTATGAAGCAAATCAGGATCGAAAATTGTTGCCATTTTTACTCATAATTGCTATGAAAGTTGCAGTTTGTATTCATTCCTAGTGTTTTACAATTTGTTGCAACTGAGTATGTTTACTAATTATAACAAGCTACAGCTATCGGGTAACTTGATCAGTTATATTTTCAGTTTGGATTTGTTGCTTAGTTTTGATCTTAAGGTAACAGCAAAACAGCTTTTGATTGCTATTTGTATTAATTTGCTCTTTTTAAGATGGTTCCACGGCAAGATTTCCAAACAAGAAGCTTATAATTTACTAATGACAGGTACTTACTTTTACTTTTTCTAATGTCTTCATTTTAAAGAATAAAAAAGTTAAACATTTATCATGTGCTGTTTTGCCTTTGCTCTTCAGTTAATGTTCATGGATATTTTAATGTCTTACAGAGTTCTCAGAAGTTAGTGGTGTTTTAGATTATAGTTGAAACAAACCTGTGTTCTAAAACAAAGGGGTGCTGCCTTGGCTACCCTTGTCCCCTTTGTCTCTCGTTTCTTCTGCATGTTTGTGCGCGTTTTCTGTCTGTGTTCCTCACTGCTCACATGCCCACAGTACAGCACCGTGCAATGCGTTTCTTTCGTGTTAGTATATGTAGTGGGAATCACTGCATACCTGCAGGTAGAAAGTTTCATTTGTTCTCTTTAATAGTGATAAACATTCCAACTGAACTAACCTACTAGCGCCTCGTGGAGGTATATTGTGTCATTTTTATCCTTTCTCCAGTTAACTCTAGCAAACTAACATTCTCAAATTTGTCTTTGTGAACTGGCGGAATTATATAATTGGATGTTACTTAAAATGTATTAATTTCCATGTTTGCCAAAATTTGTGGTTATAGAGAAAAGCAAAGTGAAAATTGGCTGCTGTTGTATGTTACTTGAAACAAAAAGCCATTCTAAAAGTTATATATTCTAACTAAATATTTGGGCTGATTTAAGCACCAGATAGTTTTTTAGTTAACTGCTATCTTATAAAGGTTTGAGCCAAATTTAACTTGTAATGTGGAGCTCAAGACTCTTAGTTTTTAAAAGATGACCATTGTTTAAAAATTTCTCTATTCAGTTAAAAAAATTCTGATGGTGACCAGCCAGGGTGAGATGTGCATGGTTGTCTCAGAGCAGAGGGCACTGTGCTTTAAAATAGTACTTCACTCTTCCACAAGACTGGAAGTGGTTTTTTAAGTGCTTAATTTTACTAAGCTATGTTAAATAGTTATAAAAGCTAGAACATGGTAATTCAGTATGGTAGTAGCAGAGACCAATTGGTAAACCAGAAATACAGCTTTGGAAATGGGAACAAAGTGTGTATTTTAGTGACTCTGTTGAATTTTGGAAATTAGTTTAATTTTGAAACTTGTTGCTTTGAGTAGCTGAATCATGCACTCTTGCTGTAAAGTTGAAGGGGGCTATCCTTCATTTTTTCCATTACTTTTCTTTTGATCACAAGCCATTTTGAGAATCTACTAGTAGGTTTTTTTTTTCTTCCCTAAAAAATACACATAAGTACTTTTTATAGATAATTTTAGGTATAATTCCTGTTTTCCATTATAGAAGAAATATGGTTTGATCTATCAGCTTAGAAACAGATTCATTTTAGTCTAATTAACTTAAAATTTTTACAGCTTTTCTTTCCACTGTGTTTTCAGCTTTGAAGGTTGTTGTTGTTTTTTAAATTATTATTATTGAAATTGTATATATACATATATAGAGAGAAGGAGGGACAAAGAGAAAGGTCTGTCTGCTGTTTCACTCCCCATGTGGCAACAATGGCTGGAGCTGAGCCAATCCAGAGATCAGGAGCTTCTTCTGGGGCCTCCTACATGGGTGCAGAGTCCCAAGGCTTTAGGCCGTCCTCAGCTGCTTTCCCAGGCCTCAAGCAGGGAACTGGATGGGAAGTGGGACAGTTGGGACACAAACTGGCACCCCTGTATGGGATCCTGACTCATGCAAAACAAGGATGTAGCCACTAGGCTGTTGTGCTGGGCCCTGAATGTTGGATTTAAGGAGGATTTTTTTTTTTATTAGCAATGAAGTTGATAGCAAATACACTGGCTAGATGCTTGACACAGTTAATAATTTACATCTGTTTTTCTTTGTGTTCATTATGGGTTTGTAAAAATCATGTAAGTCCTGTTATTTCTGTTACTAAGATTTGAACAACAGTATTTCATTGTTAAGTCAACTGGCAGTTAAAAATATCAGATACTTTTTATTGGAAAGAAGAGGAGAGACAGAGAGGAAGATCTTCCATCCTCTGATTTACTCCCTAGTGGTCTCAACGACTGGAGCTGAGCCAGTCTGAAGCCAGGAGCCTGTAGCTGCTTCTGTGTCTCCCATGTGGGTGCAGGGTCCCCAGGCTTTGGGTTTTGCTTGACTGCTTTCCCAGGCCACAAGCAGGAAGCTGGATGGGAAGTGGGGCAGCCGGGACATGAACCAGCGCGCAAGTAGGATCCTGATGGTGCATGCAAGGCGAGGACTTTGGCCAAGAGGCTACTGCACTGGACCCTGAAATACTTCTTAATGTGAAAATGTTTGTTTATGATAATTTGCTCCTGCACTTCTTTATAGGATTGGGGCTGTTGAGTGAAATACAGTACATGAACACTAATTGATAATTCTACAAATATCTTAGTCCACCTTTGTAAACTTTATGATATTTTTCTTTTAGTCATTACTTTAAACTTAACTGAAAACACTGATAAAGTAATAGGTCTGTCCTAAACAAAACTGATTTTAATTTTTAGAATCTTACTAAGGAACTTACTAGCAGAATAAAACAGTTTTAGCAACATATGCTAGCCACAGTGTTTATTCTTCCTAATTTATGACCAGTATAGACGTTGTTGAGCAGAATTAATTGCTGTAAAATTTCTGCTTTGCATGTTTATGTCATTAAGCTGGTAAGACAGATAAACAAAATGGGTACTTGCAAATCGTAAAGCAGAAAATACAGATCTTAGAAGACAAAAAGCTGTTGGTGAAAATTTCCATGTTTATGACTGTACGTACTGTTTTATTACACTGTTTAACTCCCTTTCTTTTTAACTTTATAATTAGGAAATAAAACTAACAGCTTAATTTTTACAGTTGGCCAAGTCTGCAGTTTTCTTGTGAGGCCCTCAGATAATACTCCTGGTGATTATTCACTGTATTTTCGGACCAATGAAAACATTCAGCGATTTAAAATATGCCCAACACCAAACAATCAGTTTATGATGGGAGGTCGATATTACAACAGGTAAATCAAGAGAAATGTTTAGTTACCTTTTGTCAAATAATTGAGTTGTTTGGTACCATATTACATTGGATTTACATCTATATTGAAAGTTCCTAGCTTCTTAAAAATGTAACATTTAATATAATTAATGATAGCCATGCCTATGAATCTGCTAGTGACAAACATCAAAGTTTATGTGATTTTAGAAATTGTATATGCTAATTAAACACATTTTAATAAAATGACTTTAACCATGGTTCCAAAACTTTGATCTTCAGCGTTCTTAAAATGTATTGTATGTGAAATAATAGTAAACTTTTTTTTTTTAAGGAAGATTAAATTTTGTTAATCTGATGGTGTCAAAATGGCCTTTTTTAGTTCTTCTGGAAACATAGACTCCCGCTTAATGAACATTAATGAACATTAATGTTAGTAATGTTAGTTAGTAATGTTAGTTCAGTAGTAGTTGCCAGGAAAGATATACTTTTGTGATTAAGTTATTAGATACATATATGGAAAATAAGATTATTCAATATATCTAATGCTGCCATTCTTTGTTGTCATATCCCATTTCCTCCTGCTCCTCCACCTTCCCTCCTCCCTGCTTTCACCTGGTGTCCTGTCTTTTCCTACTTAAGTGCATCTGATACAACAAAATGTAAAAATGTTCCGATAACAGTCATTAGTTTACCTGAATTTTGCTTGGTAAATAAATGTGATTTTCTTTTTTGCTTCTTCATCTCAGTATCTCAGAAATGCTCTTGTGCCAAAAGGAAAAAAAAAGGGTAGACTGCCAATAATTTTTACAGTTTGATGACTCTATATTCTTGTAAAATAAGGTGACTCACATATTCACCTTTTCTATTTATGTTCACATTATTTGCCTTAAAAAAACTTGATGATCTTGGTAACAGGATTTATGTATTTTTAAATATTGCAGTTTTGTAAGATTATGTCAATCTAGTAATTTTTATTTTAACAGTATTGGGGACATCATAGATCATTACCGAAAAGAACAGATTGTTGAAGGGTATTATCTAAAGGATCCTGTACCAATGCAGGTCAGTGTTTTGTTGTTTGGCTTTTTTCACAATTAAAAATCTTTAGTTTTAAAATCCACTTTGATGGTTGCTATGTTTACTCATGTAATTAGAATTGAATAAAAATTAAAGCTTCAGATTATTCGGGTTATTTCAGAATAATAATTGTAAGAGAATCTCTTAGTGTTTGTATATGTTGATTCTAGATAATTAGCAGTCTTTGGTGGCATTTTGAGAATAAACAGTATTGCCAAGTTGCACTAAGTCAAGGAATGAGTTTGCTGGAGGCAAAATTGGAAGCAACAGGGATAAATCACAGCCAAGCTTATCTAGGTAAGCTTGGTAAGTAAAGAAAAAAACAATTATAGATGAGGATTAGGGCCAAAAGGATTTTAAACTGTTTTGTTTTTCCCTTGAGTTGCCTATAGTAGTGTGATCGAGAGTTTGATCATGCGTGCATCCTCTGAGTAAAGTTTGGCAAAAAGATGAGTGACCGTGGGCTGCGGGTGGAGGGTTAGGGAGATGGATGGCCGCACTCTCGCATGAAGAGATTCTGGAGAGAACACGAAGTGAATGCAATCCAGATTGGAAGAAGAAAGATTGTAGAATGCGAGAGCTTAATGCCTGGGGTGGCTGGCCTTTGTTTCCTTTTCATTAAGTTGTCAGAGAGCAGGTGCAGCAGGAATTAGAGAAAGGGGATTCAAGGCTGTTCCCATGTAGGAAATGAAGGTGTTGATATTTCAGGTGTATAGGGAGTCATCCAAGAGGTTTTTGGTACCCAGTTAAAGTTGTATGATGATGTCTTTAGTGTCTCTAGTTTTTCAATTTTTTTGTCCTCTTTACAAGTTTTTTTTTTTTTTTTTTTTTTGGTTATATGTATAGTCTGTTGCAGTGACTGAAGGCAAAATCATTCTGAAACTGAACATGAATTCAAGAATCATCACAATTCTTTCACATTTTTAAGTATCCTAATTTCCTCATGCTTTTTTAGTAGAACGTAAGGCATGTGAACAGAGGTTTTGCTTCCTTTGGGCTGTTTTCTCCCCGTACTTGAAACAGTACCTGCCATTAAGTCTTCAGTAAATGTTAAGTGAATGAATAACTGCTCTCCAGCAGAACGTACCTACCATATCCTGCCTGTATTGTGTTACATTGCAGTGTGAACTTTTCTTTTTGTCAGTCTCTCAGTTAAAATCCTCAGTTAAAAATTCTCAGTTAAAATCCATCCCAACTTTCACTTTCTGGTTGACAACTTCTTAATAACTAGTCGACACAGATCAGCCATTTTTGTTGGTAGTTCTGGTCTGTAAAACACAGTAAAAGCAACAATATAAGGTAGTATTCACTTTCTAGAAGGTTTTTTTTTTTAATCAGGAGTCAGAAGAGCCTTTACCTCCATGCAGATTGTAAACCACTGTTACATTCCTAATTCAATGGCTGTTTGAGTTAGTGAAGGTTTTGTTTCCTAAGTTCGTTAATATTTTCAACAAACTAATTTGAGAATTTTCTTATCCTGAATTTCTGCTTGTAATTTTACAATTTAGTTTTTGTAGTTACAGAAATCAATTGCATGTTTGTAACGTTTTAGTTTTATGTAAAGAGGACAAATCCCATGTTTTGTGTTTGCATCTCCTTCACATGTTCCCATCCTTCTCCCCCCTTTTAATTTTGTAATACACTTTCCGTTTACTTTAGAATCAGAAGTGTCATCTTCCACTAAATAAAGAATTCAACAAGTATAAAGGGAAGAACTATTACTCAGGAGTATAGACTATGGCTATAAACAGAAGTTTCCAAATATCAGTTTAATTCATGTAATGTTAGTTTTTCTTATACACTGTTAGACACAACAGATCAGAGAAAACATAGTTGTCTTTTGGAACTAATTTATTTCACTAATGGCAGTTGCGTGCATTTTGTTGTTAAAGACAACAGAAGAGTTTCATTCTTCAAAGTGGTGTTCCATCATGCTTATATACCACACTTTCTTTACCCAGTAGTAAGCTGATGGCATCTGGGTTGATTCCTTATCTTATCTATAGAGGATTGAGATTGGGTAGATTCCCAAGCATAGGATGACTTCTAGGTCATGGTAGATAAATTTTTAGGTTTCTGGTAGTACTACTTTGTTCCCATAATAGTGTATTAGAGTGCTCCTTGTTTCAATTCTTAACATTTGTTATTGTTTGATTTTTGGATGATAGTCCAAAAATCACTCACAGACACACACATACACATAGAGGTGTGTCTGTGTGCTGGTTCACTCCCCAGATGCTGGAAACAGCAGAATTGGGCCAGGCTGGAGCCAGGAACCTGGAATTCCATCTAGGTGTTCCATGTGATCCACTGTCTGGAATTCCATCTAGGTGTTCCGTGTGATCCACTGTCTGGAATTCCATCTAGGTGTTCCGTGTGATCCACTGTCTGGAATTCCATCTAGGTGTTCCGTGTGATCCACTGTCTGGAATTCCATCTAGGTGTTCCGTGTGATCCACTGTCTGGAATTCCATCTAGGTGTTCCATGTGATCCACTGTCTGGAATGCTGCCTTCCAGGGTGTACATTAGCAAGATGCATGGCGTCACTCCCAAGTATGGAGTGACGGCATGCCTAGTGACATCCTATCCTCTATGCTACATGCCTATCCTTGAAATGAACTATTAAGTGTTATAAGGTCACATTGAGAATGACTTCAAATACTTAGTGTACCTCAGTCTTGTGTTTCATAGCTGAATCAATTTCAGAATGTTGCCCTTTGCAAATGTGCCTTAAAATGCATTGAATACCTAAAAATTACAACTAATACTAATTATAAAACCATTTGTTTATTGCACAGAAACTGTCACAGAAGTTTAGAGAGTTAAAAACACTTACTGTTCTTCAGTAGCATTCCACTCTGTTCTATTAGAGAAGAGACGAGCTGATTGTCTAGCAAAATAACATCAGTCCTGTGAGGTGACTTGAGTGTCCTCAGAATCCCAAAGAGCAGAGTCCCAGCAGTGTCGGCTCACCACTTCACAGTAATATTCGAGAAAACCTGTAGACAGCAAGGAGTCTCTGCAGACCACACCCCTCACAATAGAAACAGCTCACATTTTTTTGTGCTATAAATTATGCACTTTAAAAGTACAGTAATTTTTTTTTTCCTCAGCTTGATGAGGTTGATGTTAGGACTGTTACCGTTTGGGAGAAAGAGCAAGGTAGTGGAGTAAATGCCTCTAGGCATGGAGTAATCCCTGACTGGACTGCTCTTTTCTTTATTCCCCCACCTTCTCACCTCCTACTCTCACTTCAAATTGCATCTGGAACTTTAAGTCCCTCTCCTTCAGAATATATCTGCATATCGGGAGTGTGAGTGAAGCTGACTCATTTCTATGCTGCTTCAATTTGCCCCTTAGACCTGACAATAAGAGGGTTCCCTTTGAAATGAGTCAAATCATGTCCTTGTTGAACATTGGAAGATCTTCCAGATTTCATTCAGAGGAAAATGGAGTCTTTACAGTGGCAGTCATGTTAGTTATAGGAACTCTATGTGCTATTCTCCTCACTAAGCTTTTTCCATTTGCTTCCATGCTATTATTTGAGAAATGTGCCGGGTTCTTTTCTTCTTCAGCATCTTTGCTATGTTTGTTAGGTTGGCTCAACATGATTTGCTCCTGGTGATCTGTTTATCTGTCTTCAAGTTTTTGTTATTTTGTTCACAAGTTAAATTCACAGTGAAAGTTAACTCTAGACACCTTATCTAAGACTGCAACATTCTGTTCCTTGAAAGGGGCTTAACCACCTTAGAACATTCAGTAGAATTTATTTACTTCATCATTTCATTCCCTGGCATGAATATGGGCGTACTTCTCAAAGTCTAGGCAATCTGGACTTAAAAGATAAGCTTTTGTTGGTTTGTAAGTATTTAAAATCTATACATGATGTTACATTAGGTTTTCCATGAACTTTTTGAAGAGCTCTTGTGTGAGTTCCATGAGGATCTGATTTGTTAACTGATGAATCGCAAGAACTAGAACAGAGCCTGGCAATCAGAAAACATTTAATGATTAAATTTATTAAATGGAGTTTTTGTAGCCATAGTTTATAGTGAAGTTGGGCTTTACGGGCCTAAATACCTACCTCACTGGGAAAACTGCTTCAGCCTCTCACTAGATGGCCTAATTGCCTTGGAGAGGCATTGTTAAAAACCGAGGCCTCCCCATTCAGAACTGGTGTTGAGGACAGGGAAGTTAAGGAATGTAGAAAAGAAATGTTCCCCACTATCTCACAACGATTTACCAACACTTGGAAAGTAAAGATAGCTTCTTATGTATATTTTCTAATACATTGGAACATTTGAGTGTTTAAGGTCAGCATAACAGTTCTGCCTTAATTTTATTTTTTAAAGAGCTCTACATGTTGTCTTGAAACATTTAAAATACTGGTTTTGTAATCTATCTTAAGGAACAGACTACAAACATGTTCCATTCTACAATTGGTACTATCTACCATCTTTGAAAAAGATGTATGATTAACAAGTTTGCATTGTCAGCATCTGGATCCAATCCAGTGGCTTTTAATTTTTTTATCCTCTTAGGTCATTTTACATATAACTTACAGAAAAATAAAGAACTAACCCCAAAACAACTTCATCAGAAAATGTAATCAGAATTTATATAGCAAGTTTTGTTTCCCATTTTCCGGTACAGTCTTACGTCCGTGAGATGCTCGTATCTGGGAACTCTCCTCAGATAAATGCTGCCTGTAGGTTTTAGTCATTTCTCTCATGCCTGTGCGTACTCAGGTTTTTCTTGCTTGTTATCAAAATACAATTCCAAATTTAAGTCACTACTGGATTCTGGGTTGTGAGTCTGTCCTTGTATTATTAGAATGCAGTACTTTGGAAAACTCCAAGGACTCATGATTTTGTTGGAGAATATAGTCTTCCTGAGTCCATAAGCATCAACTGTTTTTGCTTAGATTTGTAGAATTCTATTATTATGGTCAATTTTGTGAATTTTTAAAAGATCTTCATTCTGCATTCCTTCAGTCAACTTTTATAACAAGCACAATGAACTTATGTCTAGATACAAATCATATGAAGTAAATTTCAATCTAGCTCCCCTAAATTTAAGGAATGGTGATTTATGAATGGCCAACTTATTGAGATTGCTATCTACCTGTATTTCTCTTGGAAATAGTATGGTTCACTCAGTGATTGTTGAATTTAGAGATTGAGTACATCACCAGCTGAAGTATTACAGCCTGAGATTTTGCTTGTGAAAATCAGTTTTTCCATCACAATAGACTCTAGAGTGCTGTTCTTTTTTCCATTTGTCTTCTGCTTTTTCTGGTAATTGTCGAACATCTTCCTCAGTATTTTCACCAGTGTCAGCATAAAAGCAAGAGTTTAATTCTCAACTGTTTATGAAAGCTAATACAACAAAGATGGCTTTTTATTTTTTTCTAAGGTGCGGCATATTTGGTAACAGTAAAAATGTAAAGTAGTGATGCAGTAGAGATAATTTATTCATTGTGGAATTACATGTCAGGCCAGGAGTTGGCAAAATTTTTCTGTAAAGTGCTAGATAGTAAAAGTTCTATGTTGTGTGGCCCTTTCAGTCACCTTCTCAACTATTGAATTTTGCCTGTGTAGTTGAAAGCAACCCAGACAATATGTAAAGAAAACTTTATGTACAAAACAGGTAGTAGGCTGGACTAAGTCATAAAATGTAATCCTTGTACATACTGAGAACTCAAACTAAAAAACCAAGATTAAATGCAGTGGATCCTGAAAATAAAATTATAGGTTGATTCTAGGAAGGCCCTCTTTATAGTTTTTCTGACATTTTCCGTTGTTGTTAAAGATTTATTTTTATTTGAAAGGCAAACTTAAAGGAGATAGAAGGAGAACAGAGAGAAGGTTCTCCATCTGATGGTTCACTCCCCAAATGGTCACCAGTGTTCCAAGGAGTTGGGTTTTCCTCCGTTGCTTTCCTAAGGCCAGAAACAGAGCTCGATCAGAAGTGGAGGAGCTAGGATATAGACTAATACTCTGTGGGATGCTGGTGCCACGGGTGGAGGATTAGTGTGCTACTCCACTGTGTGGGCCCCTGACATCTTTTTTCTGAAGGATTTAGCTACTAATGTTAGCTCTGTTACAACATAAGTATGTATTACTTTTTAAGATTTTTTTTTTTTTTGGAGTGTGAGATTTACAGAGAGAAGAGACAGAGAAGAAAAATATCGGCTAGTTCACTCCCTAGGTGTTAACAACGGCCAGAGCTGAGCTGACCTGACCTGAAGCCAGGAGTCAGGAGCTTATTCCCAATATCCCACGCGGGTGCAGGGTGCCAAGGCTTTGGGTCATCTTTGACTGCTTTCCCAGGGAGGTAGATGGGAAGCTGGGCTGCTGGAACACGAACCAGTACCCATAAGGTATCCTAACACATGCTAGGTGAGGACTTTAGCCACTAGGCTACTGTGCCTTTTTTTTTTCAAAGATTTTTAATTGAAAAGACAGATTTACAGAGACAAAGATAAAGATCTGCCATTCACTGGTTTACTCCCCAAATGGCATAAACAGCTGGAGTGGAAACCATCTGAATTTAGGAGTCTCTTCCAGGTCTCCCATGTCGGTGCAGGGGCTCAGACAGAGCCATGCTTTACTGCTGTCCCAGGCCATTAGCAAGGAAATTGATGGGTCATGAACCGGTTCAAAGTAGGATGCTGGCACATGCAGGTGGAGGGTTCAGCCATTTAAAATAAACATTTTCAAAGTGAAGCAATGAAAGACAGGACCTTTGGGAGAGTAGAGTTAGAGACACAGCACTCAAAAACTTCACCCATGACATACGTATAAAAAGATTGTAACATCATATTTGAATGGCTGGTTATAACACACAGTAAATACCCTTGATGAGCTGTTAGGCCTCTCTGTTGGTGTTTTGAGTCTTTCTACATGTCTCAGTCCAGCTGGGTGCATTTTTTATGTTCACTGTTTCCAGTTAAGATAGGACAGACTTATTTTTTTATAAAGATTTTATTTATTTTTATTGGAAAGGCGGATATACATAGAGGAGGAGAGGCAGAGAGGAAGATCTTCCATCCAATGATTCACTCCCCAAGTGAGCACAATGGCCGGTGCTACGCCGATCCAATGCCAGGAACCTGGAACCTCCTCCAGGTCTCCCACACGGGTGCAGGAACCCAGGGCTTTGGGCCGTCCTCGCTGCTTTCCCAGGCCACAAAAGCAGGGAGCTGGATGGGAAGTGGAGCTGCCGGGATTAGAACCGGCGCCCATATGGGATCCCGGGGCGTTCAGGGTGAGGACTTTAGCCGCTAGGCCACAGTGCCGGGCCCCAGACTTACGTTTTTAAAATTAAATTAGTTGCGGTAAAATATACCAAAGCAAATTTTAGAATACATGGCATGTTCTAGAGAAATTGGTTAAGAAAATCTTTGAGAAGATATTTGAAAGTAAACACTTAAAAATTTGTTGTTGTATGTCTAGATTTAGTATTGCATATATTCTATGTGGTCTTTAGCCAGCAAATTTTTAAATTGATAATTTTCCTTAATACTGAAGATTTATTTCAAAAGAGTAATTTATTCTAAAATCAGGATCTTGAAGATTTTATCATAATGAAATCTTAGACCTTTGCTACATTTCCATCAAGAATTCAAAAAATAATTGTAATATTTTTGGAAATTCAGGATCAAGAGCAAGTACTCAACGATTCAGTTGATGGCAAGGAAATCTATAACACAATTCGTCGTAAAACGAAAGATGCCTTTTATAAAAATATTGTTAAGAAGGGTTACCTTCTGAAAAAGGGTGAGTAAACCTTAAAGATCAGAATTCAGTTTAATTCTTTTCCTAATGGTCTAGTTGATAGAGAGGCATTGTTAATATTAAGCAGGAAGCTTAACTGTGATATGCAACGAGTTGTATTAACATGGCTTAATAGTAGCTGACAAGTTTTTAGAGCTTATGTCTTCATATTCAGTATCCACATTAAGTCCTCCCTTCCAGCAGAATTTTAGGAGAGGAAGCTTGCCGGCCGGCAGGTGTGCTCTGGAACTTGGAGGGTCTCCCATGCTGGGTGGATTGATTGATTGCCTTCCCTCCCTGTGCTGCCCCGCACCCTACAAGCAATCAGCACCTTCATGGTGTTGAAGTTTTCATAGATTTTCTTGAATTTGACATGTTAGAAAGTTGAGTGGGTGTTGATTAGAATAATTTTTTCCTTGAAGACTTGAATGATTCCAAGATGAAAATTTGAAGATTTTGATTATAGTGAAATCTCTGATAAAGGTATCATTAATTATGTTGGGACTCCTTAAAGCAGTAAAATGCATTTTTCTACAAATGTTTTCATCACACAATATTTGGCACATTGATTAAGCTTGGGAAATAAAAACTGAAGAACATACTTTTTTGGTCAATAGTTTTTATGATTCTAACATATACTCACAGCTTACTGCTTGGTTAAAAGAAAACTTTTTTTTTTAAACAGGCAAAGGAAAACGTTGGAAAAATTTATATTTTATTTTAGAGGGCAGTGATGCCCAACTTATTTATTTTGAAAGTGAAAAGCGAGCTACAAAACCAAAAGGATTAATAGACCTCAGTGTATGTTCGGTCTATGTTGTTCATGATAGTCTCTTCGGAAGGTAAGAAATTCATTCTTTTTCTTTGAATTTTTAAAACAAAAATAATGTTCAGATCATTTCAGCTGATGGTGGATCAATTTAGAGAAACCTAAAATCATCTTCTAGAAATTTCAGATCTAAACGTAATTTTTGTGCATTAAATTCTTTGCTGAACTGTAAAGTCTGAGAATGCCATGTCCCGTGGTGACCAGAGCCTGTCTCACCGTTCCCTCCCTGTCCTCATTGGGTTTTACTTCTGAGTCTTTCCACCTTTTGCTAATTCCATCACATTCTCCTGTTATGGCATTAGGCACACCGAGTTACACTATAAGCCCTATGGAGCATGTTCCCAAGAAACTCGACTTTCGAAAGCAATGATAATATGAAGACGAGAATATTTCAAATTTGAAGTACACATTTTTATCTTAAATTGAGTTTAGTCCTGAAAGTCCTAAGACAAAGTCACATTTTTGGCTCAGGCGTTCTTTACCTTTTACCATTGGTGCTGTCAGCAGACCACTTGTATTCAGACACACTCTCATGTTCAGTGATGATGACTAAAACACAAAGCACTGTTTTTAAAATTGTTACTCTTTTCCACGTTTTTATACATATAGCAATTCCCTGTCCTCTTCTCCATCCTCCCTCGCCATTGTCTCCCCCATATGAATTACTGCAGTAGCATAGCCCCTCATGAACAGTTCACAAATCCAACATTCTGCTGTTGAAGTGTACCATGGCATTGTAAGTATAGGCAATGGTAGAAAGTCTGGTATCTGATTGTCAAAATATATTTAACAGTTTGAGAGTCTCCCTTTTATGTGGGAGTAGAGAGATATACTGCTGTGTATCTTTGCTCTGCTACGCTACTCTCCATTATACAGCATATGCATGAGAATAGAAGTATATATTTGTTTACCAAACACTTTTCAAAGTGTTGTCATGCTGTGAGGTGGCATTTCTACTAGACAAGTCCAGGTGTTAGCCTGTTGTTGATTCCTGGATAATAGCAGGAGGACAGACAGTACTAGAGAGAACAGCATGAGTATTCGTCGTCAGAACTTTTGAACATCTGTGTCTACACTACGGAGTTACCTCTGAGCTAGACTCAAATGGTAGCTTACGTCGCTAGCTGAGGAATCACATTATCCTGATGAATTGAGGCCATTTTGGTGGCCAGCCCTGTAGCTGGAACTGCTCTCACAGTGAGCCCACTGTAATCTCAGGTGACATGAGTGTTGGACAGCAGCACTCCTCAGCGCGATAGACAGTTAAATAGTAAGAGGGAAAATAGATGTCCCTGCATGTTCATGTAAGATTGGTTCCAGGACCCCCAGTGTACACTGAAATTTGGGGATATTTGACTTAACTTTGTATATAAAGTGCACAAATCCTCCTGCATACTTAAGTCATCTGTGTATCACTTAAAGTACCTAATAAAATATATGGTTTTTTAAAAATTTCATTTCTCTTGAGAGATAAATGGGAGAAATCTGTCTTCTGCTATTTCACTTCCCAAATGGCCACAGTGGCTTAGGACAGAAAGTAGGGGAGAAGCCAAGAGATGGGTATTGAATCAAGTCTCTCCTGAGTGCATGGATGAGCTCCCGCTCTGAGCTGTCGTCACTGTGTCGGTCTCCATCAGCAGGTGGCTAGAGGCCAGCGTTGGCACCAGGTGCCAGCACAAGCATTGCTCTGTGGGATGCAATGCTGGGGTCCTAGCCTGTGTCTTAAGTCTGTGCTTAGCACCATTGGAATTATTTTTAAAATATTTTTCACAGAAAAGGTAAGAATTCACACAGATGGTAGGCCCATGGATAATTGGAGGCTGAATGTAATATGAAAAAGTGGCCCTTAAAATGAGTCTTGGAAGAGGGGTGTGAATATATCTGTATAGTTGATCAGAGCTTCCCAGGTAGTGTGCCCTGTTTGTAGGTGTCCCTTGAGATACTGGTTCTTCTAAAATGCTTCAGAATTGCAACCCTTACTTAACATTATAAAATATATTTGCAAGGCTGGTTGGGAAGACAGCACATCTTTAAAAAGATATGTTACTATCTAATATTGAATTTGTGTGCCAAATTGTTTATAGTGCTTTACCACTGTCAGGTCATTACATTTGTGACAAGCACATATGGAGGGGGAATATTACATCTGCATTTTAATAAATTAGGATAAAGGGTAATTATGGAAAAATAAGTGGAAAATTACTATTAAGAAAATGAAAACAACCACAATCTTAGATGATAACTTATATTTTGTAGTCAGGGTATTTCTAGTTTTCTTCCAAGGCAATGCAAAAAAAGTGTAGATTAGTGTATTTTGCCTCAATTTCATTTGTAATTTCTCTATAATATCTTTTTAAATCAATATGTGCAATGCTTTGTAAAACTTACACTTTGATACAGTGGTAAGGTTTCAATAGTGCAGGCATGAAATTTTCTAGAGCAGATGCAGCTAACAGCTTAAATGTGACATCATGCAACAGAAAGGGTTTTCACTAAAAATTAGGATAATTTTACGTAAATTGTGTATCATTGTTTTAAAGATTAGGGTAAGTGTTTTGATATTTTTTGATAAGCTCCTTTATAACTGTCTTGTTATTTTATAGGCCAAACTGTTTTCAGATAGTGGTTCAGCACTTTAGTGAAGAACATTACATATTTTACTTTGCAGGAGAAACTCCAGAACAAGCTGAGGTAAGATAAACATTTTCTGAACTACTGTAAACCCATGTTTTATAGCTGGAATAGAAAATTGTATTGAAAATAGAGGTAAAAGGTTGCCTGAAAACTTTGAGAACTTTTTTGTATAAAACAAGAAATGCAGAAACAGACTGAAGATTGTTAGGAACAAAACCTCCATTTTAAACAGCCTTTAAATCTTCTGTGAGGTGGAGTTTGCACGTTTGAAATCCTGTGGACAGAACCTTAGTAGATACTCTCAGTACAGGCTAAAGGTGAGTTAGGGTTGTGAAAAATCATTGTCATTTTTCAGTGGTTGAATCTCATGCTTGAAAATTACAGCTCTCAGTCATCAAGAGGAAAAATATCTTAGGAATTTTGTATAAATTCTGTCCTCCGCCCCTCCCCTAACCCTTCTGTACTTGTAACAGCCCTTTAAAGCAAAAGGATGTAGTTCCCTTCGAACATGTAAGTTTTGATTTAGTGATTCCTCTGCCATTATCAGTTGATCTGTGTGCAATTCATAACTTACATTAAGTAATTCTGTGAATGAAACATTTTAAAAATTTTCTTTGAATCATAATTTTGTAGTTCTTATATTTTGTGCAAAATGGATACATTTCTGCTTCTACTCAGAATGTTCTTGAAAGTGATTAAGAGGTGCAAGGAAGTGACTGTTGCAAAAAACGTAATTTCCAAATCCTTGATCCTCAGGCAGGTGCTGTTAAGATTCTGCATCTTAATACTGGCCTCATGAATAAGCCACTGTATTATTGGGCTCAAAATTCAGTGTCATATCTCAGGTTTCTATAAAGCATCTCAGATATTTCACACATAATACACGCAGCGCTTTGTTTTGTAGAAACTTGTTTTTTTCCCTCATTTCTAGAGAAGGCAGGCTTGTAACACTCTGGACCAGAATATTGTTTTAAACGTTAGGAAAAAAATAGAAATTTTAAGCTTCAGTCTCCTTTTATTTTACACTGTTACTTATGTCCAAATAAGAATATCTCACTTCACTTACCTTCATGACATCTCAGTGTTTTTACTAGTCTGACTCAGGATATCTTCTGATTTCTACTTCCTTTTGGTTTTACTGGCATTTCCAATTTACATTAATTTTTGGTGTGCTTTCTCTTCAGTTTCTATAAGCTATGCTAATTTAATCTGCTGTGCTACAAGAACAGTTCAGATTTATAGAAACATCCAAGAAATTAGAGGTGTAATTATAAAGCAGTAGTATGGAACCTTCCAGAAACCTGTACGACAAAGTTATTATTAGATTTTTTTTAAAGGCTGAATTGCTTGCTTGCTTCTCCAGAGCACTAGATACTTATACAGCTAGAGTGTTAGGCTGACATTATGTCTTAAATCCTAGGTTTTAGCATTCTTACCTCTCTCTTGCCTGTCTTCAACTCAGACATCACATTACCAGTTGGTTTTGTGGTCTGCCCTGTACTCTGCTCACGAAGTGTTCAGGTTACGCTCCACTGCAGTCGGCCCTAAGCGCTGGAACTTCAGCTAGTGGGTGGCGTCTCCACCCAGAGTGGTGCTTGGTACAGTTTCTCCATCTTCATTTAGCAGCTAATTAGTGGCTAGTCACTGAGATCCTTACTCGTCCAAGGAACTTTTTAAATCATTTTCACTGTTACTTTATGCAGCACAATAAAACATGTATTCCCAAAAAAAGAAAATGATAGTCTAGGCAAGGAACAAAACTATTGATTTGGAGAAAGACAAACTGATTGCAAACCTGATATATTTTTTAATACCACGTTGTTTTTTGTAGGACTGGATGAAAGGTCTGCAGGCATTTTGCAATTTAC
The DNA here is from genome assembly GCF_030435755.1 of Ochotona princeps. Taxonomy (NCBI): domain Eukaryota; kingdom Metazoa; phylum Chordata; class Mammalia; order Lagomorpha; family Ochotonidae; genus Ochotona; species Ochotona princeps. Next base: position 5,948,605 of record NC_080859.1, read on the forward strand.
GGAAAAGTAGTCCAGGAGCATCTAATAAACGTCTCCGTCAGGTGAAACTTCACTTTCTTTAATGTTTTTATTGTCACACTATATGCTATCACTTCTTTGAGCTATTTTGAACAACATTTCTGGAAAAAATGTTATCTTCTCAGACATTGTAAAGTCAGAGAATTTGTTACACTTTCTTGCTTTTCGTGTATAATACCAGCTTTTGAATAACTACGGAGCACTATTGTTCCTCCACTTAATATCAAGCCCAAAATAGCAGAAAAATATTCTGTGGGCATTTACTTCGTAACTTTTATGGTGCCTGTATCAAACAGAGCTAAAGGTACTTTTTGGAAAGGTCATCGGATTTATATAGTACTAATCGCAATGAACTTTTGGGCGGTTTGCTTCTGTGTTAAGTTAGTCTGAAACCTACTATGACTTTTACATCATAGTGAATCTTAGTGGGCAACTACCATGCCCCATACTTTGATTGTGTGAAGTTAGAACTAGACTTTCTTTTTTCTTTCTGTAGGTATATGAGGACGACTTCATAACCTTATTTCTTGGCTTATTTTTCTATTTGTAATAACCACTAGATTATTAGAATCAGGCAGATTTCAACATTTGTGCAGTTTTGAGAAAAGCATAGTGTAGTATGGTGTATTTCTGTTGACCAAAGTGACTCGAGCGTCATCCAGCAGCATTTCTAATTGGAGACTATGAGATGGTGTTCACTGGGAGTGGACAATGGTTAAAATTTAACTAGTCCCTGTAGCCAAAAACCTGGCCCTTCCTTCCAAGGATTTAATTATGCATGTAGACACCAAGTATGCTTGCACCTGTCACCTCCCAGTGTTCTGTGCCAGATGCTCTCTGCACAGTGCACGTGTTTCAATCTGCTGAGTAGAGGGCAGAATCTAGGTTTAAATTAAATTTTTTTTGAAATGTATATAGCAATAAAATCTTTCAGATAAATAGTATCTGATACAGGATTCTAAGTAGTGGTAGTTTTTTTCACTGAAGAAATCTCAGCTTCATTTCTTACTGTTTTATGATAGAAAAGGTATGTTTCATTGTCTAGAAGAACACAAAAGGAGTAACTTGCAAAATAGAATTGCCTGTTTTAAATGAGAATTTTGTTACATGATCTCATTCTAAGTCACAAAAAGGGAAAATGTAATCAAAACTCTGGATTTTCTGAAAAGGGTAAAGCAAGTTGTTATTTGGAGGTTTTATTTTACAGTGATAGCTTTTGAATTCTGCATACTTCTTGATATCTGGAGAAACAATTTTTGTGTTTGTGTGTATGTGGTTTATTTATTTATTTTCTCTTTAGGTCAGCAGTCTTGTTTTACATATCGAAGAGGCCCATAAACTCCCAGTAAAACACTTTACTAATCCATATTGTAACATCTATCTGAATAGCGTGCAAGTAGCAAAAACTCATGCGAGGGAAGGACAAAACCCAGTGTGGTCAGAGGAGTTTGTGTTTGAGTAAGTCTTTTCATCACGTTGCGTTCTTTCCTGGCTCTTTCTGTCTGCACTGTTAGGACCAAGGTGTCACGTCTAGGTGTTTTCATTACACATAATTTGTCTTCAGTTACATGTTTACCTTTCTTAGTAATCCATGCCCTTTGTTTTTCACCTAGTTACTAGCATGGGTTAGCATTGCTTAAAAGCCCAAAATACATTTTCGAATGCACATGCACAATGTGTTTATACTAGGGTTTCCAGACTTGAATAAATGATTAGTAGTTCACAGGTTTAAAGCTGATGGTAAAGGTGTGTAACTTGCTTGTCTGTATTTGTTTATTTTACCAAATAAAATTTAAAAAGATATGGTGAATCTAGTTTTAAAGCCAGTACATTTTTTAAAAAAAATTAATTTTTATTGGAAACGGGGATATACATAGAGGAGGAGAGGCAGAGGAAGATCTTCTGTCCGGTGATTCACTCCCTAAGTGACCACAACGGCTGAAACTGAGCCAATCCGAAGCCAGGAGCCAGGAGCTCTTCTGGGTCTCCCATGCGGGTGCAGGGTCCCAAGGCTTTGGGCTGTCTTTGACTCCATTCCCAGACTACAAGCAGGGAGCTGGATGGGAAGCGGGGCTGCCAGGATTAGAACTAGCACCCATAAGGAATCCTGGCACGTGCAGGGTGAGGATTTTAACCACAATACTATCGTGCCGGGCCCAAGCCAGCACACTTTTTTCCCAGCATTAACAGGGGACTTAATTGATACCAGAACTATTAAGTAATACATCAAGTAACTTAATGCCAGAACATTTTGTTAATTCTTGTTCTTTCTTCTTTCTTTAGTGATCTTCCTCCTGACATCAATAGGTTTGAAATAACTCTTAGTAATAAAACAAAGAAAAGCAAAGACCCTGATATATGTAAGTTGACATAAAAATAAATAAAAGAGGCATGTTTTAATAGAGTTCCAAAGTTTGTAAGGAAATATAGTCTTACCATAGCAATAAAAAAAAAAGAATACAAGCACTATAATTTGAGAGTTTCTTTCTATACTTTTAAAAACAACCGACTGTCTACCCTCCCTTCCGCAGTCATAGAAAACAGCAAGAAAATAGCATTGGTCATTTTTGTATAGGGCGCCTCTCCGTCCCTTCTTTCTGCTTCTTGGAGTTTTGCTAGGTGCCTGTTTTGGAGTGTAAATAAAAGGTGATCTATTGAACACATTCCTTAAACCACAGTGGGCTGTGGATTCCCTACAGTAGTCCAGCGCGCCCAGTGAAGTTCTTGCTGTCGGCAGCACACCTCTCCCACTCCGCCGCTCACAGCAGGCTCAGCTAGGTTAATGCCTTCTTAACACACATACACTGAGACCAAAGCTGGGTTTTTTTTTTCTCCATAAATGTTTAATCTGAATTTTCTGAGCTATTTAAATGCTTAACATTGTTTGTTATTTTCTGATAAAATGCAAACCTCCAACTAATGACAAGGGAAGGGCATACCCTCTGCTTAGAGTGTCTTTTTGTCCCCTCTTATTTTCTTAGCCATATTTCCAAGTCCTACAAATCTGCTCATTTGGAATGGATTTCTAAGCATCTAGGATGAACTAGGTATTATTACTCTCTATTCCAAAGGCATTCACCACTGCAGAACTGAGCACCCTGTACGTAACTTCGGTATTGCCTAAGCTGGTGACAGGCCGACAGAAGTCATTCATCACCTCTGTAATCTCATGGCCCTGTCACACAGTGCATGTTTAGTCAAGGAAGTTAGCAGATCCTCTAAAAAGTATTCAGTACCACAGAGAAGACTACGAAACTCGGGAAGTTTTACTGATGTGACTAACTAGTGCTATCTTTTTAGACAGTGATCATTTGTTTTTCTTTCAAAGTATTTATGCGTTGCCAGTTAAGCCGGTTACAGAAAGGGCATGCCACCGATGAATGGTTTTTGCTCAGTTCCCATATACCATTAAAGGGTATTGAACCAGGATCTCTGCGTGTTCGAGCACGATATTCTATGGAAAAAATCATGCCAGAAGAAGAATACAGTGAATTTAAGGAGGTATTAAGCATTTATTGTTCATTTAATAATTTTTAGTAGGTTTTTAAAATGTAAAATTATGGGGGAGAATTTTTAACAGAAATAAGAGTTAACAAGATCCATTACATTAAATGCTGTAATTGTAAAGCTTATTGGCATACTATTAGGGGAAAAATTGCAACGAGATAATTTTGGTCTTAAGGGAATAGAGATATGTACCCTTCAAGCTAATTGTATTTGTTTTCAACACAGAGAGATAGAGACAGGAATCTTCCATTTATTCATTTACTTCCCCAAACCCATGTTAGGGCTGGGCCTGGCCAAAGCCGAGAGCTGGAGACTCCATGTGGGGCTTCCGTGTGAGCCACCAGCTGCTGCCTCCCTGGGTGCACATCAACAGGAAACTGGAGTGCAAGGGGAGGAGTCAGGACAGAGCCAGGCGTTCTAGAAGGCATACAGGCATCCCAGCGAGTGACCTGATTGCCGTGATCAAATGTATGCCCGTATTTAAAAATATTCCTAAATATTAAAATTATGAAAGGACATACTTTTTGTTTTAGTGAGACTGCTTAATGCTAGAAGTACTTTATTTAAATCATCTTCTGACGTCATTTCCAGCTTATACTGCAGAAGGAGCTTCATGCCGTCTATGCGTTATCACACGTGTGTGGACAGGACCGAACACTGCTGGCTAGCATCTTACTGAAAATTTTTCTTCATGAAAAGCTTGAATCATTGTTGCTATGTACACTAAACGACAGAGAAATAAGCATGGAAGGTACAGTATTGATGTGTTAGTGTGATACTTTTATTAAAAATTGAGTGTAATATACTCCTACATCAAATATGCATGAATTCTGTCTTTGAATTCATTGAAGTGAAATCATAGTGCAAAATTAGTTCTAAATGAATTGACTAGCTGTGTTTCAGGCCATTCAGTTTATTTGCTTTGGGATTTTACTTTCAGAAATTTAAAAATTACATTTAGGGTTATGTCTGAATTAGGTGGCCTGATGTTTCTAGTATAGGTTTTAATCATGGCAGATTAGCATTAAAAGCCATAAAAGGCTGATTTCTCTGTCCAGATTAGTAGCCCATGCAGCTTAATTATTAAGAATAGCTGTGTGTACCATATTCTTGTATTTGCTTTTTAGTTTATTTTTTACGTAGTGGTTACTGCCAGCTGTTTTATTTCTGGCTTCTGACAGGTTCTAGGATGCTGGACGTACAGTAGTTTTAATAGCTTTTTCCAGGACTTGGGTGCAAGGGCTCATGAACTTGAGCCATCCTCTACGGGCTTCCCAGGCCATTGGTAGGAACCTGCATCAGAAGTGAGTGGCTAGAACATGAACTGGTGCCCTTGTGGGATGCTGGGACTCAGCCAGCTGAGGAGTAGACTGCTGAGCCACTGGGCTGGCCCCAGCTGGTTTAATTTTATCACTGACTGTTCTTGACAAGTCATATAACCATTCAAGCCTTCAATTTTTCATATGAACTGAGTATCTACATACAACTCTATAGGAAATGCAAGATGTCGTCATAACCAGTTACTTAAGTGCCGTATGTAAAAAAGTACATTGGTATGACTGTTGAAGAAAATGACTATTACCAATTTGTTCACATCAGTGTAGCCCTTTACAAATGACTGAATATAAATATTTGTATAGATGAGGCCACCACCCTGTTTCGAGCCACGACACTTGCAAGCACCTTGATGGAACAATATATGAAAGCCACCGCTACACAGTTTGTTCATCATGCTTTGAAAGATTCCATTTTAAAAATAATGGAAAGCAAACAGTCTTGTGAGGTGAGAATTTCGTTTTTTAAACATTTCTGGAAAGAGTGTATTTTAATGTGCAAACTTCATGTATCTAATTATGGCTTAAGGAAAGTAGCAACTCCACTGGTTCATCAGGACAGAGCATCATGAGCCTAATGAAGGGCGGCCTAGAGATGTGCCCGTTTCTCCGGAGTCTGGCTTTCGGAAGTAGGCTAGGGCCTTCATGGCCACACTCCTACTGGCCGAGGGTCATAGAAAAGCTTCAAGAAAGGTTTCTGATTCTGTCACTTTTTGATACTTTCATTACTTAATGAAGTCTCATCTAGTGAAGTCCTTTCACTTACATCACTTTCCCCTCAAACAGAATTGAGAAATCACTGCTTGTGACTTGGAATGAATGGTCAAAACCCATTTGGAAGGAGTTTTACATAGTAAATTATTCATACAAAGAAAAAATAGTGATATAAATTGAGAACTGGAAATAGAACCTTGAACTGCAACTGCCTGCTTGCCTTGACTCGTTGTACTGTTGCTGCCAACATGCATTTATGCTGATTTATTCCTTCTTAGTTAAGTCCATCAAAGTTAGAAAAGAATGAAGATGTGAACACTAATTTAGCGCATCTATTGAACATACTTTCAGAGCTTGTGGAGAAAATATTCATGGCTTCAGAAATACTTCCACCGTAAGTGGTAAAATTTTCTTTGACAAATTATATTTTGGAAAATCCCTGTTTCTCTAGAAAATGTGAAAGCTTTCTATTAGCCTGGTGTTATACCCTGGACAGTCATTTTTAACATCTGTACATGGTGAGTTACCTTGAAAGTAGTAAATGTGGCTTATTCAGCAGCTTGGGGAGTGAATAACATTTTGTTTGGAGGAGTTCGAGTATGTGTGCACTCTGTATTTGAATTTTCTTCAGAATGTATACCACGCTGTCACTCAGCAGGCTTGACGGCCTCCACTGTAGTGAAGACTCGAGATGTCAGAATCATGTCATTCGCAGCCTGTCAGTCCATCTGTATCTTCTAATAGCTATCATACTTTCCATTAACACAGAAGTTGAACAAAATGGTTAAATCTTCCCCAAATTGTTGAGACATTTGAGTTTTCCTTAGTTCTCACTAAATAATCTCTCCTTACTTTAAAAGTGACCAATTGGGTTGAAATGTGATATTCATGTAAGTTAAGCTTTGGCTGCCATGAGGTCAAAGTTTATCTGCTTTCCTTTTTTTGATGACTGTGTTATTTTGGCAGGACACTGAGATATATTTATGGGTGTTTACAGAAATCTGTTCAGCACAAGTGGCCTACAAACACCACCATGAGGACGAGAGTTGTTAGGTAAGGCTCATCAGCCCATCTGTTCTATCACTGCATGTTACATTGATCACCAAATACAATTCAGTGCCTTGTTCTTTAGCTTACAAAAATATTGAAGTGTTGCTGAGTATTTTCTATTGAGATGGCTCTAAAAGTTTTTTCAAAGTATGAGAGTTACTATAGCACGTTATAAAAACCTGAACACTTGTAAGTACCTGTTTTGAGTTTTTCTTAATGTTTTAATGAGCACACAGGATTGCGCTGGTGCTGGGGAGGAACAGTCCTGTGTCACCCACTCACTGGCCTGTAACGGTCTGTTACTGTGGCTAATCTCCCCACAGAGCCTCTCGTTCTGAAACTGTCTGTTCATTGTATAAGCATGAGGACGAAAGGCTTTGGTAACTCATGGGGCTTGAGTGTTATGGCCTAAGGAGACTTTGTTATCATTTATTGTAACTTATTTTTCCAATGAGGAAGCAAATCTGGAGAGGTTCCTTTGCCTAAGGTTGTATGTCAGTGGCTTAAGCAAAACAGGAGCAAAGCTTTGCATTAGGCTTTTGTTAAGCATACCCCAACCAATTCAAGAAACTGAAAGCATACTGATAAAGTATTGGAGAATATATTTTTCTAATTAGACATTAATATATACATTGCCAGTTGTATTTATGTGAAAAAATTAAAAAGGAAACCACTGAAGGAACTAAACCGTGAATCTAGAAAATGTGTTAATCTTTCCAACCTACCCTTTGTCAGGAAGTTTCTAGAACTCTGCAGGCTAAAGTCTCCTTGGTTAATTATGATACAAATATTTCAGAATTGTAGGTAATTTTTTCATAATTGGAACAGAAATAACTGTGCTCAAATATTGTCAGAATATCTGTTTAGGTGCCAGAACACTTTCAAAACTTGCAAATAAAACTGCAAAAGTCCTCATAATTTAAGAGTTAATAGTTATGAACGAAAACGCTGTGTGAAAATTCAACAGTTTGATAATTTAATTCCTACAAACTGGCACATTTTCTAAAGCAAATGCTGAGAATTTGGGTTATCTGAGCAGAGGCCACCAGTTACTTAAGTCTCCAAAAGGAATTTTATGGACTATTTTAGAATGGTGTTTTACATGGAGTATCTAAGACGTTAATTATTAATGAGTTCTTTAGAGGAAAATTACATGATTTATGACTTAGAAAATGAGACAATAGGCATTTGAAACTTCTCTGTTATGTAGCTGGGAATCTGAAAGTTTCTAAGGACACTTAGTGATGAGCCTGCCTGGAATAAACACAAGGCAAGAGAGGAAATACCCCTGACGGATTGAGCATCTGTCAGAGTCGCTGCAACATTGCAAACTTGGAAAAAAAGTAACATGAAAAGCAGTGATATATGTTCTTAAAGTAGGATCCTTTGGCTTGCTAAAGTTTGTGTATAGGTTTCTCTGTAAGAATCCAAATTAAAAGTTGTATGTTCTGTATGAAAAATTCACCTCTAATGTAACGTGTAAGTAGTTTTCTTCAAAAACAAAAACCAACCATTTTACTTCCCATCTAGTGGTTTTGTGTTTCTGCGGCTTATCTGTCCTGCCATCCTGAATCCTCGGATGTTTAATATCATCTCAGGTAATCTTTCAGGTTTTGATAAATACTGAAGTTTGACGCCTTAAGGGTACAATTTGGCTTTCAGATTTGGAAACTTTGTGTGTGCTTAGCCTGTGTTCAGCTGCTCGAGCTGGAGTTTCTAAAATCAATAGAATTCCCTACAGGTGCAAGAGCACCTTGTCTCTACTTAACAAAGTAGCCTGGCTGCTCCTAGTGGATATTAAAGAGGTCATCTTCCCAGTAAACCTGATTTGGTATGGTTACCTTGAATATAATAAGGAACTATCACTTATAGCAACTGGAACTGTTTATTATTTAAAGTTTAAGACCTTAGAACCAGGAATACCACCTATATAAGATTACTATGTTTTATCTTAATTGAATTTCAGAGTTGCAATTTAGTAGCCACAAAACGTTGCATTTCTGTCCTGTGAAAAGTGTTTCAGTTGGACTAAACAGTTACTGCAAATTGCTAATTGGAACAGGTTGGAATTAAGCTTTGTGAGTTGTACTGAAAGGAAAAACTGGAGTTTATTAACAGTGAAGTGTTGCAATAATAAGTTTTTAAAGAACCCTTTTCATATAAAAATTACCAATAAATTAGTTACTTTTTGATAGCTCAGATTTGAATTATGTAGGAGATTGTAAGTCCTGAATTGCTAACAGCATTGAACTGCTAAATATATAACGATGCGCAGTGTCTCTGGAGTCAGTAGGTATACTTGCCTCTTACAGATTCGCCGTCTCCCATTGCTGCAAGAACACTGACGTTAGTGGCAAAGTCCGTGCAGAATTTAGCAAATCTTGTGGAATTTGGAGCTAAGGTAAAAACATCCTAAAATATTTGTACAACAATGTATATCTCACAAAGATTACCTTTGTTTTAATGTTTGGATTTTCCATTTTTGGTGCCTGGAACTTTGAAATAGGATACCAGTAAGCAAGAATTTAAGTGTACATTTATTTTACTGTAAACATTAAATTGAAATAATCAGGATCAGTCACTGATCAGATTACCAAAAATTCTGTGGCCAGCAACTGTGACCTCTTCATCTCTCCTTTTAAGAGAGCGAGCCACAGGAAGTGATTTGTTTTCCTAAAGTGCTTTCTATCTCATTATTCAGATCCCCCGTACAGGTGACATACTCACCAAGAGATAAATACACAGAGAATTATCTGTTAAGGCAGTCCATTTCTTGCTGATTTTGCCATAATCATACTTGTAAATTTGTTCATCTATTGACTTGCTCATCCCATTCAGTGAAGGCGTGCTGGCATAGAAAATGTGGCCACAGTGTTTTAAAATACTCGCATTGAACAACTGTTGCTACATAATTGTTTTACTCTGACTGTTCACTCACTTGGACATTACCCTATAATAGCTGTCCTAATTATTTCGCAGGTTGAGTAAAACTATCTGATGATTAAGCATGTATTGTAAGCCCCAAATCCAGAGACTAGTATTAATTCTTACAGAATCCTGAGGTATATTACTTTCTCATTACTGTATTACTCGTAGACGTTCATGTCTATTTTTTGGACCTGCCTACTGAGACCCTTTTTTCTTTAAGGGTCCTAGTATTCCTATTTTTGTATTCTGCATCTTCCTACTGGTCCTATTTTGTAGCTTTTTTTTTTTTTTTTTTTTTTAGTGAGCTTAGGATTCCTAGCTAATGAACAGCTTACCGTTGTGATTTGCCTGTAGAGTTCATCTGAATAGTGAAGCAGGTTATGAACGTGTTTTCCTGTTAAGGTCCTTATTACAATAGATTCATTCCTTCTAACCTTTGTTGTATTCTAACCATTTGTGTTGGTGATACCTCTTTCTTTATTGTGATTATTAAATGTGTAAGTATAAGATTTGTGTTTGGATCCAGGATTTCCCATTCTTTCAATAGAAAGAACCCAGTTCCTCAGGGTCGCTGTCTGTTCAGAGAATAACTGCCAGCGCATTGATTAGATTAGCTCTGCCCACAGGCTGCTGATGGACGCTAGATTTACACTTGGTAATGTTGTATTTGCTTAGAGATCCATGTTTCTATGCAGTATTTTTCTTCTAGGAGCCATACATGGAAGGTGTCAATCCCTTCATCAAAAGCAACAAGCACCGAATGATCATGTTTTTAGATGAACTTGGGGTATGTATATAATTGTCAAACACCTTTAGATCTAGTCAGACTTTTTACCCACATCTGGAAAAAGTTTTTCCCTACCTTTCTGAACAACAACATTTGTTTGCTTGCACTTGTAACCAATTAGTATACTAAATGGTTTATGCAACAGTGTGGCTTTTAGACTAATGTCACCTTTTGTTTCTGCTTGGGTCTTGCATTTCTTACCTAGTTCTGTTGGCAGCTGTAATGTAGCTGTTTCATCTGAGATTTGAAACATAAATGATTCACATTTCTGCAGAGGCTGTGGTTTCCCTAAAATAGATGAATTTGGTGTTAGGCTTCAGTACGAATGTCTGCGCCCCATTTGGGCATTTACAAGTAATAAAACTGACAAGACTAAGAATAGGGAATACGTTCTCACTTTTAAGACCTTTTGTTTGCAACAAAAATATCAGCAGTCTAGTAGATAAACCAGCGAAGTAGCACAGATGTAAACTGAACCACGTGACAGTGAAGATCGGGCCAGAATTAACTAGCCACAGTCGGCCTTGCACTAAGGTCGGCACTCGGGTGCAGTGCGTTACGCCGAGGCTTGAGCAGTTACTGTAAATCTTCCAGCTGCACATGTGCCGGAAGCTGGCCAGAGTGTTGGGGCCGTGCCACCCACATGGTGACACAGGTGGAGTTCCTAGATGCCAACCTGAGCTTAGCTCCAACTGTTACAACCTTTTGGAGAGTAACCAAATGAATGGATGGCTTAATCCCTTGAAGTGAGTTTGTACCTGAGGTCGCAACTACTGACATTAAAAGCATCTCAAAGTATTACATAGTTCCATATTTATAACAAAATTTAGGAATATAGAGCATAAATCTGAATTACTACCAAATAGTGAAGCTCTTTTTACTTTTTTTTTTTTTCCAATGAAAAAGACGTTCAGCTAATGACTGGCTAAAAGCTGGAAAAATATTTGGTGGCATCTTAAGCCACCTTCGCATTGTTTTCAGATTCAAGACAGGATGTCTTGGATGTAGCCATTACCTCATGTGCTTGCAGGCCATCATGCTGCTGGCTTCCCCTTCAGCCTCACCCCTTTAATACTCCAAGCTGCAGAGGTGACAGCCAGCTTTCAAGGCCCTAAGCCTGACAAAGTCCTGTTTTATTCTGCTGCCTCCTAACCCTGTTTTCTCAGAGTTACAGACCCTTACCAACACCACAGTATCTTTTCTGCCTAATTACATTTCTATTATACAAAATTCAAGGTTTTTGCAGGTCTTAATGTATGTAACTGTTGTAACGATTACGGGCAGAGTAAGGACTGGCATTATTGGTAATCCACACCTGTTAAAGTAACTTTATCAACCTTACCCCACAATGCTTAGGCGGGGGGTTTGTTTCCCCATCAGGTTCTCACTGCCTTTTGATAATTCTGTTTCTACTTTCATGCTAAACACAGTGCTCTTCATGCATTTTAAGATTGTATGGGTTATTAAAGAAACTAAGTGCAGTCTTATGATTCCCTTTTAAGAATGTACCGGAACTTCCAGACACTACAGAGCATTCCAGAACTGACCTGTCCCGTGATCTAGCGGCCTTGCATGAGATTTGTGTGGCTCACTCAGATGAACTGCGAACACTCAGCAACGAACGTGGCGTGCAGCAGGTATGGTTTGACCAGCCTGTATTAACAATTATGCTTCATTAACACAGCTGCACTCCAGTCACCATGTAAGAATGTTAATCATACAAAAAATCTTGGCAGACAAAGATGCACTTTAGGCACTACAGATCTTAATCAGGAACCTAAAATGTTAGCTGTATGATAGTGGTATTTCAATGCACGTGTTAAATTGGCAAGGGAATTACCTTTTTTCTTGTTGGCTATACATTGTCTCTCCCCCTCATGCACACAGTGCTTGTCAAAATCACTATGAAACATGTGAGAATTGTTGGGCAAGTTTGATAGGTTATTCCAAACTCTGTATCTAGACATTCTGGAATCTAATCTAGGAGTATACTTAAATACTGCATACTGTCATCGTATTAGCTGCCATTTGACAAAGCTACTGTACAACAGCAGCGAAACTGCTCTGTAGCCCCATACTGTATTCTGACAGGATGTTACCCTAGAGATTTTTATGGCCAAAAAGATAAATATTTTGTTCTCAATTTTTTCATGTTTGGCTTTCTAGCATGTGCTGAAAAAGCTCCTGGCTATAACAGAACTCCTTCAACAGAAACAAAACCAGTATACAAAAACCAATGATATCAGGTAGCAGCCTTCACACCGTGTTCCTCTGCATGGATTCAGCATGCCCATTCACATCAGTATGACGTCTCCTTTGCTCTTGCCAAAAAATAGCACACCTTTCCACATTCCAGTGATGTGTGAACTATGCAAACAGAACTCAAGACACTGGTGAGGGTGCCAGCAACTCGGTCAGCTGTCTGTGCAGGGAGTGTAGACTTGTTCCACATGGAATCTGTGTTTACTAGCCTCTGAGCCTTGGTGTGCAGACGACCTTTCAGGAAACAAGATGCTAGGACTACCGTGAACTTTGAAAATTTATTTTCAATACATCAAATTGCCAAAGTTCTGCTGTCTCTTGGAGAAAGAACTGTGGACTCAGCTGACCAGATGAAGCCTTTGCGGGGACAAGTGAGGATAACTGGATCGCAGACTGTCCATCCAGATTAGGAACAGGACCATTTGACTGTTCAATGACTATTTGTATTTACAGTTTCCAGACTTTGTCATTATAATAGGAACAATCTTTGCTGTATACTTTTTTAAAATACTGTGCTATTTCTCTTGCTGAAACTGTTGAAAGAAAATATATAAGAATGGATCTATTTCATCAGCTTTATTTTTTAAACATACCACATATTTTGTTGGAATTGTCAAATGCTTTTGTTAAATGTTTACAACCGTAAATAATTTGAATTCAATAAATATTATTGGTCATTGTACTGATCAATGCATATTATCCATTCAACCACTTTACAGGTTACCTATTTTTATGCAAGGAAAGATCAGCACCTCCAGTGCTTTTTGTTGAAAGCTTTGTTACCCCTAATAATGCAGACCACCTCACTAAACTGCAGGTATCTGCATATTTAGTCTTTCTGTACAGTTTTATTTGCTTCTGTATGAAGTGCTTACAAGGGCTAAGTTAAAGCCAAGGGATACCTTACATAGGTTAATTACTTCTTTCTAAATCTATAGTGAGGCCTCTCATTTTAGGACCAGGGGACTGCCATGAGAGAAGAGACCTCAGGTTAGAATTCCGTACATGTTAGGCAGCAATTTAGAACTTGCTATGAAACACACAAAGTGTGTGGCAGTGCCTTATTTGCTAGTAAGCAAAGGTGGTAAAATGTTAGGAATTCTCACTAATGTCAATATTTGATTGTATTGAATAAAATATAAGGGGAAAAGGTTATCAACTAGTAACAGAATGTGTTGAATTGTTTTTGGCCATAAAAAAATAACTTTGGATGTCACTGCCGAGCCATAATTGAAGCTATTCCAACAAACTTTTCGTTAGTATCAACTCCGTTCATCCCATCCTTTCTGCTTTTCCTGATTATAGCCTGAAAACAGCAAAAAGGCCCCAACTCTTGCGCTAACCATCCAGGTTCACTTCCACTGAGCACACTGCTGTCTTTCCACCCTATATGCCTTTTACCGCAAAACACAAACTTTAAACAACATTGTATTACATAAGGTAGATAGGAAAATTTGTCACGTACCTCCACAGGCCCTGTAGAAACTAGCTGGACACCTGACAGATCTAATTTTTGTTACTAGGGCTCAATAGGCAGTTTTCAGAAACGTGAGTGATCTGGAAGAGAAAAAGCAGAGTGTGTGAATGTCCGCTGCGCCCTCCGCAGCCCAGCAGTGCCTAACCCAGCCCGCGCTGAGGTCAACAGTTCAGCAACTTTCCCTCTGGTCTCCTGTTTTTGTCTGAGTAGTAAGACCTCTCATCCCAAATTCAAATACTCTATCCTAAATTAGTAGAAAAAGTGCATAAAACTCTGTTCAGATACCAAAATGTAATGAAAATGCTACCTACCCTCACGGGAAACGTAGGTGCTGAGTTTGTTCTCTTTCGGATAATCTAAGCAGATCCAGTCGCGTTCTTCAGAATTCCTTCAAGCTGGTTTTCCAGGAGACATCTGTATAGACATCCACTTCTGCTCCTGACTAGCATTCAGTGCTTGGTCAGCGCACGCACTGTGCTTACCGATTCTGCGGGAGTGGCACGATCATTTTCCCCTAACTGCCAGCTGGGCAATACGCCCACAGGAGTCTGTGATGCACCAAGGTCACACGGTGACAGAGGCGGTCGTGACTCAGGCAAGGAGTTGACTGCCATAGTCTGTGCTAACACCAGCTCATTTCCACTTGAATTAAATGTCTAATGATTAAACTCAAAATTCCTAGTATCACTTATTTACATGGATTTACTTACAGGTAATCTAATAAAGTATACCACTTGCTAATATCTACTAATTTACAGCAACTTAAGATTCTTAGTGAGACAGCTAGTCACAGAATTTTTTAAAAACTCACTCCGAAATGCTGGCAGTAACTGAGGACAGCAGATCAGCTGTGTGCCCTGGAAGGGCGCTGCGCTCCTCAGGACCATGCACACACCAAGGATGCCAGCGCAGAGGCCGGAGGCGCCACATTCCTCAACGTTGCTAAAATGACTTGGTTTTTCTGTGGTGCCTTTTCCCAAAAGGAAATGTGTGCTTGTTACATTTTGTATGAAATCAAGGCAAATTACTGTTGGCTAGCCTACCACAGAAACACTAAATTAGTCATGGTGGGGCAAGAATATCCAAACTTTGTATCATTCTGAGCTTATTTTATTATTTTATTTTACACATGGCTACCAAAAAGAGTAAACAATTTAAATAACTTACAAAATACTGGGTGTTCTCGCACCATACTTTTTAAATAAACAGCCGAATGCTTCCTACTTAAAGCACTGACTAATCAACTTGTAAAGGTTTAGATGGAATCTACCAGGTCGTCGTCAGTCCAGTCTTCCTGGGGGGGGGGGGAAATGTGGTAAAGTTACCATCACTGCATATCCAGTACTGCTGACCCCTTTGCCTCCCTTAGGAAAATTCTCATTACCTATGCTGATTAAAGAGAAATAAATCAGGAAAATTCGCAGTAGTTCCACCTTACAGTAGCCCTGACCCGCC
The DNA here is from genome assembly GCF_030435755.1 of Ochotona princeps. NCBI lineage: Eukaryota > Metazoa > Chordata > Mammalia > Lagomorpha > Ochotonidae > Ochotona > Ochotona princeps. Next base: position 5,964,137 of record NC_080859.1, read on the forward strand.
CGCGTGCAATCCTCAGCCTGCCGGCAGTTTTCAAGGGGGGGGGGGGGGGGTGGGACAATCTTTGGGAATAAAATAAAGCAAAACTCTGGCACTTGTGTGTAGCCCTGCTTTCTTCTATACACACAGAAAGGATTCTCATCAACTATTAACACTTTCCAGAGAAAAATCCCTTTACTAATTAATGCACAACGTACATTAAAAAGCATGCAATAAATGAAGACTTTAAGAGGCCACACCTACAGAATGTTCGCGCGTTTAGAGCAATAAATCCCCAGAAAACAGACATACCTCCTCCTGTTTGGCTTTCTTTGCAACATAATCATCGTCTTCATAGCCTTTTCTCTTCTTCCTGGAATGAACACCAATGATGAGTAACCCAGTGCTTGGGAAGAAAAGCCAACAAGGCTCGGTGCGTCACCACGCCTGGCCTGGACAGACAGGCACAACTACCAGCAGGCGACAGGAGCCATCGGGGCAGTGCTGCTGACTCGAGGACTGTGTAGGTAGGAGACAGGGGAGAGGTCCCTGCTCCGGCTCCAGTGAGCCAATACATGAGGACTCTGTTTCTCTACCTTTCAGGCAAATTAAAAAAATAAAACATTCTGGCATTTAGCAAATGCTAATGATTAATAGGCAAAAAATGACTACATACGAGTTTAGTCTTTGTATTTCTAGTTCCTTGAATGATCAAAGAACAGTAAATTAAGAGCCGAGATGAAAGTATTTATAAATCTTGTTCTATACATGTCATTTACAATAATTGTTTTCACAAACGTAACAAATATTGACTGATTTAAAGAAAACACATTAACATAAAAGCATAAGGCCAAATATTCTCTACCAAAAAGGAAAATAACTCACATTTAAGAAGTTGAACATTTAGACTATAAAGCACTACAAATCCAGCAAAGCATGCTAGTGAATCAGTGAGGGTTCTGAGTAACCAGGACGGAGGAATTAGAAAGCACTTCAGCATCCCCGTCGGCAGCACTGGTGACACGGAATGCCGGTGAGGAGATAAAGTGAAGCACGCACGCTTTCCTTCACACTCAGAAAACGTGTGGGTCAACAATGACACACAGGCTCAGATCTCACTGGAAATCTGCTTTTGCTCACAAGGAACCTAGGTATTACAAACAGTGATTTAATGAGTTCTTATGAAAAAAGAAATAGAAATATTAAAGATTAAGAGGAACAAATAGTTTGTCCTGAAGTGATGCTAGTGTTGGTGCCTGAACACTGCAGGGCACCTGCATACAGAAACTCCCGCGGGCTGAGAGTAACTTCAAGGTTGCTGAATTTAAGATATGGCCCTATGTTTCTGTATGTCTTCTGATTTTCATTTTTCTATCTGGGAATTCATTTTTACTGCATCTTATAAAAATATATGTTAGCAATCATTTTTCAAAAGCCCTTCATAGACAGCTTGGATAATTTAATTCAGGAACATTTAGGTTGGTCCAATTACAAGAGAAAAATCTGATAGTTTCCTTAGTGATCATCAATAAAGTTTGACTATGACTAATTTCCTACTGTAGCTGAACAGTGCTTAGTCTGGTCCACTGTACTAGTTCCTCACAAGCACAAGACCTGCAATGAGACCAAAGATGAAAAGGGCAGGAGTTGAGGGATCCCCTAGGGAAATCCCGACTTCACAAAGAGGGGCCGAGCCTGCAAGTCACAGGACACATCTGTCCCAGAAGAGCCTGAGGCCATCCACAGAGTCACGTGGGTGTAGTCCTGTTACAGACAGCCCCGGGGGACAGATGCTGACTTAGCTGAGGGAGTGAGAAACCGTCACCTCTACTTACATCACTACGTTAAGTGCCAGCTCGGCTGAGTGGCAGCGCTCCAGCTTCTGTTTCAGAACGGCAACCTCCTCAGGTCTAGGTGGCTCATACTTTTTCACTAAGTTTCTCATGCCTGTATGGAGGTAACAAAGGGTTTAAGTTGAATAACTGTTGATTAATAATTTCCCAACTTATCATGGGAGAAAGGAAATGGCTTAAAATGTTCTATTTAACTGAAATTTTAGCATGATCACTTTTTTAGTTTTGAGGCTTTAAATATTTAAAAACTTCAAATGACTTAGAGAATGCGCCTTTTTTTTTTTTTAAGATTTATTCTTTTTATTACAGTCAGATATACAGAGAGGAGGAGAGACAGAGAGGAAGATCTTCCATCCGATGTTTCACTCCCCAAGTGAGCTGCAACTGGCCGGTGCGCGCCGAACCGATGCCAGGAACCAGGAACTTCTTCCGGGAACCAGGAACCTCTTCCGGGTCTCCCACATGGGTGCAGGGTCCCAATGCATTGGGCCATCCTCGACTGCTTTCCCAGGCCACAAGCAGGGAGCTGGATGGGAAGTGGAGCTGCCGGGATTAGAACCGGCGCCCATATGGGATCCCGGGGCGTTCAAGGCGAGGACTTTAGCCGCTAGGCCACGCCGCCGGGCCCGAGAATACACTTTTGCCCTTTAACCCAACCATATTCATAACCCTATCTCGCAGACGGTGGGCAGTGAGTCTATTTCTTGTTTCCAAAGCAGACTGTGAACACACTGAAAGGATTCCTTGGAGAAACGCACAGTAATGGTGAAGATTGTGCTTCTCTACATTAAACTAGCTCGCCGTAACTTTCAGCATCCTTTAGCTTATCTCGTTCCACAACTACAGTAAACCAAAGAAATATCTGAACATTTGCTAGCAGATAAGTTGGGTGCCATGGTGCAGTGGGTTAACTTGCCAGTTGGGGTGCCCACATCCCAAACAGCAATGCTGCTTCAAATCCTGGCACCTTCACTTCTTCTCCAGCTTTCCTGTGGCACGCTGGCTCCTGCCACCCCTGTGGGCGATGCAGATGGCGCCCAGGGCTCCTCAAGTTCACCTGGTCCAATCTCAGCTGCTGTAAATATTTGTGGGAGTGAAACAGTGGGTAGAAGATCTTTCTTTCTCTTTCTCCTGTTCCCTCTGCCTTTTAAGTAGATGAAAATAAACTTAGAAATGTTTTCAACAGATTCCTGAGAGGAAGGATGGAAGATTTGGGCTGATTAGCCGGTGTCCCAACTGAATAACCACATTACAGACTTTCTTTATATTGCAAACAAAGCAATGTTTTCAACAGAATCAACATCTGTAACTTAACACCTTAGGGTAATACCTGTGCTCTAAAAAATCATGAATGTCATTAAGTATTTTATGAACAGTAATTCTTTTGTATCAAAATGCCAAGCAAAATAAAGGTTCTGAAACAGTAAGATTAATAATGGTGTAAGCAGTAACAGGAATATGGCAAACTATTTTGTGTGCCCCTTCGACCTACTAAATTCTATGGTCATGTCAGTTATGGCCAAATCAAAATTAGCTTTCACAGTGAACCCCCTAGTGGTTTAACTGGAGACCTACAGCTATCGACTCAAACCACGAATCAAGGTTCAAAGATTCAAGGCACAGGATCAATGACCGCCACCAGAACCAAGAAATAACTGTCCTGAAGCACTTAACTTTCAAATATAAAACACAAAAATGTATACCTAGGTACTGTAATCCAGAATCAACCTTAAATTCACTCTTGATTCACTCATAATTTAATTACATTTTAAACTTAACAGCATAAGAATGTTTGGAAACACAACACAGGACTATTCACCCTACAGAGGACGGCCTGGCAGCCATGAGCAGGCAGAGGGGCACGGCCAGGGGCAGGATGGGAGAGGCTGGCACGTCCACCCGGGCTTCACGTCAACTTCCAAAGTTGCTCCTCAATGCCAGCCCCCAAGATAATCAACCGGGCTGGATTTGTTTCCTGTGGCAGCCATAAACACTATCCCCAAGAGGGTGGACTAAAGCACCCCGATGTAGTCCCCAACATTCCGCAGCTCACAATGTTGCACTGAGCCAGCGACAAGGAATTGGGGGTCCCTTCCTGGAGTCCCGGGGAGAACCCCAGCCCTGGGGAGGCTTTTTAAACTCTTCCCGTGTTAAGTCTCCTCTCTCTCGGGGTCCTTTTAGTCATCACTGCGGTAATCAAGACTGGATGTGCCCATCTCCACACCCTTAAGTGTTCTGCAAAAATTCCTCCAATCTGGTTGGTTTCCCATAGAGTAACATTCATGTTCTAGGCGTTAGGAGGAGCTTGTTTCTTCTGTCAGCAGGCCCCGTGGGGTTCCTGGTCCACCGGAAGCCAGCCACAGCCAGCACCACCCTCGAGGCTGACACGGCCAGCAAGTCTCCAGACCAACACTGGAGAAATGTGTGCCATCCACTAAATGGGACCAGCATGGTTATTCCCTCTAGACTGTGTCCCGTGCCTGTTCCACACACACACTTGTAGATAGGTCCCTTCCTGGGACCCCATTTTGCTTCACTGGAATCTTCCCCAATCAGGTCTCCCACCTCCTATAAATCCGCATGACCGCCGCCTCTGCGCCTGCTCTCTGCTCCCCACAAATACATTCAGGGTCTTTCCTGCTTCCAGGATACAGCGAGTGAGAGGAAACAAAAATACTAGCATGTTAAAGAGAATACCAAAATGGTATTTAAGAAATTCATTTGGAAAAATGTTGTTTTACTTACTTTTCATTATATCCAGTAACTGGGACAAGCAAGTTCTGTTTTCTCTCAGCATCAGACTCTCTGATAAGTAACTGATCAAGAAAGGAATGGTTTTATTATTTTGAAAACACACAGCATACTGAGAAAATATGACAATGGATATTATTTTTCTCTGTTTATTTCAGTGGCAATTCTAAAATGAATTCACTTTCAAAAGTATATGAAATCCATTGAAGTATACTCTATAACCTTTTCAATGTTAAGGACCCAAGCTTACATTACAAGATATTTACTGTTTAGAGTCAAATTATTTAAATTTTCTAAGTTTTCACAGGAATAGCAGTTTAACACCAGTAACAGGCAATACTATAATGTGTTTCCATTAAAATCCTTTCAGTGCAACCTCGTGTTAGAGGAGGAGAGGCGGAGCCCAGCGCCCGGAGGGTTTCCTCTGCCTTCCCTAACAAGGCGCCTGGCTCCCCTGCACGGCCTGGGCTATCAGGCATTAGGACTCACAACCACCATCTCAGGTTGTACTTATCATGTCCTACCTGCAGCAAGTCCAAACCAAAGGTATTAATATTTTTTCATCAGTGTGTCATAAAGCTCACTATCTGTGTTTCTCAAAACACTGACAGGGGTATAAAATTCTGCATTTAAATTTTTAGATATCTGGAAGTTTATGTGCCCCAACTTCACTGACACATGCCCAAGTGAGCAGATTATACAACATAAATGCAAAATGATTTTTTTCTCCTTGGTTTCTATGTTTATAACTATTTAACCCAGAATTTTGCTGCAATTTTGTTACACTTTTAAGCTATCCAGATTATCTAAATTTTATTACAGTTTTGATAAGTTTGATATTTTATCTTTAAGGAGAATCAATTTTGGATATTCAAACCAGTAAACACCTTCACAACTAAGATTTTTTGAATCTAAAAGTAAACTACCTTTTCCTTTTCTCCTTAGATTTCTGTCATTTTCACTTGTTTATCTTTGCATTTACTTTGTTTAAATTTGAAAGAAAGAAAATTCAGAGAGGGAGAGGAGGGGGTAGGAGACAGAGACAGAGAGGAACTGATTTTCCAGCCATGTGTACGCCCTCAAGGCCCAGATACACTGGCAGGCAGTGGATGGGAGCAGGTGAGCGGGGACCCGCACAAGGCGGCGGCCTAACCTACACTGCCACAGCGTGCGCCTCATCTATCTTGTTCCTTTTTTATTTTTAAGGCAAAACAACAAGTTTTGTTTCTAAGAACTGGCTGACCACAGTCTTACCTTTGTTAAATCTTCTGAGTTAGCAACTCAGTAATGATTTAGTTTTAATATTTCAGTTTTCAAAAAAAAATCAACAAGCAAGATTATCAAAAGATGGGCCCGGCGGCGTGGCCTAGTGGCTAAAGTCCTCGCCTTGAACGCCCCGGGATCCCATATGGGCGCCGGTTCTAATCCCGGCAGCTCCACTTCCCATCCAGCTCCCTGCTTGTGGCCTGGGAAGGCAGTCGAGGACGGCCCAATGCATTGGGACACTGCACCCGCGTGGGAGACCCGGAAGAGGTTCCTGGTCCCGGCATCGGATCGGCGCGTACCGGCCCGTTGCGGCTCACTTGGGGAGTGAAACATCGGATGGAAGATCTTCCTCTCTGTCTCTCCTCCTCTCTGTATATCCGGCTTTCCAATAATAATAATAAAATCTTAAAAAAAAAAAAAAAAGATTATCAAAAGATGACAAAGTTCAAACCCTCAAGAACAACAAAGTAACAACAATAAAACATCTTCCGGATAATAACTGGCCACATTTCCAAAAGGTTTTCCTTTTTTGAAATCAGTAGTCAATGCAAACACAATACTCCTACACCCCAAAAGCCAGCTGCAAAGGAAAAACTAGGAAGCATTTCTCTAGAGGAAGGAAAAAAAAGCCTAGACACCTTATAGTCTGAGAATGCCACAAAAGTCTATTTACTTTGCAATTAGCCCAAATTACAATTTTGTGTTGGTAGTATTATAACTCAAGTTCTAAGAAGAAATCAACCCAAATATGCTTCCTGTCACTGTAATTACACAACTGAAACTCTCCTGCAAGACAATGTGCATCTACACCACACACCAAAACAGACCTCCCGCCATCAGCCCACCTGCTCCCCCAGGAAGCGAGGCTCCACACCGCAGCCTGAGATCCTTCATGCGGCTAGCTTACCAGACAAGGACAGGAATTTTACATCCTGGTCATTCCGAGAGAAGGCAAAGTGCACAGAGACAAGGGGCACAGAGCTCCAACCTGCTGGTGACAACGACCCGGCCGGCGGGAGCCCCTCAGGTCTCCCCAGAGGGCTGCCTCTCAGCAGGGCACTAGCAGCAAGAAGATGCCACAGCTGGGCATCCAAGGAGAGTACCTGGGCATGCCACAAGCCTAACCTGCACCCTGCGCACTGGGCCAACCACCCGCACCTGTTCATTCTGCAACTCAGCCCAGCTGCAACAGTACAAACAGTACACTCAATAGTTGCTTGACAAATAAATGGAAGTATAAATCACTTCAGAACTAAGCATATATTTTTATAAAATTAGTGAGCTGTATTGGTGAAGAACTACACCAGAAATAAAATACAAGTGCCCATTCCCTCATCTGAGATGCAGACATGAGGCGACATTAATAATTGTCTTAGAAAAGCAACCTGCTACATCTATTCCAAAATGTGAACTGTTACTGCCCCTGCAGTCGCCAACAAGGAAACATATCAATATTCCTATTAACTGTAATAAAAATTAAACATCTGTTCCTATCTACTATCACTTTACACATTTTGAAATTATGGAGAAAAGAATTACAAACCTACAAAACAGTTTGAGTTTAGAAAATTTTATCCCTCTTATATTTAGCCATATCTAGTAATGAAATCAAACAGAGGTTCAATGGTCACAAATGCAAAAATTCAATAAAGAAAGAAAAATATTGGTTTTATTTGCTGTAAGCCTGTGCTTCAGTTCTGTATGGGTAACAGTACTACGGGCAAATTAATATTTGATCCATACAAAGATACTGTTCTAAGGATTAAGTGAATTTAAGGACTTGGTTCTTTGTGAACACCTATGTATTAACTGTATTATTTTATGGCTCCATTGCATGCAATTCCGTTGGACAGTCCCTGAAGCATTATTCATTCAACACATCTTTGCTGAATATCATGTGTCAGACACTCTAAGCAGGGAACAATTACTGTAAGGCAAACAGCTGCTCAGCAGTTCAGCAAACTTTCCAACATACACTTTGCCAAGAGGAACTATTCTACATTAATCCTATGTATCCCCTTGCCCAGTAGCATTTGCTTTTTTTAGTAATTTCAGCCAAGCTGGTAGTTGAGTAGAAGCTCCAGGGACCACTACCCTGCACACACAGTGCTTAGTGCTAGGTATACCCAAGTCCCCTCCTCCAGAGCCAGTGACACACTCTGGACTCGCTCCAGGATCAGGCAGGGATCTGTGCTACAGGGAGACTTGCTGCGGCAGGCAGCACCCAAGCTCTTGTGGGCCAGCAGGTCCCTGAGGACTGTGGGCCCCGGGTGTGACACACCCAGTGCTGGTTGGCCTGAGTCGCTGCTGCCTCGATCCCTCCCCCTCCAACCCTATCACACAGAATTACAGGGCTTCTTCAGATCTTAGGACAGCCTGACAGAATCCACCCCTGAGCACATTCCAAGGTTCCTGCCCCAGGCCAGCGCCTGCAAACGAAGGCTCTGGCAGAGTCTTTGGTCCAGACTGAGCATGCTCACAGCAGGCCACTGGGCTCCTTAACGCAGCCACAGCAATTGCCTGCAAGCACCACATCTCCTCCGCAGGTGCTGCTCCTGTCCCAGCTGCTCCACTTCCTATCCAGCTCCCTGCCTGTGACCTGGGACAGCAGTGGAGGATGTCCAGGTCCTTGAGACTGTGCACTCACACGGAGACCCAGAAGAAGCTCCTAGCTTCTGACAGGTTCAGCTCCAGCCATGGGGCCTTTTGACAAGTCAACCAGCAGATGGAAGATCTTTCCCTTTGCTTTTCTCTACAAATCTGCCTTTCCAATTAAAATAAGTAAATCTTTACCAAACACAAAAACCAGAGACCACCACACCCAACCTGGGTGACTCCAACTCTCACCCCACTCCTGAGCACAGACCACACATGCTGCCTACACCTTCTTCCCACATCTACTCATGAAAGAGCAGTCATCCTACAAAGCCTCACCCCAAAGACAAGTTCAGAAATGAAAGCTCTAAGAGGAATACGTGGTGCTAGCAGAAATGACCAAAAATAAGCAGACACACACAAGAAACATATTATGAATAAGGGAGACAATATGACTCCCTCAAATGAAAACACCACGTTAGAATGTAAAGGCAGATTGATGAGATGCCTGAATGCAAAAATGAAAGATTACTCAAAAACAAGAAACAGATGCAGGAATTCAAGACATGAAAAGTTCTTCCATGAGACAGGAAATTGAAAAGAAATCAAACTCAATCATTACAAATAAAGAATATGCCTTAAAAATGGAGAAGAAAGTCTTTATGACAGAGCTGGTGAGGCAGAAGACAATTCTTGGGAAAATTCTCAGGCCAAAAAAAAAAAAAATGAGTAAAACCAAAAGAAGTGTCCAACAATTACATGATATCAAGCAACAAATGTGCATCTTAAGAGTTCCTGAAGGCATGGGAAGAGAGATTGGATCAGAAAGCCTATTCAGTGATATCGTAACTGAAAACTTCTTAACAAAGGGAAAAGAAAAGGGGGTGTCCAACTACAGGAATCACAGAACTGGGACAGGCATGAGCACAAACTAGCTTCACCATGGCACATTAGACCCAGCTTTCCACAGTTGCAGTACACAAAGAAAAGTTGCTAAAATGTCACATGAGAAGAGAAGGATTATCTTTGCAGGCTCTGCAGTCACAGCTGACTTCTCATCAGAAACCCTCCAGGCTAGGAGAGAACAGATACACACAGCCCAGGTCCCAGAAGTAACTGCCAAACAGAGGACTATATCCAGCGAGGATCTCAATTTCATATGAAGGCAAAATAAAAATCTTACAAACATACATTGAAAGAATTGGCCACGATCCACCCAGCCCTTCAAATGGTGCTTAAGGATGTATTACTACACACAAACAGAAAATGGCAATCACCATCATCAATGAGATGGTAGAAAATCTCAGAAAAGGCAAAAGGAAACCCAAAGCAAATAATGGTATTATATATGAAAAAACAGGACTAAGTCATTTGGTTTCAACAATATGCAAATGATGTGAACTTTCCAAAAGACATGGACCATCTGAAAGGATGACAGAATATGACTCAGCTGTTTGCTGCCTACAAGAAACACACCTCAACAGCAAAGACACACACAGGTTCAAAGAGAATGGATGATAAAGGATATTGGTATGAAAGCAGAAAGCAAAACCAAGCAAGTGCAGCCACTCTAACAGCAGACAAAATACACTGTACCACTATTAAATCAACTATTAAGAGATGAAGAAATAACCACATAATGATCAAGGGATTCGTTAAAAAAGAAGTAAACACTGTGAATGTATATGCATCCAACACAAGACAATCAGGTTATTTAAAACTGTGGCTAATGCATCTAAACAGAGAAATGGATTCCAATACAATAATGAGTGATTTCAACAGCCCTCTTTTATCAATAAACAGACTGCTAGAAACAGAATTAACAAAGAAACAACTGACCAAATACATACTATGGGTCAAGTGAACTTGGTATCCCCAGGACATTCAATCCCCCAGATGCAGATACACCTTCTTGTCTCAGTTCACGGAACCTACTGAAAGACAATCCTCAGCACATTAAAAAATAACTGAGATAATACCATGTATCTTTTTAACCATCATGGAATGGAGTTGATAATCAGCAAGTCAACTCCAGAGCGCATGCAAACACAGAGACTGAAAAACACTACTGAATGAATAGTGGGTCACAGAAGAATCTCAAGGGAAACAACAAATTCCTGGAAACAAATAAGGATGCAAGCACGAACTACCAGCACCTATAGGACACGGGCCGGGCGAGGTCCCCGCAGTCACTGCCTGCATCCAGGCAGCGGGAAGGCAGCAAGTGGGCAGTACACCTATAGGACACGGGCCGGGCGAGGTCCCTGCAGTCACTGCCTGCATCCAGGCAGCGGGAAGGCAGCAAGTGGGCAGTACACCTATAGGACACGGGCCGGGCGAGGTCCCCGCAGTCACTGCCTGCATCCAGGCAGCGGGAAGGCAGCAAGTGGGCAGTGCACCTATAGGATACGGGCCGGGCGAGGTCCCCGCAATCACTGCCTGCATCCAGGCAGCGGGAAGGCAGCAAGTGGGCAGTACACCTATAGGATACGGGCCGGGCGAGGTCCCCGCAGTCACTGCCTGCATCCAGGCAGCGGGAAGGCAGCAAGTGGGCAGTGCGCCTATAGGACACAGGCCGGGCGAGGTCCCCGCAGTCACTGCCTGCATCCAGGCAGCGGGAAGGCAGCAAGTGGGCAGTACACCTATAGGATACGGGCCGGGCGAGGTCCCCGCAGTCACTGCCTGCATCCAGGCAGCGGGAAGGCAGCAAGTGGGCAGTGCGCCTATAGGACACAGGCCGGGCGAGGTCCCCGCAGTCACTGCCTGCATCCAGGCAGCGGGAAGGCAGCAAGTGGGCAGTACGCCTATAGGATATGGGCCGGGCGAGGTCCCCGCAGTCACTGCCTGCATCCAGGCAGCGGGAAGGCAGCAAGTGGGCAGTACGCCTATAGGATATGGGCCGGGCGAGGTCCCCGCAGTCACTGCCTGCATCCAGGCAGCGGGAAGGCAGCAAGTGGGCAGTACGCCTAAAGGAGCTGAAACAGCAGCAAACCGGACCCAAAGGTAGAAGAATGAAAATCAGAATAAAACAATTTTTTTTGAAACAAACAAAAAAAAGGACACATAAGATCAGTGAGTTGAAGAGCTGCTTAAAACAAAATGATACATTAGCCCAAACAACCAAAGGAAAGAAAAAGAGGCAGAAGAACCGAATCAGTAAATCCGAGCTGAAAAGGCAAACAATAGACACCACAAATAAAGAAGCTTCAGGAACTACTATGAACAGCTACACACCAACAAACCGGAAGAAATGGATTTCTCCACATAGACCCTCTACCTAAATTATGAGGACACAGAAACCCTAAACAGACCAATAACTAGGACACCAAATCAGTCATAAAGAGCCTTCAAAGCAAGCAAGCAAAAACACAAACCCAGGGCTGAGTGGCTTCACTGCTGAATCCTACCACATTTTCAAGACCTAATTCCAAGTCTTTAAAAACTGTTTTTAGCATTTCTGAAAGTGAGGGAATGCTCCCAAACCTTCAGTGAAGCCAGCATCACCATAATTCCAAAACCAGAAAGATACAAGAGAGAATTATGCTGTCCCTGATTAACAGAGATACAAAAATCCTCACCAAAATGCTACCTAACTGAACCCGACGATCAGATGGGGCTTCCCCTGCACCCAGTGGGAATTTATCCCTTAAATGCAGGGATGATGGTTCAGCACACACAATCAAGAATATGATACATTAATAAGCTAAAAAGTGAAAACATTACCTCAGTAAACACAGAGAAACCATCTGATAAAATCCAACATCCTTAAGCAGACTGGGTACAGAAGCAGCATTCCTCAACAGCCAAGGCACTATATGAAAATCCCACAACATCGTGTCGAGTGAGGAAAGGCTGGAGGCATTTCCACCAAGATCCAGAACGGTGAGGATGGCCACCCTCACCGCTGCTATTCAATAAAGCCCAGGGGATTCTAACCGGCCATTAGACCACCAGAGAGACATCAGAGGGACACACATGGGAAAGGAGAAAGGCAAGCTAGCTCTCCTTGCACGTTCTAGTACCCTCTAAAAAGAGGAACCAAAGGACTCTAAGAAACCACTGAAATTCCTGAGAGCTTGGCAAAGTTGCAGGGTATAAAGTCAACCCACAACATACCTCTTGCATGCACAAATCTCACAGCTGAGAAAGAACCTGACATATCAGTCTCTCATGATAGTTACAAAAATTTTAAATACCCTGGAATAGCTGTAACCAAGGCTGTGAGGAATTTCTATGGTCAAAATTACAAAACATGAAAAAACAGAATACGACCCCAAAACACGGAAAACCTGCCATGATCATGGATTGACAGATCATCAAAATGTTCATATAAGTGACAGCAATTTACAGATTCAATATTATCCCAATTAAAACACCTATTCTCAGATTTAGAAAAAGTGTTGCCAAAATTCATATGGAAACAAGAGACCTCGAACAACTACAGCAACCTTAAAACAACAAAAACGAAGCCAGAAGCATCACAATGCCAAATGTCAAGACACACTACGGGTCAGGTGTAATCAAAACAGCCCAGTACTGGCACAAAACCAGATCTGAAGGCCAATGGAACGTAACAGAAATCCCAGAATGAACACACAGCTACCGCCAGCTAATTCGGCAAGAAAATCTAACCAATCCTGAAGGACAATGCTGGACAAATTGGATCCACACACAGTGTGACACAAGACCCCCACCTACACCTTTTACAAAACCAACTCTAAAAGGATTAAGAATCAGGTAGATGACCCGGAACAAATTACTTGAGGAAAATACCAGAGTAATTCTACAAGACATAGACATAGGCAAAGGTTCCTTGGAAACAACCTCAAAAGCACCGGTAATTAAAACAAAAATAACAAATGTCTTTTTGTCAAAGATTATTTGGCTGTACCTGCTTGGGTTCCCTTCTGGTGTTTCTATTCTGCTCCAATGATCTTCCTCTCTATCTTTGTGTCAGTACTACGCTGTTTTGATAACCACTGCCCTATAGTATGTCCAGAGGTCCGGAACTGTGATTCCCCCTGCTAACTTCCTGTTCTTCAGGATGGTTCTAGCTATCCATGGTTTTTTGTGTTTCCAGATGAACCTTTGGATCATTGTTTCCAGTTCCATGAAGAATGTTTTGGGCAATTTGATTGGGATTGCGTTGAATGTATATATTGCTTTTGGTAGTATAGACATTTTAATGATATTGATTTTACCTATCCAGGAGCATGGGATGTTACTCCATCTTTTGAGGTCTTGTTCAATTTCTTTTTTAAGTAGTTTGTAGTTTTCTTCAAATAAGTCTCCTACATTTTTGGTTAGATTTATTCCCAGATATTTCATACTTTTCTCTGTTATTTTGAATGGTATCTTGCTGGTTAAATCTTTTTCCATCTTGGGGCTGTTCGCATACACTATGGCTGTTGATTTTTGTTCATTAATTTTGTACCCTGCCACTCTACCAAACTCTCGTACAAGTTCTAGCAGTCTCTGTATTGAGTCTCTTGGCTCTTCTACATAAAGAATCATATCATCTGCATATAGTGAGAGCTTGACTTCTTCGTTTCCCATTTGGATTCCTCTGATTTCTTTTTCTTGTCTTATGGCCTCAGCGAGTACCTCTAGGACTATGTTGAATAGTAGTGGAGAAAGTGGACATCCCTGTCTTGTTCCAGATCTCAGTGGGAAGGGTTCCAGTTTTTCTCCATTCAGTATGATGCTGGCGTTGGGTTTTTCATATATGGCTTTAATTATGTTGTGGATTTTTCCATCTATGCCTACCTTGGTTAGGGTTTTTAGTAGGAAGTGGTGTTGGATTTTGTCGAAAGCTTTTTCTGCATCTATTGATACTATCATGTGATTCTTGTTTTTCAGTTTTTGGATGTGGTGTATCACATTTATGGATTTCCGAATGTTGAACCATCCCTGCGTTCCAGGGGATGAATCCTACTTGATCTGGATGAATGATCTGTCTGATATGTTTTTGAATTCTGTTGGCTAGGATTTTGTTGAGAATCTTAGCATCAATGTTCATCAAAGAGATAGGTCTGTAGTTTTCCTTCTCTGTTAGTTCTCTGTCTGGTTTTGGGATTAAGGTAATGTTGGCTTCATAGAATGAGTTTGGAAGGGTTGCCTCTTTTTCTATTGTTTTGAAGAGTTTGTAGAGGATTGGGGTCAATTCTGTTCGGAATGTTTTGTAGAATTCTGTAGTGAAGCCATCTGGGCCTGGGCTTTTCTTTGTTGACAAACGACAATCCAGGCAAATGGGAAGGTCTGTTCAATAAATGCTGTTGGGACAACTGGTTAATAGCCTGCAGAAACAAAAAGATAGACCAACATCTCTCACCATACACTAAGATCAGATCTAAATGGATAACAGATCTAAACCTACATCCAGAAACCTTCAAACTTTTGGAAGAAAATGTTGGAAACACACTGCAACACTTAGGGGTAGGCCCTCACTTCCTAAAAAGCAGTAGAAATCAAGACCAAAATAAACAATTGGGACCTCATCAAACTAAGAAGCTTCTGTACAGCTAGAGAAACAATCAACAAAGTAAAAAGGCAACCCACAGAATGGGAGAAGATCTTTGCACACGACATAGGTGATAGAGGGCTAATCTCCAGAATATACAAAGAGCTACAAAACAACCAAAATGTCAAAACAAACAAGCCACTCAAGAAATGGGCACGGGAAACGGGCAAACACTTCACAAAGGAACAAACCCAAATGGCAAATAAACATATGAAAAAATGCTCAAGTTCCCTGGCAATAAGGGAAATCCAAATTAAAACATCAATGAGGTACCACCTAACGCCAGTAAGACTGGCCCACATGAATAAAAGCACCAACAACACTTGTTGGCGAGGTTGCGGGGAAAAGGGATCCCTACTCCACTGCTGGTGGGGCTGCAGGCTGGTACAGCCTCTATGGAAATCAGTATGGAGAATATTCAAACAACTCAAATTCAACATACCGTATGATCCAGCAATAGCACTCCTAGGAATATATCCAGAACAATTGTTTGAGAAACCAACATGCACTCCTATGCTCACAGCAGTACAATCAGTAATCGCAAAAACATGGAAACAACCAAAATGCCCATCAACAGAGGATTGGATAAGAAAGCTATGGTTCATCTACTCCATGGAATACTACTCAGCTATTAAAAAAAACAAAATGCAGTTCTTTGTGGCCAAATGGGCCAAACTGGAAACCATAATGCTAAGGGAAATGAGCCAATCCCAAAAGGTTAAATACCACATGTTTGCCTTAATTTAAGATGATATGATGTTATGTATAACATGTTATGTTATGAATGTTATATGTTGTGTATAAACTAAAATTGAAATGTAAGTGAGGTGGTCACAGAAGGTGGCTAGGAACTCGCATTTACTTTTAACATATTGGTTACTCATTACTATGTCAATTAATTCCATAATGATGTAAATTGTTGCAGATGGTATGTTGGAGCTTTCAATTGACTGGGATGATACTCTGCTGGCTCTGTCGTCAGACCAGAGAGGGTATACCTAAGAAGCCGTTGAACTTGACTGGACAATAAGATGCTGGACTCTATGTTTGGTATACGCTTGCAATGGGGGAATCTCAACTGAACTTGAGCTGTGGTTATGCAACAAGGTGGAGGAATCCACCATGGTGGGAGGGTTTGGGGAGGGGTGGGGAGAACCCAAGTACCTATGTAACTGTGTCACATAATACAATGTAATTAATGAAGTAAAAATAATAAATAATTTTTAAAAAGTAACAAATGTCATACATCAAATTAAGAAGCTTCTGCAAAGTGAAAAGGCACCCAACAGAAAGAGAGTATCTGCAAACTCTAAAACAGAGGGTTAATATCCATGATCCATAATGAGTTCAAGAAATTCAACAGCCACAAAACACACGGTCCATTTAAGAAATGGGCACAGGACATGAACAGTCATTTCTTAGAGGATGAAATTCAAATGGCCAACAGATACATGAAAAAATGCTCAGGTTTACTAGCCATAAGAGAAATGCATTTTAAACCACAATGAGGTTTCACCTTACCCCACACAGAACTGCTATCATCCAAAAATCAAATAACAATAAATACTGGCAAGGATGTCGGGGAAGGTACTCAAATCCAATGCTGGTGGAAATGTAAACTAATGCAGTCAGTGAGAAACACCGATTCCTGAGATTTTGGAGACAGAACCTCCACGTGTCTATGTTAACATGAGGGTCCAGATAACCCTATCGGGCTGACTTCATTTCCATTGGGCAAATTCCCAGCAGCGCGATTCACAGTCAACCCAGATGCCC
The DNA here is from genome assembly GCF_030435755.1 of Ochotona princeps. Taxonomy (NCBI): domain Eukaryota; kingdom Metazoa; phylum Chordata; class Mammalia; order Lagomorpha; family Ochotonidae; genus Ochotona; species Ochotona princeps. The sequence continues at coordinate 5,980,874 of NC_080859.1, forward strand.
ATCAACAGATGAGTGGATCAACAATGTGGTACATGCGCACTATGGAATACTACTCAATCATATAAAAATGAAACTGTCTTCTGCAACTAAATGGATGCAACTGGAAATCATTATGTTTAGTAAAGTCAGTTCCAAAAACACAATATCCTATGTTTTCAGGAATGTGGTAACTAACTCACAGAATACAAACCAACCTGATCTAGAGGTACGAGAGTGACACTCAGATTATATAAGGAACACTTAGGTTTTTAAATTTTCTGTTTTTTTTTTTTTCTATTCTTTGTTACCATTAATTTCTATTTACCATTGGTTGACACTGTCATTTAATGGAAATTTTAAACATGTGGAATAATAAATATATAGAATAATATCTATTAGAAAGTTACAGTAATCAAATTAGCATGCTACTGGTGAAAAACAGAAGTACAGACCAAAGGAAAGGAATCTAACCCTAAGAGTAAACCTACAAACAACTGGAGCTTGTTTTAAAAGGATGGTCTTTTTACAAATGGTGCTGGTTAACAAATTTTTTACCTGGAGATCAGAATAAGTCTCATGCTATTGCTAAAATCAAGTTATAGGAACAAATGACTGAATCCCTTCTGGTAGCTTTCAGGAGAGGTTGTTTTTTCTTTTTACACATTCTAGCATCTGCTAAGCATGTTTGGCACAGTGCTCCACTCTTCCATTTTCCAAGCTAGCAATGTGGGCTGGTCCCCCTTGCGCTCCCACAGCTCTGAATGTTCACCTCTTCTGCATGTACAGGACCTTGTGATGACAATGGGCCCATAAGGAAAATCCAGGAATACTGTCCTAAATTAGGATCAACTAGTTAGCAACCTTAATTCTACCCGATACCTTAATTCTCCTTTGCCACTTAATATGACTTGAAGATTTTGGAAATTCAGATGTGCACAGGTTTTGACAGGCCATAATTCTACCAACCAGACTGTCACACACAATCATTTGTCCAAGAACTTCCAGATCACTTCACTGGAGAACAGTGTGAGAAATCGAGATCTGGGCAAGAGGAATGCATATTATTTCTAGGCTGCAGTTCCCTTTAGGCTTTCCCAATAAAGCAAGAAGTGTGAGTGTGTGTGTACAACTGCATTCCTAATATTTCTGTGTCTTCACCTATAATATCATGAGGATCTAGCACTTTCTGGGAGTCCAGCTTTAGGTACTATCAACTCTCTGCATGGTCCCCTTAATCCAGTCAACTTTCTTTCAAGGCCAGCTTTATCAAGGGACTATCCCTATAAACAATAAGTGCTATTTCACTCAACAACAATGTGTTCACACTTTAGGAAAACAAAAAACAACATAAAAAACAAAAACATTTAATGTTATACAGCTCTGTCAGCTTCTACATTAGGCATTCAACTTGACCGCCCAGAATTCCCTATTTTAAAAACTGTCTTCTCTCCATTCCATTCCTATTATTTATTAGTTCAGACAGTTTTATGGTACCCAAAATGTAACAAACTAATATACATCTTTGCTTTTCTAAATATTTTGTTCTCTTGATATTACATACTGAGTTCCACTTATCACCAAGAATCTAATTCCAACCATCAGTAAACAATGCAAACCAACATGAATCTGATTCATTTAAACTCTAACACTTGGGAAAGCTGAATATTTCCATATGCTGAAGAACGTAATGGAAAGCCTGCCTCTTACCATATGCAAAAATCAAGTCAATATGAATTAAAGACCTATACATACCTGAAACTTTCAGACTATTAGTGTAAAACACCACAGACCATTAGGCAAGGGTTTTTACAGATCTGACCCCAAAAGCACAGGAAATATACAAATGGGATTTTAGCAAACCAAAGAGCTTTTGCAAGACAAACAAAAATTATTTACAAGCCATACAACTGACAAGGAGCTAATCCAAGCTATACCAAACACTAAAAAACCCAAAGAAAAAAAATACAATTACAAAATGGGTAACAGTTTTAAACAGATGTTTCTCAAAGGAAAACATACAAATGGCCAACAGATATATCAAAAACATACTCAATCATTCACCAGAGAAACACAAATAGAAACCACAACGAGACAGCCAGTTAGATCAGCTGTTACCAAGGACAAAGGGTAGCAGGTGCTGGCAAGGGTGTGGAGAAAAGGGAACTGCGGATGGGAACGTAAATCAATACAGCTATTGTGGGAAACAGGACAAAGGCTCCAAAACAACTAACACAGTACCACCACATTACCCAACAATCCCAGTTCTGGGAATATATCCAAGGGAAACAAACTTCAGCTATTACAGATACAGTTGCAGCCCCACATTTACTGCAGGACTATTACAACAGCCAGGAAATGGAATCAATTTGAATGTCCAGCCACTGATGAATGGGTTAAAAAGATGACACAGATACCCAATGGAATACTACGCAGCCCCCAAAAGGAATGAACTTTTAATTTGCAACAACATGAAGGAAGTGGAGGTCATTATGTCAAAGTAAAATGAACCAAAAACATGTGTCTAAAAACAGGTGATCTCACAGAAGAAATACAATTGTGGTTTCCAGACGCTGGGGAGACTGGGGAGGAGGAAGTGGGAAATGCCAATTTATGGCACTACACTGTCACCACCTACAGAGAAGGGAGAACTTCTTGGATTCTACTGCACAGTAGGAAGAGAATTTTTACCATGTAAATACTATTTTTTTTTTTTTTCAGTTCTTTTTACTCTGGCCTGTGGGAGGATGCATTTTTTCTCTATTAAAGAAACAGAATCACAATACAGGATTTTTAGATTTTCCCACTACAAAGAAATGTTAAACGTGTGAAAGGATATAATATGTTTGCCCCGAGTGGACACTGCACAGAAGCTCCATGAATATACACAAGTTTTATGTGCTAAGTTTTTCACATTAAAACAATTTCATTTTCTTAAAAACTGAGAATGCACGACCTGACCCAAGTTAAAACACAAATGAGTACCTTTCCATGGTGATTCCAGCCCGGGAGGCACTGGACAAGATGGCAGTCAGGGCGATCTGGGACGGCGTGTACAGGAGGTATGCGTCCGTCAGGGCGATCCTGTTAAGGAAGTCGTCAGCTGTTTTCCTCAGCATTTCCGGATTCTCCACCATGGGGTAGCGAGTCTGGAAACAGAATTCTCAAATATTACCATATCTGGGAATTTAGTGGATTGACAAACGGTCAACACTGCTTACATTAACCAGGAAGCGCTTACCACAGAACACTTTCATAAATGTCAACTCCCCTTGTTACGTACCACCAGGAAAAGATCTTACAATGAGTCTGTAAACATGATCACAATGTAGCAAAACTGCAATCATTAAGTTATGAATGCTTAGTTAACAATCTGTCCTCTTCAATGTTATCCTTTAACTCATGACTTCCAAATTTTTTCTGAACACAGACCACAGCAAAAATAAGCACTTGAGGGTAACCTAAGTGAAGTTCCTGGCATGTGACACTACACTCTGGTCACATGACCCCGTCTCCAGGCACCTCTCCACCGGAGAAGGGCAAGACAGGAACTCAGGTAATATGAGGCATTCCCAGGCGACAGCTCAGTCAGGTGTGAGGTCACACTCGGAACCGCAGTCCCACCTCACTTTTTCAAGAAAATCCTATGGAAAAGTTTACTTTTGCAAAGAGGTAAATGGAAAGGAATCTTGGTTTGATTAAACAAACTTCACAACCAACTCTGCAGTTACATTCTCCCCCAAGGCTTACCCTCTGACTTGACAAATTCACACACTCTGAACGCAAAGGCCCTTTGCCGAGCCCCTGCTGTTCTTTCACATTGGTTCCCTTCTCTTCGGGAGTCACCCCGTCAGTTTTCCCTCTCCCAGGGCCTCCTGGCCTCACTTTCTCACTGAATTTTCTGCCCCGAGATGCTGCCAACACTTCACCCAGGCAACCCCCTTACTTCAGAAAAAGCCACACGACGTTACCGATCTTCTAACACTGCCAAATGACCATACTGTTTTACAAAATGTGGACTTCCAAGTCTCCGCGACTACGGGAAGCGTCTCTACCGTCTCCACCTCTCTCACAAAGAAAAACATGACTTCCTGCCATGACCAAATCCTTGGTATCCTCACCAACACTTTCAGCTTTCCCTTCCATTACAAGCAGTCACTCTTCTAAGGCCCAATCTCCAATTCCAGAGGAAACCTAAACTATACATTTTCTATTTTTTACTTGACTAGCTTCCTGCACGAGCATTTAAATATGCATTGCTCTCTTCTATCAAACAAAACCAAACCAAAAAAAATAAAAAATAAGCCTCCTTTCTCCATATTTTTAGCAGTTCCCCCATCTTCTCAACCACTTCATTTTTATTCTACATCACAGAAGTTGTTGAACCAGAAGGCCAGCTAAGGCAGTGCTTCCAAACCTCCAGAGGGGGGCGCTGCTGCCAGCACTCCCTCCAGGCCACAGAGGCAGGGGACAATCTGACCCGACCCTGGGTAAGCCTACTGTGTGTTTGCCTGTAACAATCTCAATCTCACACACACGAGGTACCACTTAGGTAGGCGTGAGTTCACCCTGCATCACAAGTGGGCAACCTTCGCTGTGCACAAATTCACATTATGTGCAATTAAGGTATCGGCAGGCTGAGCCACGAGTTTGCCATCAAGATTTATTAAGCTGTAAAGCCTACCAGGCCACCTGCTAACCCTGGACAGGCTCTTTGCTCCGATCTCACAGCACCGTCTCTGCAGCCTGGACTCTACCCGCCACTGAGCGGCAGCCCTTTGTGCCTGTCGCCCGGGATCCCTAGGCTAGGGCTGTGAACTCAGGAGCACCAAGCTTTCCTGAAGGGACCATCTGGCCAGGGAGGTCTCTCTGCCCAGGACGCTCCAGGACGCCTTCCCCAAACGTCCCTCCTTGCTCTGCATTTCACTGTGAACAACTCTGACCCGTTTCCTCAGACCACCCAGCTTCTCAGGCCCAAACACCTTAGGTCGCCCTTGATTTACTTACAGGTGTGATGCTTACTTGTATTTTGATGCTTACTAATTCACAAAGCATTAAAAAATAGAAGTCAGTTAGCAACCTCTTAAGATAAAAATCAAAATTTCTAACGATCCTTTAAATCAACCAGCCCAGATCTGTGATAGGATAATTCACACTATGGGAGTAACCTTGACTGCTTAAAAGCATACTACGGTGGCTGAGTCAGAATTTGCAGGTCACTTTATCAGAAACTCTGCAAAGCCCATTCAGAACTCAGAATTAGCAAGTTCTCCAGGTAATTCTGACGTTCTGAGTGTGAAATCCAGAGGTCCAGGTAAGAGTCACGCACTGCATCCACAATCCAACATTACAGGCCATCAACTTGGATTTGGGGCCTGATGCGGTAGCCTAATGGCTAAAGTTCTCGTCTTGCATGCACTGGGACCCCCATATGAGCACCAGTTCGTGCTGTTCCAATTCCCATTCAGCTCTCTACTTGTGGCCTGGGAAAGCAGCCGAGGACAGCCCAAAGCCTTGGGACCCTGCACCCGTGTGGGAGACCAGGAGGAGCGCCTGGTTCCTAATGAATTCAGCTTTGGTCATTAGTCACGTGGGGAGTGAACCAGCAGATAGCAGATCTCTTTCTGTTAAGCCTGACTTAACAGAAAATGAAAATGAATAAATCTTAAAAAAAAAAAAAAAAAAAAAAAAGTGTGGCCTTGGCATTGGGGAGTGAGTCGGAGAGCAAAGGGGCACATTTTGAGAGTTCACTTTCCACCAGGACGCTTACCTTTAGGTCAATGAGGAAGCCCTCAAATGGCCTGTAAGGATTGTGGACAATAAGGTGGAAATTCAGCTGCTGTATAAGCAGCAGCTCGTATTCCAGAATCTGCTCCAGCGCCTTCTCCTGCCCGAGAGGACTCTCCCGCAGGTTTCCCACAAACTGGGCACTGGATACGTTGAATTCATCCACTTTGCAGGCCAAGAACACACAAGTGAGCCTAAAGGGAAGAAAGCAAGGAGGACACGAGGGTGAGTAGCGAGACATGGACTTACAGCAGGAAGTATCTAAATATTTTATATCTAAAAGCACTTTCTAAAACAGCATGACACTCATGAACAACCACTGTAGACACAGCAGGAAGTTTTTAAAAACCAGTTCAAAACTTTCATCTGTTAGGAAACATCAAACAAACGATAAAATGAAGCTCAAAGACCAGTACATTCCACAGCACTGAATCTCGGCCCAAGGGCAGTCCCACAGGTCCAGTTCCCCCTCTCCACATGGTGGAGCAAAACCATCGGGGGAACGCGTGCTCTGCACTGAGGCGTGCACACACACTGCACCACAGGCAGACAAGGGCAGGTCCTCAGAAACCCGGGGAAGGCTCTCAGTGAGATGTCTCCAAGGGAAGAGAGGGGGTCCTGATTAGGTGGGGGCCCAGCAAACTCACCTGGCCCCTGTCTGAGGTTTACAGTGGGAAACTAGGAAGAAAGCTACTAGAAAATCCATATCGGAGGTAAAAATTGGAGCCTAATCCTGACTGGTGGGAATAAGGACACACGAGCAGGGACAGTGACTGACGGCAAGTCGTGTGATGACACGCTGCATGTCCAGTTACAAGCACAGGTTCGGCAGAGCCGAGACACTCAGACCTTCGCTCCCGAGAGCAATGCAGCCATACGATCTGTGAAGTCGGTGAGTGTGGTAGGGCCAGCACACCTGACCTCAGAGAAGCTGGGAGAGTGAAGGTGGCACTAACAAGAAACAGCGAGTCTGAGAAAAAGGCATCCGAACTCGGGCAGGATCAAGTGTGGATGTCGTCAGTCCGACAGGAGTCACATGTAAACAAGGATCTCAAGTTCTGAGCAGAATAAAGAATCAGATCCAAACAGAAGGCTAGCTCTCTCACTCATACACCCCCCCCCCCCCCCCCAAACAGCATTAAAGTCTTTAATGAGAGAATTAAACTCAACTCACATAATTGTCCGGGGATGATATTCCATTACTGAGTTATTAAGATAAAAACGCTTGAAATACATACAAGCTGTACCCTGGGGTTAAAAAAAACAAACTACATATTATGATACTATTCACACATATGCCGCATGTTTCTTTAAAAAAGTTCATTGTACAAATACCCGAACTTGTCGATTCTTTAATCAGAACAACCTGTGATGAACTGTGACAGCACCAGAGCCCAACAGCCTGGTCGCTGCTCCTTCCTGGTGCCTTACAGCAAGCTTCCCCGTGGCCACTGGATTTCAAATGCACTTGTTTATATTTATACTTCAAACTAACAAAATTTTCCTAAATCAGAAAAAAATGCAAATGTACCGATCTTGTACAAATGTATGAACAGAATGACCATGCCTGTGGTAATGTTTTCTCCATAAACGCACTTGAGCTGTGTCCCCTAACCCTGAGCACTGCCGTCAAGCCACGGATATGCACCTCCCGTGCAGTGAATGCTAGCTCCGTGCCCATCACAGGACTATCACCCTGGCCCAACCCTCCCCGCAGCCTGGCTAGCCATCACCTCGCCAGAGCTGAGAACCGAGTACTCACACGGCAAACTGACCAAGCTCACGTCATCCAAGAATGGACAGTGCCGGATTCACCACGACCAGTCCATACTCGCAACCAGTAAACTATTTAGTAACAGTGAACTACCCGTTTATTTCACGATGAAAAAAATCATTTTAGTTGAAAACAAAATCTAGTTTTGTCACTTATACAAGATTCAGTCATAAATACACGTGCTATATAAATTCTACAAAGTTGTTCACTCAGGGACTTCAGAGTTTCATCCAAAAAGATCGCTTAAAGCAACTACTTCGTTTGTAGTTTTCTTACAACAAAATGGAACCCAACGTGGAGACAGAATGAAATCAAGTTTACCTAAAATCCTCGATCGTGGCTCTCCTTGACGAAGGTCTAGTAAACTAACACTGTAAACACCTTTATCCCTAACTGCCTCGATACACTTCAACCCTCTTCAACTAGAGTTATTCTCTAGTGGGACATGAAATCACTCAGTATAACTTTGAAACTTAAGAATTTCGCATTTGATCTTCACAACAAATGAGTAACAAGCAAGTACAACTCATTTCCATTTCCACATCCCCTCTACTTCTACTCTGGTTTTTCTCCTTTATCTTTCAGCCTTTTTAAAGGTAAGGTTTATGTACTTACTGTAAACAGTTACAGAGAAAAAAGACAGGGCAAAGAGATCCATCTTCCACCTGCTGCGGCTACCGGGGCCAGGGCCGGGCCAGGGCTGCGCTAGGCGGGAGGAGCTGCACCGGGGCTCTCCTGCGGGTGCCGGGGCCCCAAAGCACTGGGGCCTTCTGTTGCTTTTCCCCAGCTCTCAGCAATGCACGGGCAGCAGCCTGCACTCCCAGCCACCACCATACAGGATGCTGGTGCCGCAGGCGGCAGTTTTATCCACTAAGCCAGCATCAACCTTTATCTCTCAGCTTTGAAATTTCAGCTATCTATTTCTCTTTATCCTTGTAGATTATCAGCAAAAGTGGGGTCCTCAAAATGACACCTGACACAACCATTAGATAACTTTTAAAGCCAAGGCCAAGTCTCCAGTGTTTCTACGCATCAATTTTTTCAAAAAATCTTACAGGAGCCAGCATTGTGGCACAGTGGGTTAAGCCTTGGCTTGCAAGCTGCCATCCCGTTTAGGAATACCAGCCAGCTCCTCGCGTCTCTGCTTTCCATCCGGCTTCCTGCTAACGCGCCTGGTAAAGTAGCTGAGGATGGCCCAATTATTTGGGACTCTGCCGCCCATGTGGGAGACTCGGGTAGAGTTCCCAGCTCCCGACTCCAGCCCAAGGGAACCAATGCATGAAGATCTCGTCCTCGCTTTCAATTAAATGGAGCTTTACAGAAAATCTTGTGCATGGCCTTCAGCTGGGGACTGATTACAGCTGATGTTTCACACCTGTACTGCGCCGAGGCCGCATTGGCCGGCGTCCCCGCTCCAACGCCACTGCTCACTACAAAAGAACCGGAAGCAGTTTTTTAAATCTTTCTGTGAAATAAGCCATCACAGCACATCTTAAGACCTTTCGATTATGAAATGTGAGTGGGAACAGCACAAACTAAACAAATACAATCAAGGCAAAATTGTTGAGAGTATTCAGAGCTTAGCTACGAATTTAGAAAAGTTGAGATTTTCAAAGTCAGTAACAGGACATTAAACTCCAGCACACCAGAACTTACCACAACAGACCTTGGCATGGCTGGCTTAAACACAGAGCAGAATTCCAATAACCTTTTCTCATAGTATTTGCAGAGTGTTATTTCTTCAGGAGGTTCAAGAAAGATTGGATCATTTGGAAGAACCTTTGGATCGAAATTACAACACAGGTTCAGTGAACTAAACACCTGTTAAAGCCTTCTCTGCCACAAAAAACACAAAACAAACCAAGGAAAAGCCTCTTCTGCCAAAACGAAACTTAGTTTATGTTAGTTATTTAAGAAGTTGGGAGTTCTTGGAGTTCTTACGTTATTACACGCAGCTAATTCCTGCAGCCTAGCTCTTTTACCTTGAGCCGAAAACATCAGACACAACCAGGCATTTTAGGAGGGTTATTCCAGCAGGACCGCGGTGGGGGAAGAGCAGTGAGGCAAGGGGAACATGGAGGCACTTCCAGCGGGCCAGGAACAGGACTGAGGTGGCGGTAAGGCAGCGAGGGGAAGGACAGATAGAGGTACCTGGGGATCTTTATGTTCAGGTGAGCCCGCAAGGCGCAGGGGGGCAGCACTGGGAGGCAGTGAAGGCAGGTGCCAGGGGATTGGTGCCTGCAGGTGAATGCCTGAGGATAACTGGCAAGCGGGCTTGGAGTTGGGGGATGCGATTCTCAGGTGATGCCGGATTATCTGATTGATGAACAGGTGGAATGACTCCGGGTCCAGGGTGGCAGGGTCTCCATGACGATCTATAAATTGCTCCCTACAGTTTATACCTCCAACAAAAGCAAATATTCTAGGCCTCATTTTCTCTTTAGACTTGTTCATCATAAAGTAAACAGCTTCAAGAAAATGTAAAGCGGTGACTGCGATTACTCAAAATCCCAGCCGCACTGCGTGAAGGTAGAAATGACTACGCGACTGTATGCATATGCTCACAGCACCGGTGTCATTATTTTTAAGAAAAAAAATAAACACACACAGTTTTAACGGCTGTACAATTTCCAACATCTCAGGTGGTCAGCCACGTTAACACAACTGAGACAGCAAGCAGTTGCCAGGTTTTAGCAATTCACGTTCAGCGGTAGACGTTAATAGAGCTGCGAACGCCATGATAGGAGACAGACCTGGGTTAGGAGGAACCCTTGTGAAAGCCTAGCGTCCCTACAACAACAGGTGGTGGAGTTATCGGAGACTGAACGCGGCTGGGGCCGGTCAACGACCACAGGGTTTTGGCTATCCCTGGCAAAGAGACAGGTCTGGCCAAAGGTCTCCTGTCGGTCTCCCTCGTCCGATCCACTCAACCTCCAACTCGCCGGAGGGGTTTCCTTAGAGACCCGAAGCCCGATAAAGTTCATTTCCCCGTTGAAATCTTCGCCACGACTCGCATCTCCAAGTCCCTGGTAGGCCGTGGGGCACACACACCCCGCTCCGGGCGCGTTCCCGGCAACCTGCGCCACGACCCCCTTGCACCTGCGGCCCCCGGGGTGCCCGCTCGCCCTTTCCCCGCCGCGAGCCCCACGCACCTGTCCCGCACTCCCTGCCCCCCGGGCTGCCCCTGCGAGCCCCTCGCCCTCGGGGGCGGGGACGCCGCTGTCCGCCTCCGGGCATGGCCGGGGAAGGTCGCCCGTTCGCCCGCGCCGCGGAGCCGGAGGCTGTGGCCGCCGCCCGCGCTCGGGACGCCTCACCTTGCCGTTCGCCACCACTTTGCACTTGAACTTGCGGTTGGCGTCGGCCCGGAGGCGGGCCAGCTGCTCCTCGCTGGCGAAGGTCCAGTGCCGCCTCTGGCTGCTGTTGTGGTACATGGCGAGAAGCACCACACGCGCTCCCGTGGACCCCGACTCCGCGGACGCGGCGGCGCGCGGGATGACGTCACGGTCACGTGCCGACGGCCTCGGCCCGCCTGCGACGCCGGTGGGCGGAACCACGGGCCGGCCCGCCCCCGCGCTCCGGGATCCGGGGACTCGGGGTGTCCGAAGGGGGCGGGCTTGAGGGCCTGCGAGGACTGACGTACCCGGAAGTGGGGTGAGGGCGTCCGGGGTGTCGCTGTGTGAGGAAAAGATGGCGTTGGGGAATAAGGCTTGGGCTCGGCTGAGGGACCCGTGTTCGGGGAGGGAGGTGGAGACGGGCGGAAGCAGAAGCAATCCCAGGGCTGGGGCTTGAGGACATCGCTGTCGGCTTTCTCGGAGAACTAAACGAGGTGGAAAAACAAGAGCAGGGGATGGGAGACCCCTCCCAGTCCTGTCTCGAAAGGGCCTCCTCTGTTCCCTCCCTGCTGCCTTCTGTCCAGCTTCAAGGGCACGGTGGCCCTAGGGTTTCCCTGAGAATTCCACCGTTGTTATCAACTCTATGGAGTCTCAGTTCGTGTATTATTAAGACTGTCAAAATTGTATTTGAAATTCCAAAATGCACCCTTAGTTCTAGAAGCCTTTACTGGCTTTTGATACTCGTTGCCTTAAGGGATACCTAATGCTCCTGTGTATCCAGCACCCAGGAAAAACATTCATCGCCCTGAAAAAAAAATCAGATGAGGTTGATGAGGCACAAACTCAAGATCTTGAAAAACCCACAGGTATAAAAGCAGGTGTCCATATGACAGCTCCGCTCTCTGTGAAACTGTTTTACAAACTTGAGAAAGGGAGAGCTTTCTCTTCCTTTCAGTGCAGTGTGGATGGGGTTTGCTGCGGTTGTTAGAATTCCTCGGATTTATGCCGTGTGTAGTTGATCACTTTGGAGAGCCACACGCGTCTTGAACATGCGTCCCTAATCTAGACCAGCGCATTGTGGGAAAACAAAGACAGGGGACGAACATGTGACATGGCAGCTTTGAGTCCAGTGGACTACAGCTAGGAGGCGTTGGTCGCTGGGACAGAAGAATTCACAAGGAAGAAACAGACACAACAAATTGGGAGGAACAGAAATAATCCAGAGAAGTAGAGAAGGTGCATGAAATTTGAGACTTTTTCTGAAAGGTGTTTGACTACTTAGTTTTAAATAAAGGAGATTAACAATGGGCATTGGCAGAGGAGGCAGAGTGTGAGTCCCATGGGGGTTATAAGTAAAATTGCGGCAGGTCATGGTTCATTTAGCAAGATAAATATGAAAAAACGAGTGGGGCCAGCATCATAGTTTAACAGGCTTATCCACCTTCAAGAGTTGGAATCCCATAGGGCACCAGTTTGTGTCCTGGCTGCTCCACTTCCCAACCAGCTGCCTGCTTATAGCCTGGGAAAGCATTAGAGGATGGTCCAAAGTCCTGGGACCCTGTACATATAGGGGAGACCGGGAAGAAACTCCTAGCTCTTGGCTTGCATTGGCCCAGCTGCAGCTGTTGTGGCCACTTGGGGAGTGAACCAATGGATGGAAGATGCCTCTTTTGTATCTCCTTATGTTTGTAAAAATCTGACTTTCCAATGAAAATAAATAAATCTTTATAATGTTGGTGACACAGTAATGTTAGGTGCATGCATGATTCTTGTTAAATGAGCAGGCTGGATGTTGCCTTCATCATTTAGCCTGAGTGGCCTTTTCTGATTCAATCCACTGAACACCAGTTCATGTCTTTGCACTTCCCTAACTGAAAGTGGAGTGGGGACTTACAACTTGCTACAATCTATTTATGTATTCATTTTATTTATAAAAAGATTAAAGAATAGACACTTTTCAACAGTTCTGAACATGCAAATTGTTCTCCACACCCCATATCACCTTCATTAGTTTTGCCCTTTTTTAGTTTTTAGCTTAGTTTGAGCAGCAGAGAGACAGAGTCTGAGTTCCCACATGCTGGTTCATCCCCAGATGCACAGAGCCGGGGCTGGAGCAGGGCGCTGTCCAGGTCTCCCAGGTCGGTGGCTGGAATCCAAGTTCCTGAGCCATCCCACCTCCCCTGGGACCTGCATTGGTGGAAAGCTGGAGTCAGGAGCCAGGTTCAGGACTTGAAGCTGCCACTCCAATGTAGGATGTGTGCTTGTGGACATCCCAGCTGCTGAGCTAAATACGTGCTTCTCACCCACTACTTTCAAATTATAACTCACATGCGACTCAATGTCTCAGGAATGAAATGGCAATAGGGCTGTGGGGAACTTTAGAATGTCCCTGTAGTGCAGTTGTTATACTGTGCTATAGTATGTGTTCATACACAAATTCTAAATATTTTTACTGCGGCATTACCTGGGTCCCGAAGGCTACAGGTGACCCAGGTGGGCTGTTGGACACCACACACAGGCTCTGTCCTTACTTGTGGTTCCCAAATTTCCTAAGGGAGCACAGTATTAAGATTCCATTCTCCCACTTCAGAACTATCAATACAGTAAAAGTAAAGAGGTCAGTCTACTTGATCTTAGGGAAAACGGTAATAAGGAAGAACCACAAGATGAAGGCATAAACCAATAAATACATGTGTAACTTGGAAATACTTGGCGGTGTTTAAGTGACTTGATCATTTTGGTCTTTATCTCCCAAACAGAGGAAATCGCAGAGGGGTCACAAAAGCCTGCAATACTGTTGTTTAAAAGCTCACGAGAGGCCAGCACTGCGGCATAGTGTGCTAAGCCATTGCTTGAGATGCCAGCATCACATATGAGTAACAGTTCAAATCCTGGTTGCTCCACTTCAGATACAGCTCTACAAAGGAGCCTGAAAAAACAACAGGGAATGACTCGGCTCCCTGGCCCCTGCCAGTAATGTGGGAGATGTGTGAATGACACTCCAGGCTTCTCGCTTGAGCCTGGCCCAGCCCCAGCCGCTGTGGCTATGTAGGGACTGAACATATGGATGTTTCTATCTGTTTCTATCTCTCTTTCAAATAAATAAATAAATCTTTAAAAAAATAAAATACATGAAATTGTATTCCTTTATACAAAATATGTGTAGACATATTTTGATATTTTAAATATAGATTTCTAATGAATATTCAAAATTCTTTAAACCTGGGTCTGGCATGATAGCCTAGTGGCTGAATCCTTTCCTTGCATGCTCCAGAGTCCCATACGGGTGCTGGATCATGTCCAGGCTGCTCCACTTCCCATCCAGCTCCCTGCTTGTGACCTGGGAAAGCAGCAGCAGATGGCCCAAAGCCTTGGAATCTTACACCCACATGGGAGACATGGAGGAAGCTCCTGGCTCCTGACTTTGGATCAGCTCAGCTCCAGCCACTGCAGCACTTGGAGAGTGAACCAGCACATGGAAGATCTTTGTCTCTCCTTCTCTCTGTGAAAAAAAAATCTGCCTTTCCAATAAAAAATAAATAAATCTTTTTTAAAAAAATTGTGACATCTTTTGCAATTTTCTTTGGCTAGTATACCATTAGCATTGGCTGTAAAATCCTTTCCTGGTTTTACTCCCAGTTGTCTGATTACAATCAACATGAGTTAAGCAGGTACCTAAAGTATAACCCTAGTTTCTGCAGAACAGAATATTACTTAAGTAAAGGAGTAAAAGAAATACTTAAAAAGTCTCCATATGGGGGCTGGCGCAATAGCTTAGTAGGCCAAGTCTCTATCCCATATCCACTTACCCAGCTCCCAGCTTACAGCCAAGGAAAGTAGTGGAATATGACCCAGCTCCTTGGGCTGTACCTATATGCGAGACCAGGAAGAAGCTCTGGCTTCAGATCAGCTCAGCTCTGGTCATTGTGGGCATTTGGGGAATGAACCAGCAAACGGAAGACCTCTCTTTGTCTCTTTCTGTAACTCTGTCTTAAAACTAAAAGTAAATAACTCTTTTTAAAAATCTCTACATGGATATTTTTGTGTTTTAGATGTGACAACACACAAATGAACTACTTGTTTTATTTTGTATTATATTTACTTGTTTAAAGTTAAGGTGTAAAGAAGTCTTGATCACACTTTAATGAAAGGATAGGGAACATCTGGGACATGGACTATATAAGGTTGGTAATGTCATTTGGCATGGTCCTGTAAGGTAACTGCCTATAGGACTCAAAATTTAGTAATCCTTAGATAGAAGGCTAATTTTTAAGCTGTTAATTTTGTTTAGTCCATGAATAATATTATAAATATCCAGACAAAGATACTCGCTCTCTCACCATTGCTAGTCAATGCATAGCCCCGGAAGTTCTAGCCAGAGCCAGAAGGCATGGAAAAAGTATTAAAGGGACACAAATTGCAAAGGCAGATGGCAGGCGATTCCTGTTTGTGAATGACTTTATTATTTTCTATATAGAGGAACCAACAACTCTGCTAAGAGACTACTGGAATTCATGAGCTTGGTAAAGTTGTAGGTTATAAAACCAACCCACAAGCTATCTTTTGCATACACAAGCAACTCTACAGCTGAGAAATAACTTATAATATCGGTCCCATTCACAATAGCTGCAAAGAACCTCGAGCACCTTGAAATAGATTTAACCAAGAATGTGAGAGATTGCTATGATCAAAAACAGAAGACATCAAAAATGGAAAGATCTTCCACGTTCATGAATTGATAGAACTAACATCATCAAAATGTCCATACTACTGAAAACAGTCTACAGATTCAATGCGATCCCAATCAAAATACCTATGACATTCTTCTCCGATCCAGATAAAATGATGCTAAATTTATGTGGAAATCATGGATAGCACAAATAAGGTTGGAGGCATCACAATACCAGATTTTAATATGCACTGCCTGGCTGTAGTAATTCACGCAACCAGGTACTGACATGAAAACAGACATACAGATCAAGGGAACAAAATAGAAATCGCAATCGCAGAAATTAACTCACATGTCTACATCCAACTAATTGTTGAAAAGCGAATTGAAATCAATCCAAGGAGAAAGGACAGTCTCTTCCACAAATGGTGTTGGGAATATCGGATCTATCTGTGAGAAAGTATGATACAAGACCCATATCTTACACCTTATACAAAAATCAACTCTAAACCGACCAAGGATCCAAATCTATGACCTGATACCGTCAAATCAGTAGAAGCAAACATTGGGCGAGTCTGCAAGACTTAGGCACAGGCAAAGCCTTCTTGGAAAAGTCCCAGAAAGCACGGGTAGCTAAAGCAAAAATAACATCAAGCTAAGAAGCTTCTATACTGCAAAGCAACCACAAACAAATGAAGAGGCAACCAACAGAATGGGAGAAAATCCTTTCAAATTAGGCAGCTAATAGAGGAGTAATACCCAGGATATATAAATAGCTCAAGAAACTCAACATCAAAGCAAACAGTCCCATTTAAAAAATTGACAAAGGACACAAACAGGCAGCTTTCCAAGGATGGAATAAAAGTGGCCAACAGACAAGTGAAAAAAAAAATGCTCAGGAACCCTAGCCATCAGGGAACTGCAAATAAAAACCGCAATGAGATGTCACCTTACCCCTGTGAGGACGGCCATCATTCAAAATCAAGAAATAATAAACTTTGGCAATGCTGTCGGAGGAAAGTGCCTGAATCCACTGTTAGTGGGAATATTATTATCTTATTAAAGTGTGGGTTGGGTTCAGAAGGTCAGAATCAAGACTCTCCAGTCAGGTTCCTGGGTGAGCTCGATGCTTGCAGACTCCACCCCACACCCGGTTTCCCACAGTTGTTCTGCCCTCATGACTATCTGCCAGGCTTCAGCCTCCTGCCCAGTCAAGTGTCCTTTCAGTCTATCCAACTTGAATTCTGTGACTTCTGGGCATTCTGCAACTGGGAACTCTTCCTCCTCAATTGCAATTACTTGGATTCACTCTTCTGCTTTTGAAAACAATGTTCTATATTGCTTTAAAATTTACTTACTTTTTTAAACCTAAATTTATGTGAAAGGGGAGAGAGAAAGAGAAAGAGAGAGGAGAGATACAGAGTTTTCACCTGTTGGTTCACTCTCCAAATGCCCACAGTGTCAAGGGGCTGGGTAAAGACAAATCTGGGAACTAGGAACTCAACCCAGGTTTCCCACAAGGGTGGCAAGAAACTGCTACATCCCAGGGTCAGCAGAAGCAGGAAACGGGGGCCAGAAGCAGATGAAGAAGTGATCTCAGATACCTCAACATGGGACAGAGATTTTGAGCAACCAGGTCAAGCGCCCAACCCTGCTTCACTTTCCGTGTGTCTATCTTAACTCTCTTAAAAGATTTAAATTCCCTCAAAGTAAGGATCTTGTTTTCACAGGTATCTATCACCTGTGAAATCAAATAACACTCATATAGTAGAAATATTCAGAAAATATTTATCAGGTTAATTACTGTCCCAAGTGTAGAAAAGACATTTTTTTTTTAAATCAACAGTATATCATCATGGTAAAGAGGTAATAGTCTTGTCTGTTAACACATTTTTAGAACTAATTGGTGCCCCTCACTGCAACAGTTTTTCATATATTTCAGTGGTAGGAATTATGCATTTTTCAGAATAAAAATCATACTGAAGAAAAATACAAGTTTTTGGATTGACATATTAAATCAAATCAGACATTAGAATTGAAATTTAAGCTTGATTCAAACTCTGAAATGAAAAGTACACCTTAATTATGAATTGAAAAATGGCTTGTTGTGCAAATTTTCTGGAGGCTGGAAAATTAGAAATGCAATGTTAATTTTGCTAGTTTAGTTATCTCATTTTCAGAATTTTTTGAAGAGATATTGAAAAATTCAATAGTCAATCATGTATGAAAGTTTACAGACTATGAAAATGCTTTATTTTGCCATGAAGACCTGTACATTTCAGCTTTTGAAGAGAATTATAGTTTATTTTGTTCCCTTCTAATCAATTTTAAATTTCTACTTGAATTATTTCAGCATATTAAAAGAAAGAGAGCGGTATGATTTTTAATATTCTTTCAAAGAATGCTACAAATAGATATGAAAGGTAATTATTACTATTGGATGTTTCAAAGGTACTTGAAACACTACTTTTCATTTAGTCCAAATATCTGTCGCTATTTCACTAGTCAATACATTCTGGACTTACAGATGTAAAGAAACCCCTTTTCATAAAGGTTGTGCCCAGGGAAAATTATTTCAAAATTGTGTATGTAAAGCATTCTATTGGGTTTGAATAAAGTATTTATAATCTAAATGTTTTCAGTCATCAATGTGTATTTTTCTTGAAATTAACACATTATTTTCGGCTTTGGGATTGATTTCTACAGTATTGTGTAACTGCAATCAGGATCAGAAGGAAAAACAGCAGCCGGCGAGGTGCGTCACCATTTGTCCACACGGTGGAGCCATGTGGTTAGAACCTGGAGACACGGGTTTCATTATCCTCATTGTTTTGAAATAATCCATGGTAAATCTAGCCAACCAAATTTCTCCTTCTTGCAGGTAGTTTATCATGGTACTATTAATGTCATTCCGTTTTATCCCTCATGTGAGCAGAGTGCAGTCTGTTCATTGGGGTTTGTGTTCTGTAGTGTTGGTTCTCCTGATCTGCATTTTCAAATCAACTGAGCTGCTGCCGGCCTTACCTGGAACTAATTAGGCAGGCATCTTTCCTGGTTGGCATCTGAGCACCGACATATTGATGAACTCCACAGGCGATGCTATCCTGAGAGTAAGGCGGCAATCCAAAGCCTCACTTTACCGCTCTTGATAGCTTTCTCAATGGTGAATACACTATTCCTCCAGTAAAAGTCAGTCAGCGGCTTCTCACCAGCTTCAGGTTAACTGACTTCTCTAACAGAGCAAACAAGACCTTTAACCTTCATCATTGCCTTTCTGAAAGTAACGTCACCACCTCCCACCTCCACCATTCACAGATACCCAGCCTACAGGATTTTCATATCTCCAGACTTGTGCTAAGATTCCTAAAAGTAATGCCATGGACATGAATCAATGTTTCTGGGATGACGAAATGACTAACGTAAAATGGTGTCATCTTCTACAGGCGTGGAACTTTGCTTCTGTCCAGCCACTTACAAGTGTTTGCTTACCTGTTGCTGCCTCAGTGTTCAGACTATGCCATCAGATCAACCAAGAAATGCTTATTCTACAGAAAACCCTGTTTTCCGGCAACTTACTCCACTCAAGGGTAGTATCTGAAGTTTCCTTAGGCATAGCTATCTCTATAATGTACATCTTTTCACCCTAAATTATTTGTTCTTTATATAATTCGTTTTATTTATTTGAAAGGCAGAGTGACAGAGGGAGGGAGGATAGGAAACATGCGCGCGCGCGCACACACACACAGAGATGGAGAATTTCCTATCCACTAGTGAACTCCCCAAAGTGTGGCGATGGCTGGAGTTAGGCCATGTTGAAGCCAGGAGCCAAGAACTCTGTGTCACATCAGATGCAGGGACCCTGGCACTTGGGCCATCTCTGATTGTTTTCCCAGGTGCATTATCAGGGACCTGGATCACAAGCAGGACAGATGAGGCTCAAACTAGGCTACTCCACAATGCAGGCTCCTCAACCTCAAGTTCTTAACTCTGAACTTCTGTTGTTTAAGTCAGCACAAAATTCTTGCAGGTGGCTCTGCTGTAGATGTCAGCTTTACATGAGTGGATCCTTGTCATTACTGACGAGTCATTTGGAAGGTTTGCTCTTACAGTAGTGCCTACTACAAATGCCATGAAGCTAAAGGAATTAGAATTTTTAGGCTGGATGTCCTTGAAGGGTGCCCAGTATGATTGATCCTGGGTCATCTCCTTTAGAAATGGTCAGCACAGTTTCCAGGGCCACAAAGCTGGTAGGAGTCCATGAATATGCTTTAGCATCTTTTAAATGAGAAGCAATGATCAAAGAAAGTATTTTGCTATAAAATAATCACATTCATATTTATTGCCAACACTGAAATAAAATTTAATCTAACTAGTTTTTAATCTTATATTTTATAATTATCTTACCATTTTAATGTTTTTTTATTAGAAAGGCAGATTTATACAGAGAAAGAGAGACAGAAAGAAATATCTTCTGTCCGTTAGTTCACTCCCCAAGTAGCCACAGTGGTTGGAGCTCAGCCAATCTGAAGCCAGGAACCATGAGCCTTTCCAAGCCTCACACATGGGTGCAGGGTCCTAAGGCTTTAGATCATCCTCTACTGCTTTCCCAGGCCACAAACAGGGTGCTGGATAAGAAGCAGGGCCGCCAGGACATGAACCAGTGACCATATGGGATCCCAGCAATGCAAGTCAAGTATTTAGTCACTAAGTTATCACACCAGGCCCTTATTACTTTTATCCATGAATACAAAAACGCCTTGTCTAGGGAAGTCATGAGATCTTCACTTTCAGAAAAGCTAGAGAGGAACCTTCCAGCTCAAAAATGTCTCCTCACATGTGGCTGTAAGGTGACAAAATGCTGACAGAAGCTGTGCTAGAACGCTGGGGTTTATCTTCAGAGCCAGCAATATGTATCCCAAGGTACTCCTTATCCCCTGTCGCAAAACCTCCCTATGGAAAGTAGAGTTATTTGCTGGTGCTCCTATGCCAAACTCTGGAATCGAATCATCACTTCAACCCCATTTTTCACTGTGGCAGGTGGATTTTTAATCCCTGAGTGAGTCACTTGCTTGTGAAAGCTCCTGTTCTTGAACAAATACGTGCAATATCAAACAAGAAATTTGTGCCTTTCTAATGTAAATTCAAATATGCTGCTGAATCAATTAGCAAGAATTCCTGAGATATTGAATAGACATAATTTTTTATTAAGGATGAATAATAAATAAACCCTGCTGCTTTTATTGGCATTACAAGGGAATCTCTTTTTGGTAGGAATACTTTGCAGCTGATGGTCCTTGATAACTACAGTATGGTTAGAATACATTTTGTGGCTATTTTTCTAATCTCTGCACCATGCTCATAAGTAGTAGGAGGTTCTCACACATGTGAATTTAGCCCTTCTACATGCCATGCAATTTGCTCACTAGATTAGCAATTCTGCTTTGCTTGTCAAAATGAAATCAATGATATTGATATGATCAGTTCACAATTCTAAAAGTTACCCAGACTCATCACTGTTTAATCTGCTGATGTTTCCTTCATTAATTTGCCTGGCATGTTCTCTTTCTTCTAAAAACAACACCCTTCCTTTATTAATGGTTTCTAATTACCATCCACTATGCCACGGGGATCAGGCCAAGGAGTGGGCACTTGACAGCTGTCGTGTCAAACTCCTTCCCAAGAACTTAAGTTAGAGGAAAGAGCCCTTTTCTCCAGTGGGGACGGGAGGACATAATCCACACTTGGACAGTGGCAGCAGTTCAGCCATGGTCTGAGGATTCCGAGCAGATAGAGGTGAAAGAAGAGATGACACCATTTAGTACTTCCTTCTACCCCAATGCTCAACCTGACCGGTTTAGTGCCTCTATGGCCACTTACAGAAGCTAATTAATAGCAGAGGATGGACACACTCAGTAGTCTGGTACACAGAACAACACCGTGCAGGGTTTCTCATAAAAGTGTGGTGTTACCTGTTGATTTCAAGGCAAAATTAAATAGAAATGCAAGGTGCTTAGAGCAGATGCGTATAACCAAACCCGCGGAGCTGCTGGGGACATAGTGTGGAGCCTGACGAAGGGACAGGTGACTGCCCCAGTGGTCAGCAGCCAAGGGTAGTTGGGATAAAGCACATGCTGTGGTGTAGAACAAAGGTGGCCCTGTGACCAGAACAGCAATGAATCAGAGCCAATGCAGCAGCCCTTACGTAGAGATCAAGCCCACTGTTTAGCTGTGGATTCTTTGCAGCCCAGAGTCCAGAATCTCTTTTCTAGAGATTACGGCGTGTACCAATATCTCTGCTGATTGATGACATTCTGAGAGCCCAATCTGGTGTGATACTTAAAAAAAATGTGGTGGTGACCATTGGGCATTACCAAACCATTAGGCTGGCCTTCTGGAATGAGTCAGCCACGGGACAAGCACATCTGCAGGAGTCCTAAGGATTATCAAGCATTGGGCATTGGGTTGAACTTGTGCCCTGGGGAGAGGAAGCAGCTTCACGTAAATGCCCAGATGGGATTCTGGCATGTACAAGGCGAGGATTTAGCCATTGAACCATCATACCAGGCCCCACAGGTGGAATTTACCTATCATGGATACATTATTCTACCAAGCCACTATACCCATTTGTAATTTTGTCAGAGTTCACTGGGGTCATGTCCAATTTTAATTTTTAAAATTTGCTCTTTACATGAAGCTGAAAGGTACATGAAGACCACATAGATAGCTGCCTTGGACAGCTGAGGAAACCAAGGTCGTCTAAGGTTGCCTACTTGGTGGGACAGCCCCAGGGAGGGCTGGCCTCTGGTCCCCTCAGGAGGGCCTCAGCATTTTTAGTGAATACTATGTGCTCTCCCCAGGCACACCTGTCACGATGCAGACAGTATTTATTCTGAGACTTCTTCAGCGCTCACTGAGTCAAAAAGCTAACATGTCATTTTTCTTTCTTTCTTGATGTGCCTCCACTGCTTCAAGGGAATATGGTTTTAATATTCAGTAGTGAATATTAAATATGTCTATTAAACATGATATATGACAAGAAATTTATATTCTGCATTCAGAGTTACACTGTTTTCCAACATTCTGATCCAGGTGTCAATGCAGAGAACGCTGCGGTCCTCCTGCCAGTCACCTTTTAACACCCTCCAGTTCTCAGCGTCTTAGGGCTGCAATGGGAGGGTCTGCCCGCCTGTTAAGCCGAAGGCGCCCTTTCCCGTTTCTTAATCCTAAGTGAAGGACAAAAAGGTTTAGTGTCCTTTTATGGTTTGCAACTGGCAAGTAGAACGCTGGTGCACATTTTCAGCAAACAAACCAGACACTTTCAAACCAACCAACAAACAAAACCAGATACACTTTCATAGTCGGCTCACAGGATTATAGAAAGGATTTCCTGTCACCCTAGAAGGTTCCATGGAACTGACAAATTCATTCTAATAACTTAGGTGTGAATGCCAACATTATACAGTTCCCTATACCATGGGAAACAACAGAGTCCTGTGCAGACTCTTACTTTTACCCATTTCTGTGACGTGGTCCACTTGATAAGGTCATTTGATAAGGTCCATTTGTTCTTATATAAATACATTTTTCACGTTTTTATTTTTTATGATATAGTTCCCTAGGCTCAGGGAATCCTCCCCCTTTCAGTCTCTGCTCCTTCCCCTACTGATTCCCCCTACACTATGACAATAGTATAGTCCTTCAACAAGAGTCATGAGTCCACCATTCTGCCATGTAAATACATTTTAAGAGAAATGTTTCCATATGAAAGCCATTTTGTATTTTTCTTGCACTAACTTGAAATCTTGGTTTCTTGTATATTTTTATTATCTTGTGACAACCCTTGCTCATCTCCAGAGGATTATGGGAGGACTAATTTCTGAGACCAGAAAATCAAAGTTGTATACTATTTCTCTGTAGTTCCTTTTTGAGGATAAAATTTCATTTAAAAATATTTGTGTTCCACAGTATCTAACATAGTACACATGAATAAAAGACGTGGCTAGCAGTGCAAGAATTGATTGTTTCTTGTGGGATTTGAGGGGTATTGTTTGTCTTGAATCATGTTCATGAACATCAGCCCCTGGAAGATGGTTTTCTGCAACAGGTGTGTGTGGGGACAGCACAGCAAGTCGAACCTGTCACTCTGCCCACCCCCTTTTTTTTACTAATTGCATTGCATTATGTGACACAGTTTTATAGGCACTGGGATTCTCCCTACCCTCCTAAACCCTCCCTCCATGGTAGATTCCTCCACTTTGTTGCATTACCACAGTTAAAGATCAGTTGAGATTCTTTCATTGCAAGCATATACCAAGCATAGAGTCCAGCATCTTATTGTCCAGACAGATTCAACGGCTTGTTGGGCAGACCATCTCTGGTCTGAAGGTAGAGCCGGCAGAGTATCATCCCAATCAATTAAAAGCCCCGACATAACTTCAGCAACAATTTACAACATTATGGAATTAATTGACATAGTATTGAATAACCAACATGTTAAAAAAAAATGCAAGTTCTTTACCGCATCCTGTGACTCCTTCGTTGACATTTCAATTTTAGTTTATACACGATTGGGTTCTATATACCTTAAAATGGCTATAGATTACTATTCAGCTGTCTCGTGTCTATTTTCATTATAGTATTTAGCATTATATAGTGTTGAAGCATAATTTTGCTGAACTTTTTTTGTCTTTTTTTTTTCGGGTAGTCTAGACTGGCTTATAACTCTAACAAGACATATGTCAACAGTTTAGGTGCAGAACAGTTTTAGGAGGGGTGTGCAGAGAAATCCCCAATACCCTAGTGAGGAGTAACCAATCTTTGTGTCCCACCTAGTAAGGTATAAGTGAATCCACGCTGACCGTTTCCTGTCTGATTCCAAGCTTTCCTGTTATTTTTTTTTTTAATGACTTCTTCACCAAAGCCACCAGAAATAGATACAAAGCTACACCTGCAGGAGTAAGGGACTGGGGAACACTGCAAGCAATAGATGAAGAACTGTAGCTGGGCCTGTGAGACAGGGCTTTCCTAGCATCCAGCAGGAGAGGTCTCATGAGTTTTCACCTTTCCTGCAGGGCCCTTGTCAGATGTCTGGATGTCTTAGGGCTGCTCCATGTCATCCCCTATGTCTACTTTGAGAAATTCTATTCCTTTCCCACAAGGGTTAATCACACTCCATGAGCTATTTCCCTTCTTGGCAGAAGTGTATTCTCCTAAGTGAGATTTTTTAGAATAATCCCTTGGGAGTGCAAGAAGAGCAGTTCATACTTATTATTCACAGCTCAGCTCCCATAGAAATGGCTAGAATGGGAGTTTCCTTGACAATCCTGGTCTCTAAGGGTCTCCCCAAGCGTGTATGTTGCAGAAGAAATGTATAATTTTAGTGTGCAGTAAGCAGCTATTGGATCTCTGTCTCTGTCTCTCTCTGTTTCTCTCTCTCTCTCTCACACACACACACACATAGCTCTTCTCTGAGAAAATAGGTCCAGGCACAGGAAAGAGTAAATCCATAGGAAGAAGAGAAATAATTTATTTCCCTATAACTTTCCAAGTCCCCATTATGCAAAATTTGGCTCTAGTGGTATTAATTCATTTGACACTTTCGTCTTCTCTTCTTTTTTAAAATTTGGAAGCCAGAGTTAGGGAAGGAGACACAGAAAGTGAGAGACCCCCCAGCCAGTGGTATATTCCCCTGATAGCCATGACAGCAAGGGCTAGATAGGGCAAAGCCATGAACCAGCGTGTTTAGCCAGGTTTCACATGTGGGTGGCAGAAGTCCAACCATTCAGGCCATCTTCTGCCGCTTTCCTATGTGCATTAATAGGGAGCAGGATTAAAAGTGGAGCAGCTGGGACACAACCTGCTCCCATATGGGATGCTGGCATTGTAGGAGGCTGCTTAACATGCTGTGCCAGCCCCTACTTCCCTATTTCTAAACTGTATCTGTTAAGGCTATTGGTAAGGCTATAGATAATTTTTCAGATAGTTCTTCATAGCTGCTTCTTGAGGTGCAAATGACCAAATCAAAACATGGTCATTATGGCTCTCTTACAGTGTCAATCTCTTATCAGTTTTGTGGGGGCAGATGGTAACAAGAAACAAAGCATGGGGAAAGAGGTCTTATTTTCCAGCTAATGGGCATAGAAATGAGTTTCTTTGAAATAATGTTTGAAATAATAGCCAAACAACATTTGTTTTCATTTAGGAACTTTAGAGTGCGAAGTCTTAGTGCACCTGACAGTCTCAGATAAGCCCTGAAGCTCCATGATGAAGTTGACTGTGAAATTAGAACTTACTAATTCAGCAAAGGGGTAGCTCAATGATCTTTATTTTAATGAAGGATAGACTTCTGTTTAGTGATTAACTATTGAAATAATACTAAAAAAGTAATACACTGCTTGACACTGTGTAAGCCTAAAGATTGTGAATCTGCTGTACTGAAGAACATTTATTTTCCATTCTCCTTACAGCCTTCCTTTTTATAGAAATATTACTGTTTAATTTATTTAATTTATGACATGCAAAAACATGGATAAAGCCAGAACACTGACTAGCTGACAAATGTCAGGACAAAAATAGGATGTAATTATAGCTTAAGATGATGTCTAATTTTCCCATAGCAAGGAACACAAATCCCTGAGATCAGGGCCACATGAAATCTCAATTTTTATGCAACTAGGGAGACATAAAGTTCTTGTGATATTATATCATCCATTAAATCTTTTTGAAAATGTTACATAAAATATACCTAAATTTGAGATTTTCACTTTTACTTTTCTTCATGCTGGAATGAAGGTCAGACAGAAAGTTCAATTCTTTTTTTATGGAGCTATTGATTTTAGAAATTTATATTTCTGTCACTCTTGGTGTTTGGGTTAACTATGTACACATTTTATCACTGCTTTTCTGGAATGAATATATTTTGGTGTATGGAAAAACTCTGGCCCTTCCAGTGACATGTATTAGGACTACAAATAACCTTGAGCGTCTTTCACATGAAGTTATCAAATTTGAATTCTCTGATCTAGTTGTTTCCTTAATCCACGCAGATACTACTTTAAATGGCCTGGGTTTATTTGTGGTTTAGAATGGTTTGAGTTTCCAGTACAAAGTAAATCACTCACGCAGATGCAACTTACAAAAAAGGACTGAATTCAAAAATCTGGTCAAACCTCCATCCTACAGTATCTGCTAATACAGTCGATTATCACATGAGAAATGCCTATAGAAGCATGTAATCACAGTTCAAGTACTTCCTTGCTTAAAGAGTTGTCATTTTAATCCCCACAAAATTGTAAAACAACAATTCTGAAGGAGTAGAACCGTTTTAACCTGTGTCATCAAGAAGCTTCCACATTTCTCCCTGCCCATGCCACAGCCTCCACCAGGTAAAAGAGACCTCAGAGGGGTCACCTGGACACCCAAAGGAGAAGCTGACGGTTCTGACCAAGATGGCTCCAGTCAGGTCAGGCAGAATCCCTGCACTGACCGTGTTGCCCCCGAGGTGCCAGCCAGGTAGAGTTAGTAGCTGTCAGAGATGGGTCTTGGACCTAAGCAGGACTATTGCCTAATGGTTGGGTGACTTTCCCAGCCTCTGAAATGAAGCTCCTTGTTGTCGCGCCCCTCACCACGCAGAGATGATCACCTTGACTTACTTTTCTTCCATAATTGCCCATTCACTATGCACAGGTGTGCTCCTCTTAGGCCATGTCTACTGGCATGATTTATTTTGTTTTATGATGCCTTCCTTTTGGGGTTGTGAGCTGTCTAAGGAAAATTTCTTAATCATTCAATAATCTGTTTCTGAGACTGATGCCTTACACCTAGCCATGCTCCCTAAACACGTGCTGAATGGAAGCACAGCTGACAGAATTACTTCAGTACCTGTGGTGCTGTAAAGAGATTAATATTTCAGTTGCTTCTGAAGTCATGGCTTTGGCCATTTCTGACATCAATTGTTGTTTTAATATTTTAACTCAGAATTACTTTTGAAATAAAAGTG
Organism: Ochotona princeps; assembly: GCF_030435755.1. Taxonomy (NCBI): domain Eukaryota; kingdom Metazoa; phylum Chordata; class Mammalia; order Lagomorpha; family Ochotonidae; genus Ochotona; species Ochotona princeps. Next base: position 6,008,410 of record NC_080859.1, read on the forward strand.
CTTAACCCCATCCAAAGTAAATCTATGTTTTTTTTGTTTTTAATGTGATCATTCCTTTTTTATAATAGTTTTAAAAACTCATAACAATTAACAAGATTTAAAACAGCTTGCCTCTTAAATTGGCTGACTCAAATCCACCTTTTTGTTGTTGTTGTTCCCAGGATACACCTATTATTCCTTTGGAGAATTTCTCTAGTATAAAGCTTAAACAATTCTTAAAAATACATAGCTCCTACACATTCTGTAGCTACAAAGTAGGTTTTATGACATACGGGCCTAGAAAACCAACAGAAATTTATAGGCCAAATGTGTCTCCTATTGTGGATACTTAAAGTTCGATTCAAGAGATACATGGCTTTGCCAACATTTTTACTGGGCCATCACATTTTTATTAGCCTCACCCACTCTTTGTAATATTACACTCGTGTTTCTCTAGTGGCGAGGAAAATCATCCAGATGTTGCCAAATCAGTTAATCAAATCATTCACTCAAACACCCACACTCATATACATGTGTGTATGTTAGTTCATGTTCAGCAGACATAATATAGGCTCTGCACTTCAAGCATATAAAGCTTCGATGTGACATATGAGTTGCAATAAGAACTTTTAATCAAGTGATTAAACATTTAGTGTAAATGTACATTTAATATAATGCAGCAATTTATAATATGCGGAGAGACAGAAATTTGGAGGACAGGATTCCATGCCAGTGCAAAACCATTAGCCAGCTGTAAACCCGAGAGAAAGCTCTAGGAACTCAGGGCTAAGGGCTGTATGCTGTTTAATTATTAGGAGCCTGCTGGAAGAACACTTTGTTTACTAGTTGGAACCCCCCAAATACTTGCACATAAACTGTCTTATTTCACACCCTCCTTCCTCACCTGCATCACCCTCAGTCTTTAAAAATCTGATGCTGTTAATAAAATTTGTCTATCGACCATCAGTCAGTAGTCCATGTGTGTGATTATTGGCTCTTTGAAACAAGTCCATTGCTGCCAGACAGTGAACAATAAAAGGTTAGCATACCTATTTTTAGCTGTGTAGATCAAGTAAGCCTTCTTGATGGAAGTGGTGTCTATGTTGAGACTTACACGATGGACGTTTGGATAGCCAACTCTGAGATAAGCCATTATGATGAAAAAATACAAACAGTGCAGCTGGTTGTGAATAGATCCATCTACTTAATTCCTTCATTTACTCATCTAATTCTGAATTAAGCAGAAAGATATTGAACATGTGGTTCCAGGTGTAGGTACCCGGTGCTCGAGAAGTCTGTAGGAATAACATGACTAAGGTCAGTGAGCACAGTCCCTGCCATCATGGAGTTACAGCAGGGTCGTGGGAAGGGAGGGTGGGAGTTGGCCTCAGAGGCTTATAGAGTAGCTTTATCTTTTTTATTAAGATGTAATTATGTATTTGAAAGGCAGAACAATGGGCTAGGGGACGTGGGGAGGGGAGAGAAAGAGAGAGATAGTGAAAGAGAAAGAAAGAAACCTGAATTGCATCCAGTAGTTTGTTCTCCAAATGCCACAAGAGCCAGGTCTCTGGCCAGGCTGAAGCCAAGAGGCAGTCATTCCACTGTGGCCTCCTACAGAGCGGTAGGCTCCCAGGCATGTGAGCCATCTTCTGTTAACTTCTCAGGCACATTAGTAGACAACTGAGTCAGAAAGAGCAGCCAGGGCTTGAGCTGCCACTCCAATACTGGACGCTGATATTGCAAGGGGCAGCTTAACCACTTAACCTGCTGTGCTCCAATTCAAGCCCCAGAAATGTTTCATCTTTATTGTAAGACTGACAAGAAACAATTGAAGGAATTTAAGCCAGGTGGTGATACAGTCAGATTCGGCTCTAGTATAGTGACTGGATTGGATGGTGATTACAGTAAATATGGTTTTGGAGGAGGTGAGCATAGAATAACATCAAAAGTTGATGAACAGCGTTGTAGGTAAGACCATTATGGAAGTGGAGATAAACAGAAAGAGGAATTTATTCACGAGGCATGACCAACATGACTTGCTGATAAATTGGATACATGAGATAAACAAGAAGAAATGTTAAGAATAACTTCCAGGTATCTCCCTTACACAATCAAATGGATACTAGTACTGTCAGCTGATAGGGAAAGCAGAACAGAAAAAATTTTAAGAGAAGACTGTGAGTTCAGTGTGGCCATATGCTACCTAAAACATCTTTGAGACATCCTGGAGATGAGTCTTATTACACACATGTACAGAATATGAGCCGCAGACCCAAGACCGACCGTTAGAGGACTCCCTCATTAGCCAGGCTCTGGTACTGTTTAGTCATTGGCTGGGTGTTTGGCAGGTAGTCTTGGCTGAGACCCTGGCGAAGCTGAAAAGGAACTACTGCTGGAGGCTGTCCCTTTAATAGCCCTTCTCACTACTGAACAGCAAGCTCTTTCTGGAAGGGAGATCTGAGCGACAAACCTTCCTGGCTGTCACATTGAGTACAGGCGTTAATGGAAGACACGCAAGTGGATGAGATGCCCTAGCAGAAAATTAAATTGAGAGTATGTTTAAAGACACACTTATTAAAGAACGATTGCATTTAGGCTAAAAGTGAAAAAAAATGTGAAAATCACGTTTGGATTCTCATGATGACAAGAGTTCTGATTGGCACAACTACGTATACCCACAGGACAATCTTCCAAATTATTCTAGGGAGTAATTGAGTCAGTTTAGACAAATAAACCTATCCTGAAAATACATCGCACTCCAAGACAAACAATAGGGGAAAAAGGAAGACAAAAGAAGAAAGTGGGAAGAAAATAATTTAGCAAGAGTACATTTCAAAAATCATGTCATAAAATCCTGTGTACTAAATGAGAAAAGTAAAAGAGGCTCTACCTTTCTATAGACCAGTGCAAGATGAAAACACAGTCAGCTTTTTGACCCACATGTCCACAAGACAAACATAAATCCTTTGTATCAGAGAAATTTCTTTTCTGTCACTTTGGAATGACCAAAGTAGTAGACAATATCTGTGTAGTTTTGTCAGTAGACACTGGAAGGCATTACATGGCTCCAATTGTTAAATTTTCCTCCAGGTTGATGGCTGCCACTCTAACTTAGCGCCTCATGCTAATTCTGTAATGGATTGCAGTGCATTTGGAGGAGAAAAAAAGAGAGTGGATACAAGTTAAATAATCCCCAGATAGGTTCAAATTAACTCACAAAATCTGAAGACCCTGATAGAGAAACATGACTTTGGGTATCGGGGAACTTGAAAAAGTTTACGTAAAAATTGAATTGAAAGATGTTATTTTGGCACAGATTTTTATAAGTCCATGCTTAGTATTTTTCATAATGCATTTTCCATGAATTTGTAAAAGTATCTTTTTTAAGTCTTTTGAATACTGAGGGAAATTGCTAATCTTCTTAAGGAGTAGATTTCGCTTGTAGATTCATGCAAAAAAAAAAGAAACAATTCTTGCCAGAAATACTCTGTGCCCATGCTATAGAATTTTCAGTATTGAAAAAATTCAAAGCTGAGAATCAACTGAGAATAAACAGGTCATAAAAGAAATATTTAAAATGAAAACCCTTCATCTCAATGAAATCTTCATAGCACATCTTTTTAGATGGTTTTTCTCTTTAAAATTTCCTACTTGTCAAATGCAGCAAGTTTTTGGGGTACAGCATGATATTTGAACACACGTATAGAGTGTGTACTTGTCGATTTACAGCAATTCTTTCAGTCGCTATGCTTTTCTTTATGTTTGAAGGGTTTGGCTCTGCTCTCCTGGTTCTTCATAAAAGATACAATGTGTTGTTGTGTTCTTGAATAGTAGCACCATGCCAAGGAACACTGGAGCCCAGTCCTGTGATCTAACTGTTGGTACTTGTTATCCAACTCCAACTGCTCCCCTCCGCCAATCTCTGCTTTCCAAGCCCCAGTAATCACGAAAACACCTTCTATTCCTGATTATATGTTGTTGTTTTTTTAAGTTCCTGGATAGAAAATGTGGAGTGTCTTACTTCCTGCTTTTGGCTTAACTTTACCTAATATCTGGGTACTAACAGCCATGGTCAGGGGCCACCCAGGATTATTACTTGAAAACAAAAGACAGCATAATACTTTATAAGATCACCAAGTCTCATGCGCTATGGTTTATAAAGTTACCTTTTTGGGAACCTAAAATGTAAAAAAGTGATGTAAGTATTTGTCATGATTTATTCTTATTGTGCATTAGTGTGTTTTTGGTAAGACTAAACGCTTCAGCGGGAGGGAGAATGGTTATAGAGAAGCATTTGGAATTGCAAGCCACTATACTCGGCCAGAAAACAGCTGTGTGTTTACGGAGACGTTAAAGCAGCAGAGACCCCAGTTTCCAAAGTCCCGGCCGTGTAAATAAACGGGCTTTCCACAATGCCGGGCTTTGAGCTGAATCCTCACTTGCCACCTTCCAACTCTGTAACTATGTCTTTGTGGTTTCTGGGGAGCGAGTTTTCCACTTACTGACTTTTTCACTGAAATAAACCAAGTTGTCAGTGGGTTACAGCAACTGTTTCGTACAGGGTAAGGGGAAGAGTAGGTATTCCGCAAGCCCTCTTAATGAACCTAATTAGTACTCACTTGCACTCTTGAAATATTAACAAGAAAATCATTTCTGTGACCTCGAATTAATGAGAGCCAACTGTGCAAAATCTAATTTTATAACTCAGGTGGAGTGGGTGTGTAAGTGATAGCTCACACGACAAAGACTGCACCCTCTGACTTCTGTAAAGCAATATCACCCTCATTTACTTGGAGTCCTTTCAATTGGGATGACCCAAAAGCCTTCTAGCAAGTTCTGCCCTTTTAGGACTGGATCGCACACTACTAGGTGCGCTGGGGGGTGACAGGCCAAAAAGCCAGGATGCAGTGCCACTGACTCTCTCGGCAAACCTAGACAAAGCAAAAGCAAGTCTGAGCGAGTCACTAGGAGAAAACACATTAGTCAATGTGACTGCGGTAAGTGATACCCTTGGGTCCTTGAGTTTTTTTTTTAATGCATGAGAATCAGTAATATCCAAAAGAGTCACACAGATACATGTCGACAGTGGGGTGATCCATCACACCCTCCTTGGGTGACCCCTGACCTGTGTCACTGTAAGTAGAAGGTTAGAAAGTGGAGTGTCTTTAAGCCCATCCTGGGGGTCACGTTTGGTCGCAAGATTGGCTTGCTGAAAGCAGGGGATGGGGAAGCTCCTAGAGGCCCCTGGGAGGCCAATCTAACGCGGCGTGTTAGCAGTCTGAATGCTGCATGTCGGCCAGCCATCGGCTGTGAGAAAGAAGAGAAGCAAGGCAGGCAGGCACTTGCAGGTTACACTGCCTTTGTTCAAAAAACAGAGCAGGAGGGAGGCATTAGCCTCTTGATATTCTTGTTTACCTCCTTGACATGGCAACTTGCGCAGGACAGAAGAGGCAGCTGGCTGGGCTGCGAGGAGTGGCTAACCAGACCCTAGCAGAAGCGCAAGGCGAAGCCCAGGCAGGTGCCGCTCCTGCACGCTGCCCACTTTTCTGATTCTGGACCCAGAGGCAGGCGCCTGAAGGGGCTCCAGGGTGCGGAAGAGACTTGATTGTGTTAAAATGGCAAGTTATTGCACAACTCAGCTCTAGAGACTCAGTAGTGTCAGAGACCGCCATGCTTCAAACGACAAAACCCAACGCACTCGGCAAGGGAACTGCTTTTAGATGGGCTAGGAGCGCACAGCCACTGGTTTTAGCTATTCTAGGACACAGGCCCTCTGCTATAGTACATAGTCAGGTGGGACTGAACCAATGCCTGCATGAGATAAATCTTCAACAAATCAGCTGCCTGGATAAGATCATTCATGTCTTTAGAAAATACAGGAAGGGACCTGGTGCGGTAGCCTAGAGGCTCAAGTCCAAGCCTTGCATGTGCTGGGATTCCACTGTACCCCAGTTCTAATCCTGGCAGCTCCACTTCCCATCCAGCTCCCTGCTTGTGGCCTGGGAAAGCAGTCGAGGATGGCCAGGGCCTTGGGACCCTGCACTGGCGTGAGAGACCCGGAGAGGTTCTGGCTCTTCAGATCAGCACAGCTCCAGCCATCACAGCCGCTTGGGGAGTGAATCAATGGAAGAAAGATCTTCCTCTCTGTCTTTCCTCTCTGTATATCTGATTTCCCAATAAAAATAAAATAAATCTTAGAAAAACAACAACAACACAGGAAGGTATCACGTCCCAGCTGACAGCAAAGGTGCCAGCTCCACAGGGCACTCGCCAGGTCCTGGGGTTGACTTAGGGCACACAGAGGAAGAACAACCACTGGTCGCAGGGGTGGGAGGAGTCGGAAGGGGAGGGCATCTCCTGCAGGCTCACCTGCTGAAGGTACCAGCTGAGGTCTGCAGCAGCTATGGGAGAACATCACGGACAAGCGAAAAACCCAAACCCACCACCAACTCTCATTCTTAGTCCCTGAGAGTCCATGTCTGAAAAGACAGAGGGGCTAGTCAGGATTCCCACGGCAGATGCTGCCTCGTGTCCACTTCCGATTGCATATGATACTGTTGTCTTTGAACCTGATCTCCTATCAAGCTGTACCCATCAGTATTCCTGTTTGGTATCAAGCATCCTTTGGGCTGTCGTTCTCTCGGTCCAGGGAGAAACGTTTCCTACTGTTTGGTCAGTCTTGTAGTTAAATTGGTTGTATTGTGGTCTGTTGGGGCTGCAGCTGTTAAGTATTGTCAACGGGCTCCAGAAAAACACTGTTTATCCTTTGCCACACTGTCTTGGGTGTTCAATTGAATTTGACACATCTTTACGAGTGCACCAAGTAAATGCCAGAAAAACAGACCCAAACCAAGGAAGCAGTATTTGATGTCTTATGCAGAGATGCAGTAGAACTGTACTTCTAACCACATTCATTCAGATTAGTTATTCTGTATTATCGGGTTCCGAGGCTTTGCTTGTTTTGTAGAACCAGTTTGGGTTTTGAATGAGTTGTGAAGATGTAGCGAACAGAATCAATATCAAACTGCTAAGAATGGCTGCTTTGGCGGCCTGGGGACTTTGATCAGTACTTGCCAACTTCCTTTGTATTCCGTTGTGAAGCTCTTGGTTGACCAGCCTCTGTTCTATGCCTCAGCCTGGCGGGGAGGAGTGGTCTCAGTCCTGCTTAGCTTGGTTCTCAGAATCTACTCCTGAAACCCCCTGGAGCTGTCATCATGCCAGATGACTCCGCCTCTCCGATAGGCCACAGTCCTCCATTTTTGACCCAGCACACCCTGGGAAGCTGCTTTGCCAAGTCCTGTGCTGTCTAGGCCTGACACACTGCTTCTTCTTCTGCAGTCACCAGTAAGACTTGGAAATTGGTGTTTTTGTGTACTTGTATGTGTGAATGCAGTGCCATGTACACACTAGCACAGGGCAGGGAGCAGTTCTTAGGGCGTTGGTGCTGATTTTCATTTCCCAGGGGGATTATCTGAGCGAGGGATGCTGTGTGCAGCAGGACAATGCCCCTGGTTCTGTCCCTTTGGCTTTCTCGTCTCGTGCCATGCTGTGATGTCGTCCTCCTTCAGAAGACATGATAGCAGACAGTGGGATGGACAGGCTGAACACAAGGATTAGAAGGAAGTGGTTTCCCTGGCAACAATAACCATGTAAGGGGAGCCACACTACTTATCTACTGCTCATGTCTCTTGCCCTCTGGTTTAAATAACACAGATGGAGAATCTGAATGCTAAGTGTCTGATTTGGAATCATTTCTAGTGGATGGATTACAGCAAACAAGCATGGTTTAAAAAGAATTTGGGAATCTGAAGAGTGTGCAATATACTTTTGATGCTGGGAGGCACCTCCAAAACCATCTCTCGCCCATTATCTGTGTGTCATTGCTTTTGTACCTTTCATTAGGTGCTGCAGCAAAGTTGTGCCTTCTTTCAAAGACAGAACCAGCAAAGAACTTGTAACCTCCAGAGTTCTAATAAAAATGATAAGACCAAACTCCCATTATATCTTAGCCACACAAAAAATGATTCCTTCTCTACCAGTGGCTCAAAACAATCTGTAGATGAAGGGACTCATGTCCCTCTAATTTAATTTTGCTATTTTAGTTCTTTTTCATTATTTCCCTTCAAAGACTCTCAGCTAGGCCCCTCTGAAATTCTCGCTTGTTCTATGGGTGTCTGACCACGGTGTGTTCTATGACTGCAGTGACTCTCAGACACTGATGGCTGCGAGGGGTGTGGCCTCAGAGTTTGGCTCCCCATATTGCTGCTAGCACTTCACAGTGTTTCTCTGCTTTTAGCACCACACAGCCAGGCCTGGTGGCCCAAGGGAAAAGATTACCATGAGATCCAAAAACAACTATTGATGGAACAAAATGTCTCAGGGGTAGACGATTGCAGGTAAGGGGTGGCACAATGGTTCAATGGCTAAATCCTCACCTTGCAGATGCCAGGATCTCATGTGGGCCCCAGTTCATGTTCAGGCTGTTCCACTTCCCATCCAGCTCCCAGCTTGTGGCTTGGGAAAGCAGTAGAGGATGGCCCAAAGCCTTGGGACCCTGCACTCGCATGGGAGACCTGAAAGAAGCTCCTGGCTCCTGGTTTAAGACCTGCTCAGCTCCAGCCATTGTGGCCACTTAGGGAGTGAATTAATGGACGGAATATCTTCCTCTCTGTTTTTCCCCCTCTCTGTGTATCTGCCTTTCCAATAAAAAATAAATACATCTTTTAAAAAACTAAATAAGTCTTTAAAAAATTTTCTAGTGACCGGTAGTAGAGAAACAAGCGGCACACTTTGCTAGCTCTGTTCATATCATGAAACCTTGGAAAACTTCTCTGCTGGTGTACCATATCAAGACATGGGCTCAGCATAGTAGACTCAGATTCGCCTTGAGCAGCAAGCGCCCTGTCACTTCTTTTACAATCACTGTTTTTGGAATGTGCAGGTAGGCTGCATGGATTCAGAGTGACAAAGCTGAGAAAAAGGTGAGTTTTCACAAGGAGGTTTCAATCGAGCGTCCTTGTTTACAGAGAGATTCTTGCCCTCGCTCAATGACATTACAGAGAAGAGAAAGAGGACAGAAGTCCATGAGCGATTTCTCTCTGCAAGCTGGAAGAGGCATGCGAAGTTCTCTTTCTCCTAACTTCCTGTACTACTCAGCAGTCACTTTCAGAAAGACTGATTAGCAAGAATTGCTACTACATCTTTACAGATGGCTGTGGATGAAGGTATTCTAATTACAAAAATATCTGGAACAAATAAGGAATGATTATGTGTGCTCACAAACTCACTTACAGGCTTTCAACTGTCTATAAAAAGCTTGAAACTCAAATTTCGAGCAAGTGCCTCTTTCTCAAGAGTTCCATTTGGAAAGTATGCCCCTTGTTATTTATGAATCCTGTCAATTGAGAGAGTTTTGACTGAACTTGAAATTTCCTGAGATCTATTCTCATTAGGTAACTTGAGCCAATCCAATGGTCAGTGATTGACAATAACCAATTTATGAATTAAAGTGCCAAATTGCCTCAGACAAAAAGGACCAGCAGAGCAGAATTTGTACATGTGTCAGGATTAAAGTGGCCTGTAAGACACGAAACAAGTGACAAATAAGTTGTTATGGTAGTGTCCAGTATAGAAGCATTTGCTTATGTAACTTTTGAGGCAGAAATATAGTTAGAACTCTCACTACATACAAACTGGTTCCCCCCTCTTTTTTTTTTAGGTGCAGTAAGAACTCAGAGACAAATCAGAGGTGGGTTCCTAACTTACTATGTGTGGGCATGTTGGGGGGCTGGCATGAGAAGGGGACACAAAGAGCAACAGCAGAACTTGCCAAAGTTGAGAGACCTGAGGATGAAGAGATTGACTCCCAAGGGTGGGGATGGTGGAATAAGAACAGGACATGGATCAACTTCCCCGCAGAAGCAGCTTTGAGCTGTTGTTTGATGAGTGGCAAATATGTAGTCTCCAAAATACAGGAAACAACATGCAGATACAGAAAACATAACAGAAATTTCAGGGATATTGAGGTGAAACAGGAACATGTTGAATCAGAGGTGTGAGCGTTGTCCATGCATTTTGCAAAGGTTATATTCTGTGTGGGCAGGAGTTTCCCATCACTACTGCTGGTGATGCTCTGTAGCTTTGCAGCATCAGTCCAGACCCAGCTATTTAACTAAATAGTCTCGTTGGATCACAGCCCCTGGTAAAACGCATTTCATTTGCTTGTTTCTAACACAGATACACAAACACCTTTGTTTATGATACACTGCTTATAAATTTGGCTTAAATCTCTCTCCCAAAATTTGTTGAAGTGTTCAGTTGGCTTTATTCTCACTATTCCAAGGCTTAATTACATATAATTTATAACCTGTAACTCTTTGGCAGTTCTACTGCATCAAAACTCAGCAATCTGCTGAGTGCTGATCCCTTTTTGTCTTCTTACAGATGTTATCCAGCCAGGATTTTGGGAATTGTGTCTGCAATCCCAACATTTCCCTGCAGTGGCAGTAGGCGAAGACACAGCTTGCCTGGGTGCTGTTAGCAAATTAGCACCTCCATTCTAAGATCAAGGTTGTCCATACAATCCCCAGCAGGATGGTACTTCCATTGCCCTCAACACAAAATTGCTCCATCACACTCCTATCACTTTTCTCTTGGTCCCTGCCTCAGTTGCACTCCCTTCATCGGAACATGACCTTCCAAATCAGCAACCCACACCTAGCTCCTCAGATCTGGCTCTGCTTAGTAAAGGGTCTGGATTTTCCAATTCTGGAAAAGAATTATGCACTTGAAACAAATTCAAGGGTCAATAACCACATGACAGAACACATCTCAGAACACATCTCCAATATAAAGTGGAGTTGAAACAATCCACACAGATAGATCAAGGTGTGTCCACATGGTCGTGTCTCTTGAGGCCCTTTTCCCTGGCTTGTAGAGGGAGGATCCCCATTCTGCCTTTGCACAGGCTTCGCTCACGGTGTGTCGGTGTCCCACTTGCCCTGCACACCACATGAGCTCATTGCAACCTTGTTATCTCTGCGAAGAGAGAACAAATACACTTGCATTCTGAAGATCTTTAGATTATGATGTCAACATTTCAGCCCATAACATACATCGATCTTTACACTCTTAGATACAAAGTACTTCATACACATAAGCTAGTAATATACAACAGCAAAAATACACTTCAGTTTAAGAATTACACGATTGTGAATTTCCTTACCAACATGTATTCGTTTTTCCTTCTTGACAAAAAATAAATGCTGTTATGAATTCCATTTAATAAACTATTGCTTTTTCAGAGGTCAGTTACTCAAGCACACATGATGAACACGTTGAGCTTTATGAAAATAGCCTAATTTGATGTGACATGCTTTTTGCTTCTTAGTAGAATGTCTCAAGATTGTCCCACACTGACACAACTAGCACAGTTCATTTATTCCACTGTTGTGTTAATATTCCTCAGGTGAATAACTTTACAGACATGTGTCTGTTAATTTTCCTGTTGATAGACATTTAGTTTTTGGGTCTGGCATGAAGGCTTAGTGGCTAAATCCTCACACCTTATGAGCGCCGGATTCCCATGTGAGCACTAGTTTGTGTCCCAACTGGTCCATTCCACTTCCGGTTCCACGCTTCTGGCCTGGGAAAGCAGTAGAGGATAGACCAGAGCCTTGGAACCCTGCTCCTGGCCCCTGAGTGGGAGATCTGGAAGTAGCTCTTGGTTCCTGGCTTGGGATCCACTCAGGTCTGGCTGTTGCAGTCATATGAGGAGTGAACCAGTAGATGGAAGATCTTTTTTTCCCATAATCTAATCTCCCTTTCCAAGAAAAATAAATAAATGTAAATATATATATTAACAAAAGAAATTTAGTTTTATTTTCTGTATTAACTATGGGGCTGTTGTGCATATATTTCCTTCACATACATAGGAGAGGGACTCTATACCCAAATCTGGAATTCCTGGTTGTCAAGAATGTGATTAGTTACAACTCCAAATTCAAGCATTGTTTTGTACAGACCAGTTTGTGTTTATGATCCTCTGATGATTTATTTTACAGCCAATACATATTATCAGGATTGTGATTGTATGCCCACATAGTAAATGCTGAAAGATACTAAATTATATGTTTCATTTACATTTTCCTAACAACCAATAAATGTGAATGAGCCTGACTTTTATGAGTCATTTGAGTTCCTCATATGTAAAATGTTTGTTTTTTTTCCTTTGTATCTATTTAGCAGATTCTCCTCTTCTTGTATATTTCTTCTGTGTGTTTTTTCCTGTACTGAAATTCTAACCTTTTTGGCCCATATTTGTTGCAAATGTATTGTTTATATTAATTTTTACTTACTTTGTGTGCTTTTGATAAACAAAGATTTCTAATAATTAGTATTTTATATGAGTTTGTGCATAACTTCCCTTCCTCTGTGAGCACACTATCTTGTATTTAAGACCTTTATGGTTGGTCCTTCAAATGTATCTTTTCATTCCTTCATTAGTGGACTTACAGATAGAGTATTAGACAAGGATTCAGTTGCACATGGTTAATCAAACATACTAGCAATGTTAAAGCCATCAAGATGCTTTGGTATCAACTGCTAAATATTCCAGTTAGAATAAAAAGCTCAGAGAGAGGAAGACACATATACACATCCTGGGGGTGGAATAAGACTTTACACAAGGAGAGTTCAGTTCTTTTCAGCAAAATAAAGCACATATTGACAGAGAACAGCAAAGGGGATGGATGAGTTCCCTGAACACCTTTCAACACTGTATATCAGAAGGGAGAGGGATAAAGAAAGACAAGAGGGTCAAGTGATGTCCAGTTATGGTGAATAAAGCAGATAAGCCTAAATCAGGACCATTTATAGTATACTGGACAGTCACACAAACATGAACATGGTATTAGGAACCCACTGACCTTTACTTAAACATATCTATATGTTTAAACAAGACTATAGGCTCAGCACTGTGGCCTAGCGGCTAAAGTCCTCATCTTGAACTCACCGGGATCCCATATCGGCGCCAGCTCTAGTCCCGGCAGCTCCACTTCCCATCCAGCTCCCTGCTAGTGTCCTGGGAAAGCAGTCGAGGATGACCCAAAGCCTTGGGTTCTTGCACCCATGTAGGAGACCTGGAAGAAGTTCCTGGCTCCTGGCTTTGGATCGGCACAGCACCGACTGTTGCGGTCACTTGGGGAGTGAATCATCGGATGGAAGATCTTCCTCTCTGTCTCTCCTCCTCTCTGTATATCTGACTTTTCAATAAAAATAAAATAAATCTTTGAAAAAAAAAAGAGACTATCAGCAGCCACTACTTGATTCCATTATACAATGAAGTAATACAGAGAAATGAAAGCCATGAGTTATAGGCAAAACTATGGTTAAAATTCAAATTGTACTTGTGAGAGTTGTAGACCTATAACAAAATAAAAAATTGAGGTTTACATTTTTTTAAAAATAAAGTCTATCAGTACAGCTTGAAGACTTTTTGTACTATTCTTTATTTTCTGAGTGCATTGAAATGTGCACTGCTAGCACACGATACAAGAGAATGCGTCCTAAAAAATTTATTCTTCCTGCTGATACCAAGAAGGAAAGTTAAGCCTAAAGATAATTTCTCCTATCATATTCCTAGCATGAGTGGATTTCCTCTTTTAAAGCTTATCAGTTTGCTTCAGTGTGGAAAACATAAGCAATAAAATATTTCTTTCTTGATAAACAAGTTGAACTTTCTCACCTTTGTTAGCATGAAAGGTATTTTTTGGCTGCTGAAAGATAATAGATTGAGGATAGTGTAAAAGACTAACCAAAAAATGCACATGTTTAGCTTCACTAGACTTCTTTTATAGTTGATAAAATGCTACAAAACTCAAGAGCTGTGATCCATGTATTTATGACTTTAGGTTCTATAACTTTATTTTCTCTTGTGGAAAAAAATGACAATAGCTATAATAATTTGTCTTAGGGATTGCACTTTCATTCCTCTGCAAAGATGTTTCATCTAGTAGGTAGGTTACAACACTTGGCTGCCAGGAAATTATTTTTCAGACTATCAGCAAAAGCCACTTTTCCTGTGTAGATATGCATCAATAGTTTGGTGCTCTGGAGGGACTTTCTTCCTTTCCTCATTATGACAAAATTATTCTCCAGTGGCTAGGATACCATAATACCTTAGGTTTATGAGTTTATGAAGTTGTGAACAAATTGTTTCTTAATTTTTTGTATTCCTGAAACTTGGCTCTCTTAATGCTGCTGATAGACCAAAAACTACAACGGGAAGAGAAATTTATCAGAGTAAGAACAGTGTGGAGGGAAAGGGAATTTTATCAGCAAAAATGTATTCGTGGTAAAAATTATGATAAGTATTAAAGCTTTTTTTTAGAACGCATTTATTTTTCTTTCTTTCACAAGGTGTATACAGAGAGATGGTTAGAGTGAGGAGAGAGCTCCCATACACTAGTTCACTCATGTAAAGCCTGCAGCATTGAGAATGGACAGGATGAAACCAAGACCCAGTGCCTAACAAGTTCTAACACCTCTTGCTTAAAAAAATTAAGATTTAGATTAATTCATGTGCTTAATTAAATGATTGCTGACTTTGCTCTTAGGCTAGAAACCCAGCTGCTTGAATGATACAAGATAAAGAATTAGAAGCACTTTTGATTTTATAGGTAAATACCAGTATTCCCAAAGAGTTAGAATATCTGGTTCAGTTTGTCAACAGATACTGGGGAAAAGACTACTTGACTAATAGCATTTGTTTTTCACATAAAACACAGGTGTCATTATTTCCTTTATAAGCTACTCCTTCAGAAATAATTCTCAATTTTATGTCAAAATTTGCATTTTAAAATGTCACTAGACCTTACAAAGCTACAACAGGTTTTAGTTCTTCCTCGAAACTCATATTACCCAAAGGATGCTAAACTGAAGGTCAAAGACTATACAGGTTTGAAAGATGAACTCTCAATTTTAAATTCCTTTTTAATTCACGTTGGGTTATACCATGATACAGGAAGCAAAAGAGGCTGCCTGTGTTGTCAGACTTAATGGCAAAAGTTACATAGAATTAGCTAATTAAATAATAAATGGATTCTGATTTATATTGAGGTGAATGTCAGAATTCATCAGTGTGAGTGTTGTTTGACAGAGGTGATAAATCTTGTTCTCAAGGGCTGATTTTTTCAATACCCTCATGCACGCCAGGTCACTTCAAAGTGATGCAGAGAGGGCGAGATGAGCAGCTGTTTGGTCCACTGATACTGTTAGTGTGGGCACACTAATCAGTAAGTATCTGGGATCTTCAGAGTGTGAGCTGGATTCATGCAAACTGGGAGGAGGAGAGAAGATACTCCTTGTGACTCCAAGTTTACACAGGCTTAACATACAATGAGAATGATGGAGACTGGAATGGGGCAAGAAAATAAAATTTTATATGAAGAAAATTTCCAAGAATAAGGATAGTGTTGAAAAATCATGGTCAGGATTTTACAGTCCAGCATTACAACCACAATGGAATGAATTTCAGCAGGTCAGTGTAAACGTTTTGGAGTAAATCACTGATTTGGATAATAAATAGTGTAAGAAAGTACATATACAAAAAACTTTGGTACCCATGGAGTTCTTCTGACTGGCTTTAGTTTCCCGTTCCTGCATCTGTAGCACTTTTCCTGCCACCACCTCTCCTTTAATCTGGGCCTCACTGGGGCACTATGTTGTATGTGGTGCTAGACCACAATTTAGCCTAAGAGGGATGTTACAAGCATATTTATTCAACATGCAAAGATGGAGAAGTTTAAGATAAGAGAAGTGCAGTAAGTATACCTTATCCATGAGGATACTTTCCAAGACACCTAAATTTAATAAATAGATTAGGCACAATAATAGTAGATTTACACCTTAGGGACTCTTTATTCTTGACTGTAGTTGACTGTAGGTACCCCAAATGGTGGAAAGTGAAAGGCAGTTAAGAGGATACTACTATACAAGGCTATTAGTGTTGGAACCACTTTACCCATGATGTCTTACACTCTGTGGAATCGTACAGATAATCTAATGAAGTCTCAGCAGTCTGATTACTACGACTGGGGGAGACTACTGACCTTATGATGTGCAACAGAATTATATCCAATAAAACACTCTTGTATCGAGTTGAGCTCTCAGGCCCCACATTGTGACTCAGTGCGAGGTTGAGGGGAGAGCTAGCTTTCTGCTTGAACAGGGACATGAAACTTCTACTGCTCTCAAACAAACACACTCATGGTTCTCCAGCATTTGATTTCAAGATTTACGCCCTCCCTCCCTTGCATGGCTGTCGGATTTTCAAATCTGGACTGGATCTGTACCATCAATTTTCCAGAACTTCCAGCTTGCATGACACCAGTATATGGAGAAACTACTGAGTGGGTGAGAGGTTTTACTTTGGAGAGATGGAAATGCTTTGGAATTAGACTAAGCTAAAGGCATAACATTGTGACTGGACTAATTAGCACGTAATTGAATGCCTTGGAAAGATTAACTTTTGATATTTGAATTTCACCTCAACAAATTATTAAACAAACAAGCACACAATAAGCAGAAAGCCCAAGGAAACTCGAATCTATCATGGCCAATTTATATTCCCTAAATTAAAGCTAGAAAAAAAAACTTCCAAGATTTTTGAGATTAAAAAAATGTTACAAGTTGAGTAAAGTGTCTAATAAAAGACTGACAATGACCTTGAAGATGAAGTGGAGGTGTCCCGAAACAGGGTAGAAATGCCATGAGGCAGAAATCATTAGAGGATAGGGGGGAACCAGGAGACCAATTGGACATTCAGAGAAGAAAGAGAGAATGCAGGGGATTCAGTTTCCCAGCCTGAAGGAACTCTGGATGAGAAAGGAACAAACTGGCACAAGGTTTCCTAGCTGGAAGAGAGAAGCTGCAGGACTGGAGGCAGAAGACACCTGAGTGTCTGATGCATGGTCAGGGCATCCTTCCTGTGAGTGAACGGAATACAAGCACCTGCAAATGTAGCGGGATTTGGAGTAAATCAGGACAGACTCAAAGCAGGGAAGATAAGAGGAGAAAAGGTATGGGTCAAATTAATACATGTTTTAATATAGAGATGGAATCTATCTATCTATACATCTATAAGCATGATTTAAAACAGTGTAAATTAACATGCTAAGATTTCATAACTAATTGTCTATGCTGAATGAAATTATATTTAAGCGGTTAATGAAAGAATGGCTGGAAATATATAATGCGTGTTAAAAACCATTATAGTGGAAAAGATATATTATAAACTAGAAAAAATCTTCACTCTTCGGCATTAAGATGCCCAGTGCCCTCAGGGAGGTCTGGTGTTTGAGATGAGGCTAGGGCAAAGGAAGACGTGGCGAACTCCAGACACTCAAGGCATCCAGGAGTGGGAAGAACATGGACTCAAAAGGTCCCATCTTGGGTAGAAAGGACATCGCAACCAAAGACGTGTAAACCACTTCCATCTTGCTTTCGCTCAACAGTCAGGAAATATGTGTTTGTGGAAGAAACAAAACAAAGGCAGCCACTGGGGAGGAAACCAGCAAGACCTCCAAACAATAAAGGAAATGACTAGAACACGGGAAAAACCAACAAAATCAGGAAAAGTAAGGTGGATGAAATATAATCACAAATATTCTATGACATGCTACTAAGCCAGTCGCCAATATGTAAAGCAGAAACTATAAAACCAAGTAAAAAATGAAATCTGTTCTATATCGGTCCTAAGTGACCCACTTGGAGTAAAATAGAAAAAAAAAGTTGAAAACTAAACAATGAGTAAAGAGACTCCAGGCTACCAGACTCAAAGAACACATTGGCAAAACTGACATCAAATAAAGAGAACTAGGGTGGCTCTTTGGCACCCTGGGCAAGGTGCCTCCTGGGACACTTGTATCCCACATTGGGGCGCAGATCTCGACTCTACTGGAGATTCTGGTTTCCTGCTAACATGTACCCTGGGTGGAAAATCAGATAGCTTGGTCCCTACCAACTAAGTAAGGAAGTTGGTGGATCCTGGCATCAGCCTGGTCCAGCCCTAGCTGTTGTGAATTCTTGGGGAGTGAGCCAGCAGATAAAAGATGTGAATGTCTTTGTGTGTGTCTTTCTTTCTCTGTGTCTTCCAAATACAATGAAATAAAGTCAAAAATTTTAAGAGGTTGGAATTTTGGTGGTGAGTATTAAATCAAATAGACACATAGACTTTTTTAAAAAATCAATTTAAGAAGATCTGAGTGAAATCTGTCAGAGGCAAGGGTTGAAATGTTTGAGGTTCGTTCATGCACTGTGAGTTAGAACTGCAGCTCCCACGAGAAAGGTAATCCATTGTTTCCCTGTAGCGAGGCACCGGGCACAGTGCTCCTGCTTAACATGATAGCTGGAGGACTCTAGGTGGACCAAAGCATAACCCAGTCTTGGGTGTCTGTGAAGGCTGCACCTGTCCAGGAATATCACCTAGCCCCAGAGAGCATGACACTAAAAAGCAACAAAAAAAATCAAGACAGGTCAAGAAGTGGACAATGAGAAAAAGAAGTGTTTTACCTTCTAGCATCTTTTATAGGTTCTAAGGCATTTCTCTTTCACTTGACCACTCAAATTACACAGCTGATGCGAGTGTCAGAGAACACAATAGAGGGGATCTATAATTTTTGATTGTGAGCATGTCATTGACTTTGACCGAGCATGCTCAAATTAATCTCATTTGGGACCTCGTTTTTGTAGGCTGATTAGTTCTTTAACAATACCATTCAGTTCATGCATTTGTAACGATTTTGAAACTCTTTTCAGGACAGAAAAAGATTATTTACAGCAAGGCTCTTAAATAAACCCAAGTGTTTGTGGCTTTATGTCTGCTTGCACACCACCACCAGAAAATAGACCAGATTTATTGCTGAGGCAATAATGAAGAGTGCACGCATCATGGGGAACCATGGAACCATTGATACCGAGAAAGTCTTACAGACTTAGGGCTCTGGTTGAGTAAATTTGAGTAGGGCTCAAGGAAGGGGTTTTGCTAGTTTTCTGTCACTTTGCTTTGATATCACCTCATCCCAGTACCCTGTCTGAGTGTGTGTTCTATGAGCTTGTTTACGTCCAGCAGAACACCTGTGCAGGTCCAGGTAAGCCGCTAGCAGCATGAAGGCCTCGCAGTGTTAAGCTGCTGCCTCCTGGATGGCAAGGGCTGAATTCTTATTCTCAGAATCAACACCACAGAAATATTCATATAAGTGTCAGGATCAAGGAGTACATGTGTTTTAAAATTGAAAGACACTCGCACCTGGCTGTAGCTAGCATGGATTGCACCAACGAGGGAGAGGTATAAAAGGAGAGAGGGGAAGCGCCAGAGGGATGTTCCTTCTGCACAGAGGTACTGCACACAGCCACCACGCTTTCATTCCTTAACTTCCGAAAGGAGGAAGGAAGAGGTGGGAAAATCCAGGGGCATCATGATTACCTAGAACCCTCATCAGAGCTTTCCATCTCTGTCTTTGGAGCTGGGCTAGCAGGTTACCAAAGCATGTAAAACAAGACGAATGAGGAAGAAGCTGTTTGTTAAAGAGGACGCGTAGGAAATGCCTTGACCTATTCAAAGTTGGAGCCTCTGCCTGCCATTTGTTCTGAGCATTTCTCCTGATGCTTTTTTAGCTCTCTGGAGTCAGAGGTTGCCCATTGCTTCTGGGTGTGCCCCTGGGTTTTGAATTGGTGATCCTTTGCATGGCATTTGCAGAAACCAAGAATACAAGAGGAAAGAGCTGTTTCTGGTGGAGAGTAATTAATAGGGAAAGGGGGAGCTTGGGAGACCGGACTGAGTACAGGGGTCTCACAGACCCACTACATGGTCCATGAATGTGAATTGGTCTGAACTAATTCTGCTCTGCAAAATACAACTCAATTTCCATAGCACTCTATTGCCAACCAAAAGGAAGAATGTATTCAATTTAATATGACATTGATGCTATCTGGTCTGTTAAAATATACCTTTCTCCACAGGATTAAAGATATTTTAGTATCAGAATTATCCTACGCATGTTTGGAACATGATTGTTGCATAACCAATGTTTGGAGTGCTCTCTATTTTTTTCCAGCAGTTTTTCTCCTCCCTCGTTCTCTTTACTCCCTCCCTTCCTCCCTTCCTTCCACCTTCCTTCCTTCTTTTGTTCCTTCTTTCCACCATCCCTCACTTCCTCCTTACCTCCTCTCGTCCATTCCTTCCCTCCATTCCTTCCTTACTTTCTTCTTTTCTTTCTTCCTTCTCTCCTATATGGGATGCCTGTGTTGCAGGCCACAGCCTCACCCCTGCAGCCACAAGACCAGCCCCTAATAGTGTTTTCCACAATTTGTTGCAAGATTCAGAGTTTTCAGAAACAGACATAAGGGACCAGCAAGGTGACATAGATTGCTAATCCTCCACATACACTGACTGACAGCATCCCGTGTGGATATTGCCTTAAATCTGGGTTTCTCTGCTTCCCATGCAGTTCCCTGTTTGTGGCCTGGGAAAGCAGCAGAGAATGGCCCAAGGCCTTGGGACTCTGCACCCACATGGGAGACTAGGATAAAGCTCCTGGCTTCTGGCTTTGGATCGGCTCAGCTTTGGCCATTGCAGCCATTTGAATGTGAATCAACAGACAGAAGACTTTCTTTCAGTCTCTCCTCTATATAATCTGCCTTTCAAATAAAAATAAAATAAAATAAAAAAAATAAATAAATCTTTAAAAGAAGAGTGAGACAGAAGAATTTGCCTTTTTTTACTTCCTGAGTTAAGTTTTAAAGCTGGGGCACACCATGTAACATTTATTATTTTAATTTTGATTAGTATCCAGTTTGATGGCTACGGCACAGACCCAAGTTAACTTTAGTTGTACACGGATGGTGTGCATCTTGGGAGTATTTGCTGCCAGTTTGGTTGCATTTCAACCACAGTAAAGGAAGGGTCCTCATCAGTCACAGGGAAGGATTCCCAGCAGACTCATTTTCACATTCAGCCCCCAGGGAAACAGGCTGATGTCCACTTCCAAAGAAGAGTTCCTGGCTCCCACTCTCCACCTGCCTAGCCGAAGCCCTTGTGATCACTTGAGGAATGAAACAATGGATATAAGATTTATCTATGTCTCAGCCTGTCAAGCGAACAAATACATAAACAAGCATTTTCCAAAAAGGGTACTCTTTGGAAAAGCGGTATCTACGACCTCAGCATTGATCTGTTCTGGCTGAACCAGACAGTTTCTTCTGGGGAGCAGCCTATTGTAGATGTGCGTCTATTCTGCATTTTGTTTGCAGAACTTCCCAGAGGCTTTTGTTGAAATAACTTCTGAGCTCCCAATTGCCTTCACTGACCAAGATGCCCCTGCAGCACCAGGAACAGGCAAGGTGCTCTCCTGAGACCCGGCATTCTTCCTTTCCAGCTTGCTCCCGCATCTCCATGAGTCTCACCATCGAGTGCCTTTGAAAGTTAATCAGCAGGGCCCGGCGGCGTAGCCTAGCGGCTAAAGTCCTCGCCTTGAATGCCCCGGGATCCCATATGGGTGCCGGTTCTAATCCCGGCAGCTCCACTTCCCATCCAGCTCCCTGCTTGTGGCCTGGGAAAGCAGTCGAGGACGGCCCAATGCATTGGGACACTGCACCCGCGTGGGAGACCCGGAAGAGTTTCCTGGTTCCCGGCTTCGGATCGATGCGCACAGGCACGTTGCGGCTCACTTGGGGAGTGACTCATTGGATGGAAGATCTTCCTCTCTGTCTCTCCACTTCTCTGTATATCTGACTTTCCAATAAAAATAAATAAATCTTAAAAAAAAAAAAGAAAGTTAATCAGCACTTAATGCTACTTTAAATGGATTAAAAATTGTTCAAATGCGTTCAACAATCATCTGAGCAAGATATTTTCTTTTTTTATATATGTGAAAAATAAATCACAAGAAATTGGCTTGACTAAGAGGCGGAGGGCTTTAAGTGGTGTGGCCTGACAGGACTTTGTATTAGAGCCTGGAAGAGCACATTTGTAATGTCTTGTGGTAGTACATTTATCTCTCGATGACAGAAGGAATAATTGCTTCAGAGAGCATATCAGTGGCTGCTTAAGAATTTAACTCTTGATTTTCTCACCCCTACCATTTCAGAAGTAAAAAGGAAGAAGACGTTTTGAGGAACACAAACCAAGGAGTCACAGTTTTGAAACACTGTTTCCTAACTCTCTCTCTCTCTCTCTCTCTCTCTCTCTCTATTGTGTTGTCCATTTCCAAGCAATGTGGAAAACCTGGAGGAGTAGTGAGAGTGGTTTTCCTTATGTACAGGTGTGTATTACTTACTTATGGGTGTTCTGCTGTGCTTGATGATCATTTCTGTCTGTTTTATAACCGTCTCTGGAACATGGGTTTGGGCTACACATATCTATGTAAAGTGATATTTTTCCCAAGGTGCACTGTGCTTGGGGAGTAGCTAACTAAATTTTGCTGTCCTAAGTTCTCCATCTTGACAATGTACATGGTGCCTTGGGGGCCGGTCCCCATTGATCCACACCATGCTAGGAAGTCAGTTCAGTCTTGGTCTCCCCTGAATAGGTCTGCTGAGACTTGTGTCTCCCTGGATGTCCACTCAGCTTCCCAAGACAAGTTTGATGTCTTCTTTGACCCCATCCAAAGGTGCCGTGTGTGAGGATGGCTGAAGAGCTGCATCAGGCGGGAGGGGGGTCAAAGAAAGCATTGTTTAAATTGATCACTTCTGAGACTGGAAGACATAATGCTGCTGAGAAAGCAGTTGTAAACTGCCACTAAACAAAGCAGGAACTACAATGGCTATTCTTCAAGGCAGCCATGGTGAAAACAGCTTAGATAAAAGTGGGATCAAGTTATTTAAAAAGAAGATTTATTGCTGAGAGAGAGAGTGAGGGAGGGAGAAAGAGAGAGAGATCACCCATCCAATAGTTCATTTCTGAAATAATAGGAATAGCCAACTTCATGAAGCTAGCAGCTTCAGGAACAAGTCTGCATCTCCATGGAGGTGGCAGGAACTTGGTGCAACACTTGTTGCCTCCCAGCAATGCATTAGTAGGAAGCTGGAAATGGAAGCAGAGCCAGGAATCAAATTCAATTTAATAAGCTATGTGGGTACCCCAGCTGGTGTCCTAAGTGTTGTGCCAAATACTCACTCCTGGAATCAGGATTTTAACAGTGCTTTGAAGACTTCTTCTGAATTTTGGCATGTGAAGATTCTACCAGCAGAATGTTTTTAAAGTGCTTTAAATCAGGGCCGGTGCCACAGGTTAGAAGTCCGGGCATCTGCTGAGGTGCTGACATCCCACATGAGCACTGGTTCAAGTCTCAGTTGTTCTATTTCCAATCCAGCTCCCCCTTGCTTATGCCCTGGGAGAAAAGTGGACGATGGAGGATGGCCCAAGTCTTGGGCCCCTGCATGCACATGGGAGACCCAAAAGAAGCTCCTGACTCCTGACTTCAGATTGGCCCAGCTCTGGCTGTTGCAGTCATTTGCAGTCAGTAGATGCAAGTTCTCTCTCTCCTTCTTTGTGTAGTCTTTTCTTTCAAAAAAATCTTTTTTGTAAGG